>NC_142770.1:15696857-16020266 GCF_988280905.1 Pimephales promelas | reverse complement strand
AGCCGCGATACAATGTCCCATTCATTCAAATGAAACAGGATGACTAATCGATTCTTGAGATTTAAGAATCGATATCGGTTCGTAAAAAGGAGAATCGATTAATATCGAGAAATCGATATTTATTACCCAGCCCTATAGATGAACAGCCAAAACACACAAAAAGTTTTCAGTTTTTAGTTAAAAACGGTGTTGTGTAAATTTGTAAATTGTGGAAACAAATTCTTAATTTGTTCTTTTTCTTTTTCAGAAAAAGAAAAAATTCTTTTTTTAGCCTTGCATGTCATGTGCGGGGCTAGCCAAAACATGCCAGTGATTTAGCTACAATGAGGGATTCATTTTACTACAAACTTCAAACTTTTAAGACAACAAGTGACATCGCCAACTAATGGCCTGACATGAATAATACAGCGTTTTTTTTTTAGTCGTGCAGGTAAATGGGGATCATTTTGATAATGCTGTCGACTGTATGCGGAAAACGCGAAGGAAAAACTTTTACATTTTTAATACAATTACAAATCCTTAGGTAAATCATGGCCAAGTTGTATTTAGTTAAACCATGGTCATGATTTACCTGCAACAAGGGAACAAATTAATATATAAGTTTATGAAAACGATACTTTTTACGAAAACAAACTTTCATTACAAAGTTACATTGCCAACTACTGGTCTGGCATAAATAATACAGCGTTTTTGATTGTTTCACGGATTTGAAATGGGGATCACTTTGACAAAGTTGTCATCTCGTCTGTATCCAAAAAATGCAAAGAAAAACCTTTTAAAAAGGACTAATCCACGAATTTTAATGGTCTATTTTTTACCCAAATAAGCACAAAATCTTCTACAATACTTTGATTTAATGACTACAAATATTTGGATTTTAAAATGTCAAGTGGTGAAAACATCAAGTAGAAAATACTTAAATACTTTGTTTGGGTTTTGCATACTTTTATTTATTCATTTTACAAATATGCACTTTGAGTCATTAATATCAACAGGTTTTTTTTCCATCTGACCTGAAAAAAATGCATTGTTTAATGAAAAATGTTATGACTGAGACAATCGTGGGGATTTTAAGTAGTCAGATGATGAAAAACTGGCCTTTGTGTGTTGGTTACACCACACTGATTTTATTTAGTTTATTAATTATTAATCGCTTTGATTTCATTCTCCTTTTGCATTCCACAGAAGAAACAAAGCCAGGAATGATATCATCAGGGTAAATGGTAACAGAGTTTTCATTTCCGAACCATTCCTTAAAAGTCAAGAGCTTGACCAGCTAGCAAGTGTGCAGTGTTTTTACATGATAGAAGTTCAACTTATTATTCTCATGCTTGGATGGATGGGAAGGAGAGCAAAGGTTTTTGGTTTTGGCAGGAATCCCTGCTTGGCATGGACCGCTGGTGCTCGAGGTATGTGTGGGTGTCCGTGTGTCCAAGAGTGTCGGTCTTACAGAAAAGGTACAAGTATGCATCTGCGTGCTCCGTAGAGGTTTCCCACACACATTACTGGTAGATGTGGTTGTGCTGTGACTCATTCTCTTTGGCAAGGCGGGATCTCAAGGGACTTCAATTCCCATAGTCCCCCTTTTCTCTTGCCTATTTTTACCACAACCATAACAGATGTCCTCTCATTTGCTTTTCCTTTTTCCTTCATATCAAACTGTCACTAGACGTCCATCCATACCAAAACGTCTTTCCCTATCAGCTCTTTCGGTTCAGCTCGTCTGACCTCGTACCCCTTCCCCCTCTGTCTTCATTGAGATGTCAGTCATGAACTACATAGACGCTGGATTTCCAGCTTCTTCACCTGCTGAAGCTTTAGTGTGTGTGTGTGTGTGTGTGTGTGTGTGTGTGTGTGTGTGGGTCCTCACACATTCCTCTCCATCTTACGGCTAAAGCCAGGGTCAGGAATGCAAATCATGATTGTCACACACACAAACCCACAAAAGTAATGAAATGAGAACATGCACAACTAAATGTATTTTGTTACACAAGAAAATGCCAAGTCTTTTATTACGAGAGCCAATCTGTGGTATGAGTGGAATGAATGAAAAGCTTCCAGAGAATTCCATTATTCCCTTTTACCGCACCAAACTGCACAAAACCCAATTTGGAAGCTAGTGTGTGTGTGTGCCGTGTCTATTTATCTACATTGTTTCAACTCTAGGACAGTGTGCTCACCTCCTGTAGTCTGCTGTCTTCACCTTTTCCTTATTATCTTGTAGTCCATTCAGTGTTTCCTTCACTCCCATAATTTCTCCCGAATAGTTGTCTGTCTATGGTGCTTTCTGTCTCAGTGGGGCTATAGGATTCACCCATCTAAAACTTTAGAGAACACTGGATTCAGTAGACCCTGAAACTCACCCATCCCTGTTTCTCCTGTTAGGCATTATCTGACAGAAAATGACTAAAGTAAACACTGTCTGAATCTGAACTAAATGTGTTAACTATTAACTTTTTAATAGCTCAGAGGAAGTTACCTGAATAACTCACGTCCAGAGTCAAAATATCAAGGAAAAGAAAACACTTTTTCAGATTTTGAAGCAGGCTAATCTGGTACGCTAACGGTTTTATCACGTCCTCACTTGTCAAATCTTGAGGAAATGTGGAGCGAAGTATAAATAATTCTGTCTTCTCAGGGTGATAAAGGTGAAACACATCCGAGAGGTGTTTCATTTCTGAACAAATGTGTGAACCCATTTTGAGTGAACGGTGTTTTTAACGATACGGTTGAGCGATTGAAGTGTCGTCGTCACCTACTGATGTAATACGATGTTACCGATGTTTTAAATCTTTTTTTTTTACTGATTGAAAAGATTCGAATCACTGAAATGACTCGAAATGCGGTGACTTGAAAGGCTGGTTAGCAGAGATTACCTCGTCCTGAGGGGGCGCGCGGCTCTCGCTGAGTTTAAGTTGAGGAGATGAGAGAAGCGCCAGTTCATTCACTGTCAGATCCCATCCACGCGCACGAGCGAGACCAGACGTGTTCAAGTTTGAACCGAATTAGTTTTATACGAGGAGTTGAGGACACAAAGTGTGGACGGTGGATAAAATGGACTATTTTGGATAAACGTGGACTCTTTACTCTATCATTGTTTTGAATCTAGGACCACCTTTGGATTTAGAATTTTTTTTATTGAGCTCAGAAGCGATGCGGTCAAGGGATGAAGGTTCGCTTCATTCATGTTTTCTTTTTTAACGGATTAAAACGACTATAATTTATTCGTACCAGTACAATTCAGAGAGTCGTTTTTAGGGCTTTGACATAGGCTACTTGTGAAGAGTTTATCCTTGGAGAGGTTTGTCTGTGGAAAGGCATGTTCCCTGGCTCCACGCCGGTTGGAGCATCTTTGCGGCTCCGGTCGGGAAGGTTTCGCCTGCGCTGGGACACATTTGGACCACAGGGGAGATGAGAACCGCGCTGATCTGCTTTCTCTTCTGCTGCTTCTCTGTGCTTTCAGCAGCCGCTGAGGTAAGAAGACCAACCTCTGCACACATTCATACATTGGGGATAAAGGGAGAGAGGTACACGATGATTCACTGTAAAAAAAGAGAGAGAGAGAGAGAATGCTTCCTTCAAATTTTAAGTACATTAAACTTGGATGTTTAAGTCAATTCAACTTAAATTACATTAAACTGACTTAAGAGTTGGAACTGGTACCCAATAAGTTCTTTAAAAAAGTAGAAAATTGCTTAACTTATTTTGATGCTCAATTCGGTCTGCCACTTCGCAGTTCCTCATTCAGGTCATAATAATGATTATAAAATAACCATAAAAGGAACACCCATTCGTATTGCTCATACGTTTTCTAAAATCGATGTTATTATGTAATATTAGTTGGCTACTCATGTTGGTTACATACAATCGGGAAAAAATGGTAACACTTTTTTCTCATTTGTTAACATCTGTTAATTCATTACCTTACATTAACTAACAATAAGCAATAAGCATTAAATAACCTTTGGTAATGTTAGTTCACTGTTAACTAATGTCAAATGATAGACTACATCTTTTGATCTTAAGAGTTTATCAGTAGCCTAAATGTTGAGAAATTATAACACTGACTAAGAATAATACATGCTGTCGAAGTAACAAATGAAACCTTATTGTAAAGTATTACCATAAAATGATAGAATTTTCTACAAATATTTTGATATAATGACTTTTCAAGTGGTGCAACCGTAAAGTATTTAAATACTACTCAATAAACAATTTACTGAAGAACTTAAGGGGTTTGGCCCACAACACATGTATTTTCATTCATTTCATTTTGATGAATTTTGGAAGGACCATTTTCTTCCACAGGAAGCGCCGATTCCCCGAGAGCTGATCGAGAGACTCTCTAACAGTGACATCCGCAGCATTAGCGACCTCCAGAGGCTCCTGGAGATTGACTTCCTTGGTAAAGTGTTGTTTTTTCTGATTATTTGGCAAGAAGTGTGGGTAGGCCGAACATGATCTAAAATATATCCTAAACCTATACCAGCTAGTGGTGATTCATATCTGTGACTTGAATCTTGTTAATCTGTTCAAAAGGAAAAAAAAAAAGATTTCTTTAAGATTAATTCAGTTTTATTTAGTGGTCCTTGCAGTTACATCTTTAATGTGGCAGAGACAAGTTTATGAATGAGTCATTGAAACATTCACTCAGCCTTCTTGTCAGCTGGTTGCTAAATCAACTACTACAGGAATGTGGGTTGTGTGCTTGATAAATCGGAGAATTGTCGTAGTCCTTGATTCGTTTGAGAATGATTTGTTCACTTAAAAGATTTGTTTCAAAACATGAGTGAAACCCAACCAATGTCAGCACAATGTGTCAACCCTGCAAACACAGAACGATCCCCTAACCATCCCATATGGTTCCCATTTGGTTATTTTTTTGGGAACCAAACAAGAACGTTCCCTGTAGGTTATTTTTAGGTTCTATTTTTATAACTTAAGGGGAATGTTCACATAAAGTTTCCACAATATTCCCCTAACCTTAAAGAGTAACTAAACCCTAAACCAAGTTTAAATTTTAGTTAATGATCGGTAAGAATAGATCTTTATTAATACCAGTCATTGATTCGAGTAACTTTTTTGACATTTGTGTATAAAGTGTTTTATTTCTACAATATATGGTGTAAAAACGTCTTACTGCTGCCCTCTTCAGGTTGAACGGTGGCTACTGCAATTGAGTTTTCCTATTGGATGTTAGCGGTTCTTCGTGACGTACGCAGGTTTCAGCTCACCATGCTCTTGGTACGAGCTACGCCCTTGGCAGTATAAAAAACAGCTTGTTTCGTCAAAACCACTGTAGCGAGTCAGGAGTTGGAATTGCGAGTACTGAAAACGATCAGGATGGAGTGTTTTAGCATCTATTTCGTCCCCTCTATCTCCGCTGGGGTCTGCCCACTTTTTCAGCATCTTTCAAATATTGCCAGTGGGTGGAGTCAGACTCTGACCAGGGGTTTAGTTACCCTTTAAGGTAACGTTCTATTTACGTTAAGAAACTTTCCTGGATCACCAATAGGGAACGTCCTTGGGAACGTTCTGGGAACAAAAACCAACGTAAAATTGTTAGCTATGAAGTCGCTAAAATGTTGAGGTGCAATGTTAGGAGAACAAGACTGTGGGAATTATCCATTCAGAGGAGACTCACTCAATCTTTTATTGCACTCAAAGTTTATGGACCTCGCCACGAACGCCTCAGCACATGTTGCCTAGAGACCGCAGTCCCGCTCCTGCACTCATGGCGCCGCATCAGCTTTTGAACTTCATAAATCATGTCACATTTTGGCAAGACAAACATTCTGAACTCAATTATGTCATTTGAAATTACGTAGTTACAGTAACTCGTATCAAAAAGTAGTTTATTCCCATTCTTGAAGCATGAGGGATATTTCAGCATGTTTTGTGTATAAATGTAAAAAAAAGAATGCTTTTTAAAAACATAAAGTTTAAAAAGTTCGGTTTGGCTTACGTTCAGTATTTAAAATCCTAACTGACAGCGATGATGTCATTGCATCATTTGCATACTGCATTGCTATTGGTCTTATTCCTTGCATTCTCAATCGTCATTTCTCACATCTACAGTACCACTGCCTTTACACTGTAAAGATGCTGCCGATTAGTAATTCCCACAATTAAGACTAGTCGATTTTAATAATATGAAGTTTGGCACATCCCACAAATCATTTTTTAAAGTGTATAAATAGTAAAATAGTTCACTCAAAAATTAAAAAGTCATCCCTTACTCACCCTCATGTTGTTCCAAACCTGTATGAGTTTCTTTCTTCCGTTGAACACAAAAGAAGGTATTTTAAAGAATGTTGGTAATCAAACTTTCAAACTCCATAAATACCGTGGAAGTCAATGGCTACCATCAACTTTTTGATTACCAACATTCTTCTTTTGTGTTCAACAGAAGAAAGAAACTCATACAGGTTTGGAACAAGATGAGGGCGAGCAAATGATGACAGAGTTTTCATTTTTGGGTGAACTATCCTTTTAAGGAAGCCAAGTATGATTTAGCTAGTTTCGGATCACCTGACCCTGAATGGGAGCTTTTTTTTAATGGCAAAGATTTAATAACTGAATACCCAACTGAAATGCCTCAAATATAAACTTCCAGCACATCTAATGAGGAAATGCTTAGGAGCGTCAGATTTGATCCGGCCCATAAGCGCTGTAATTGAAATGCAAACAGCTGCGTCTGTGTGGCTGGTGCCTGAGGGAGGTCAAGAGACTCTCTCCATTATACTGTTGTCATGCTGCCTTTATGAGTTGAGTGCGGCTGAATGCCAGCGCTGCTGTAATGTATTATTCATGTCGAATTCCTCAGTTTTGTGTGTGCATCTCTGCGTGCGAGTGTGTGTCAGTGTGTTTGGGAGAGAAAAGAGGCTGAAGCTCAAGTAGTGTTTGCGTTTGTGAGGTCTGTTGCTCCGCTAACGACTGTGTGAAAAGCCGAGCGGGTCGGTCAGCCACGGTGCTCAAGCCTGAATTAAAAGCGCCCTCCTCCTCCATTGGGCCGGTTTCCGGGGGCAACAACAGGGGCATCTCTGCCCCCCGTCGTCCCGCTGTATGGCTGAATGGCTCTGCGGATCCGTAGAACAGCATGATTAAATAACGCGCACTTTGCTCAGACTAACCAACCAGACGTCCTTAAATCATTTTAAATGACACAATCCTTTCCGAACGTCTTATTGTTGAGTCTAGGTTTTTCTCGGCGTGTCCTCAGGAAGTGTTTCGAATGAAGTGTGTGGAGGCAGGTTGGCGGACACCTTTTATTCTTCACTTAGTGATCAGACCGGGTTTTCTTCATTTCTTTCCATCGGGCCTGGCAGAGGCGGGGTTCACAAAGAGGTTCAAGGGCACTCTCTCTTCACAATAGTGAGGGAGGGATTGTGCATTGGATGGTTGTTTGTTCTACATGCCAAAATATGTTGCTTAAACACTGTTGACTTTGTGCTTCGTTGACTCCTTTTGCAGAGAATGAGGTGCTGGAAGACGTTAAGCAGGGCCACCATAAGGAGCATCTGTATGACAGCAGACACCTCAAGAGTTCACACACTCACTCTAGACGCAAGAGAAGCATTGGTAAAACACACACGCATACATGCTCACGTACACTTTGCAAAGCTCCTGTGGTTGTTCTGTGTGTTTACGGGCTATTGTGTGTTTAGAGGAGGCAGTGCCAGCCGTCTGTAAGACTCGCACAGTGATCTACGAGATCCCACGCAGTCAGGTGGATCCCACGGCCGCCAACTTCCTGATCTGGCCTCCGTGTGTCGAGGTGAGGCGATGCTCAGGCTGCTGCAACACCAGCAACATGCGCTGCCACCCGTCCAAAAAACACCACAGGGCCGTGAAGGTGAGAAAACACACATCCTTCCCTCTATATATAATGTGCCTGTGTAAATATATATATATATACACAGTATATGTATAAATATATTGAATATTTTTTACATATTGTTTTATTTATGCTATATAAGAGTAATTTTTCATTATATCATTAATGTAATACATTTATATATATATATATATATATATATATATACAGTATATATATATATAATATTTATAATTTTTTTAAATATAAATATTTTATTTTATATAAAAATATTTAAATGATTTTAATATTTGCATTTTAAATATTTAAATTATTAGGGCATGAGCACTGATGGTGTGAGGACCCCCTTAGAATTGCTCTGTTTATTATTATTTGATATTAATTCTTTTTTCATATATATAAGATATTAAAAAATTGGTATTATTATAAAATATAAATATTTATAATTTATATTTTTAATGGTATATAATTATAATTATTTAAAATCTTTATATATATATATATATATATATATATATACATATATACCATTTATTATTTTCTATTCATATTTTAATTATTTAAATGATTAGTAAATACACATTATTTTAAATAATTTGGCAAATAAAAAAATGGCAATGTTTTATATTGAATATATATAATAAGACAATATACATCTTTTTATTTATACATTGTTATATATGTTTATATTTTAACCACATAGATCATAGATTAAAACATTATAAATTACTATTAAATTATAATTATTTTAAATATTTTTCATAATACTAAATAAATATACAATAATATAAAAGTCTGCAGTCAAAATTCTTAATCTTAATATCAAATATAAAGTCTTTATATGAACTTATATGAACGAGGTGTTATCTGAGTTATGCCATTTACATTAATTTTAAAGCGCACAATTTTTTTTATGTCAAAAAATTGTCTAATTTGTCCCTATTTATAGGAACTAGGTGAAAGTTAAATAAAACTTTCTTCTCTCTCCTCGTCAAAGCGCATTTATATTGGAAATATGGTTTGATTGATGGAGATCTCCTGCACACTAGGCTGTGACCCCGTTTGCCACTTGCCCGGCTCATTTTCAGCATGCAAAGCTTTTCACATTTCTCAGATTTAAATGTAACAAGAGCGAGGCGTAGGACGCGCCAAAAGGGAGGACAGCGTCGACGAGAATTTCAGGGCCGCTGAACACACTGAAAGAGTTTCAGGCCAGACTTCCGCGGCTGGTTAACCAATAGCCCTAACCTTGAGTTAACCGCTGCAAATATCTGTCTGTTACTCCACGGCTGTGGGGTGTGTTCCGTTCCGTTTATCTCGCCAGCAATGTGTGTGAGTGTTCAGACCTGAATAAAGTATTGTATAAATGGGCCTGCAGGGCAGCTGAGTTGGCAGGGAGGGAAGAAGTCTGTCAGTATGATATGAGGTGTGTGTGTTTAGAAAGAGAGGTTTGAGGCGGCTCATCTGCGTTACAGGAAACCGACCGAGTCACATTTAGCTCTCGCCTTATCTCACCTCTGGAAAAGCAGAGGAAAAAACACACTGTTGATAGGGTTATGAGTGTGTGCGTGCAACTCAGGATGTTCCCACACTCTCTCTCTCTCTCTCTCAGGTGGCCAAGGTGGAGTACGTACGCAGGAGGCCAAAGCTTCGGGAGGTGCAGGTGCAGCTGGAGGATCATCTCGAGTGTGTGTGCACGTCCAAACATCACTCAGAGTCCCGCATACACACAGGTACGCAAACACTGCCGCCTTTAAAGTTGCAGTACAAAGTTTCTGATAAACACTGTTGATATTTTGAATCAACCCAAACAAACACACCCCTCCCTTCATTGCTGTGCCCCCAAAATGAGTAGATGTCTCTTTATCATACCTGAAGCAAAACAAAATAACACGAAGAATTAACAGACAGTAAAAACTGTCCTGTTGTTAGCCAACATGACAAAAACAGCATATCTTGGTTCTAAGAAACAGAAAAACTAAAGTTACTCATGTATGGAGCAGAAACAACGCAACCTTACGTCTGTTTTCAGGCCTTCCCGCTTCGGTCTCTCCAGCACTGGATATATTTTCTAATTTTAACGAGGGTCCTTAAGCTCATATCCCTTTTTTCCCAGTGATATTCTCCTGAGCTTTTCTCTTTTTGTAATGTCTCTCAGGCATCTCTCTTTCTACAGTCTTCAAATCTTTCTCTTGCTCTCTCTCTCTCCTCCCCCATCATGAGTGGACACACCCACTACTGCCAATTGGCTACAAGTTTGTTGTGGCATTCGGTCCAATCCACTTTCAACAGCGTTTCTCAGAAATCGCTTGCTGTACCTTTACTCAACTTAATTTATAGAGCACTTTCAACACCACAAGTGGAACCAAAGTGCTGTACAGAAGCCTTTAAACCCACTCAGTCGTTTTAATCATTTGCTTTCCCACACCTCGTTTTATTTTTCCCTCTCCGCCCTTTTCCTGCCTTGTCGTTTCCCTTCGTTCCTCCACTCAAAGGCCAGAGCTAAAAAAAGAGGAGGAAATGGAAAATAAGATAAACTGTCCGAAAGCGGCAGTACAGATTTACAGACTCTATATTTAGACTAATGGTCAGTAAGATGAAAGCCAAGTGGACTTATTGGTCAAGGTCGAGAGTAAGAGCAGTCTAGGGAGTGTCTTTATACAAAAAATGATGATTTTTGATATGTAATTTTATATGATATTTTAATATTAAACAAATACATAAATTACACCAAATAAAATCATTCATTTTCAATGAGAGCTGACGATTTCACACCAGCCCCATAGACACAGAAAGCACCATTTTGTTAGTTCAACATAATTTAAAATTTTATATATATTTAGCGGCAGATATTCCAAGGTTGACCGCCTCCTGTACCTGGTCCTCCATTAGGGCAATTAATGGCGAGACAACAATAACGACTGGGGTCTCGCAAAGGTTAACGCCAAAATCTGCTCTTTTTTTCAAAATAAACTTGCATTCGAAACTACTTAGAACAATATCTAAGGCTGCATCTTCGCGTCTGCTGCCATGTTGAATCCATAGATATAAACAAACTGCTTCGGTGTATCACAGATGCCATCATCGCATTGCTGCTCCCTCCCCGTTCTGTGATTGGTTCCGTAAGTGAGGCGAAAATCTGGGCCATGGTATCCAGACTGCCTTTAAGCGTGAATAAAATCACGCTGCAGGAAACCAGCATGGGGAAACTCAGACTACAAATTACAAGCAATAAAATAATAAAAATTATTATTATTATTTTTTTTTTTGCAATTTCTATCCGATGGACTTGTCCGGTAGACTTCCATTGTAAGCACATTAGCTCAAAAGCTGTGCTGTTAAATGCTTTAAAAATGTTTTAAATACAATTTTAATGTTATTAAATATGATATTATGTTATCATTATATTATGAAATATTATTTTAATAATATTTTATATAAAATCTAATAATATTATAATAAAATGCTATTTTTTATATTAAGACAAATAAACTTTGAGTAAGAAAAATGAAGAACAAAGAAACAAAATAATATTTTTTTTCATCCATGGCACACTTCACTCACACACATCCATTGTAAGCAGCTTTTTTTGTCAGTTCAACAGGTGCGCTGTCAAAAGCTAACAGTATCTGTTCTCCACAGCAGATATAAGGTGAGCGTGGCTCTGGATAAAAGAAAGCAGAGAAGGTGGGCCATCACGTCCAATCAGATAACTCGGACTGCACGGCAGCCATTGAGTGATATCATCTGAAGAGACGAGGCGGATGTGAACTGTTCAGCAATGAGCGAATCAGGGCGGCCTTTTTGGCTTACTTTGGACTTTTGATGCACCTTTAGAAGCGACCCCGAGAGAGACTTTGGATTAAAACCCTGGGGGAACAAAGCACAAAAAAACTAGAGACTGCAATGACAGAGACTCGCAGAGCCTGTAAACGAACTTTGAGTCGCAGACGTCGAAGTACTGATTCCACGACCTTTTAAAGGAGCATCTATCACAACTTTATTTGTGTATCAAAATGTATTTCTCCAGCAAATATCTGTATCATCTTATTTTTGTATAACTGCCAGTTTTCTATCAACAATGATCTTCTCTTGTCTTATATATGCCGTAGAACGAACGAGTACAACAAAACACAATCTACAGTAACTGATACTTAATAAAGTGAATACATTTTATGACGTTTGTCTGATGGACAAAGATGAATATGTCTCAAAGATGAGTATGATTATGTGCATTCATAACACCGTGTGATAAATCTTCACATGAACCAAATGCAACCACATCAAAACCATGGGTGGCAGCCATTTTTAAGTCTACTTTAAATATGTCCTACAGACGATACAATTGAGATTAATGCAACCACAATGTCATATTTACTATTTTTAATTTTGGGAAACTTTGGATTTTGATATTGATCACACATGTTTGTAATCATGAATGTTTAATGTCATTTCTAAGTGTTTCGACAACAACTACATTTCTCATAAAATTCGTGGCTTCAGGAGAATGATAAAATGCATAAATTACACATAAGCTGACTAAATTACTTGAACCAACACTGAGGGGATAAAGCTTTTTAACAGTTGCTTGATTTCTGTTTTTTCAGCATCACAGCAGGTGGCCCCGCCCCCTCGAAATCTTATTGGACCAAAGTAGCGTTTTTCATGTAGCCTATGTTAAAGTCCCCGTGAACCGGAAGTTGCAAACAAATTTTCTCCAGTGTTGTGACTAATTTCCCAATGGGGTAATTCATCGACCGGAAGTTGAAGCCTCGCGGGAGCTGCCATCTTGTAGCAGAACTTCACTTGCGTTAGCATTTCCATTGACTTTCATTCATTTTGGCGTCACTTTGACAGCAAATAACTTTACATCTGAGGCGTTTGAAGACCCCATTTGTCCATTATTTATTTCTAAAGAAACACAACAATGTATAAAATGCTCCATTACCTTGTAGCTTATATTATGGCCCCGTAAAAGCAGTTTTTTGTAAAAGTTGGCTAACGATTGCGTCATAGTACCCACGTGACTCTCTGTCGCACAGTAGAGAGATTACCGTATGCACAGGAGAAGAAGCTCACGGGCAATCGGGGAAACGTGGAGGCAAAATGACAAAATAATTAATCAGAATACCTAGCAAAAGTTTCTCCTGCTCCAGGCTCATGGACAGCTCCTACTCACACTCTCCGCCTCTGCAAGTTTCGGAAGGGAATGATTCAGATTTCTTATGCCACAGCCACTAGAAGACAGACGGGTTGCTGACGTCACTTCTACATCGTCAATCTCTGTTTGAGTCGGTTTGAGTCTGCGCGTCAGGAACGGAAGTCCTAAAAAAAATCACTAAAAATGGACTTCACTTGTCTCAATGGAGTTCCAATGAGATGGCTCTGTCCACTTCTTATACTGTCTATGCTAATTTCTGAGAGAAACAGAATAATAAATGAGGCAAAATAGTGAGCGTGGATTTTTTTTCCAACTAGCACCAGATTGGATCAAGAAAAGTAGGTGTTACACTAATTGGAATTATAAAACTATTGTTATTGTGTCAGGAAACTTAGTTTTAAGAGTTTTTTGTGGTTACGGATGTTAAGCAGACACCCAAACCGCCAAACCTACATCATCAGGGAAGATCCTCCAATGCAGAGAGGAGGGTAATTTTGATTAAAGATTACGAAGCCTGTGCAGGACTGCATTTCTTTAGGATTTTTCAGGGGTTTTTTTCATTTTGAATATGTTTATTCTAGTGAGGACTTTAATTTTGAAACTTCACAAACAACCCCTTAGTACAAGAAACAGGAAGTACTAATAGTACTGCAGTAGTTCAGCAAAATGTGATAGCTATGTTTCATCTTTAAGCATCATCTTTCTTTGCACGCAATGTCTGTAAGTACATAATGTTAAATTTATTGTGTGATGCATATGAGAAGGTTATTTGATATTAAGATGTATATTTTCTTAGTTTAATTATCCCCATGTTATTGTCAATCTGTAATTTTCTAATTTCATATTTAGTGATTGTATCTTTTGTATATTTTTACAGTTTCACAGTTTAATCATAAACTTCAGACACGACTTGAAGTGTCCAGCAAGGTTTTTGAGTCACTGTTTAACTTACTGGATAGTTAGATGCCAGAGAAATCTAATGCGAGAGAGAGAGTCTGATTGGCTGCTTGATCGCGTCAGGTCACGCCCCATTTTCGTTTTCCTTCGCGCCAGTATGAACGTTCCTGCTTTAAGACCTCTAATAAGTTCTGATCGGCTTATTTCGTGCAGCTCTAAAATGACGATAATTGAGATGATGGAAGCTGCTCTGTCAGGTTCTGGCATATCCAAAGCAAACATCAGCCACATAAACACACACATTCATATCCAAACCACTAAACCAAACTGTGCCCTGACTGGTCGCCCAGTCCCTGTCTGGCTGCTCCAGAAAATTTGATGGGGCTCCTGAAATTGGCTTGTGCTGAAACCCGGCGTTGTTTCAAAATGAGAGCTAATTATAATTGCCAGTTACTGTCACAGACCTAGCGTTTATACACAAAACTCACAAAACTTGTAGACAGTGGTTAGCTGAGAGATGAGGTCAGAATAACGTCAATGTGATGTGTGAGATCTTGTTGTTATGTAACAAGTAGGCCTATTACCCACAAATGCAGTTACATGTTGGTTTGAGGACTTAAATATGCTTTCTTTACTCCAAACCACAAGATGTTTGAAGGCACAATAGATCCAATAGTGAGTCATTATAGTGAATAGTGAGTCATTAATGTGACGTTGTGATCATCTACAGTACAAGTGTGTGATGAGCATGTGTGGATGTGTTTTATAGTACTTAACACATCCACTTTCCAAAAAAACAGGCAGAAGGCCAGAAGCATATAAAATAATGTTGAAATGTCAATTAAAGTACATGTCATTCAATATCTAAACGTACTGATGTATTATAAATTGACTATTTTAATCATTTAATCTTTTCTTCCTATTTCGTCCTCTTTTCGCTATTCTATTGTGACACATATCCAAGTGAATTGGCATTTCGTACAAGAACAAAATGGAAAACGTCCATTTTGATTTCATGTTTTTAAATAAAAATGCTATTAGAATCAGTTGTGATTGGAATCTCTCGTCTGCTTCTTATAAGATGGTGCTCTCTATAGAGTGCCGAAGTTATCACGTCACTTTTTTGGCCAAAACGCGGAAGTGAGTTAGCATTTTAGCACTTCCAGTTCCCTCACTCTAAAGTCTAAGGGTTTTTGAATGGGTTTTTGCTAAATCGCCTGAAATAAGGTCTGTGGTGAACAAATTTGGCTCTATATATTTTTACGTTTTGATCTATGACATACAACCTGCTTGTGGCTTTTTAAACTTTATTGTGTCTGCTCTTTGTTGAACACAGATCTTATTTTTTTCGACTTTCCAAAAGTCTATGGGGAAAATGCATAGCTTTTCGATCGAGGGAACCCATGCGCCCCTAACTTCCGAGTTGTCCCACAAAGTGGCGTCATCACTTCGGCACTCTATTAGTATTAGAGTATTGCACCATTAGCAACATGCTAACATTACAATTCATTTTTAGGCGAGTTTCCCATGCGTTTCTTGTGAGGAGCGCACGATGTTCTGCTCGTGTATCTTTCAAAAAGAGGGGCAGTTCAGTTCACTAGGTTTTTGAAAAGTCAGCTAATTTAGCCTCAAAGCGAAAGTAAGAAAAAGAAGGACAAGAGAGATCTGTTTCACCCAATTTAAGTTGAAGTACAGAAGCTTAATTCAGCTGTGAAAACTCTGTCATGTGTGGAAATGAGGTTTATTGCCGTTAATAGTGTAAATTACAGAATGGCCTTTTCCTGACTCTCTGATGGATTCGGGTTTCTGACCTCAGATGGAAGCAAACAAAGGAAAGGATACAGGGAATTTGTTTCTCAGACTCACATTTCAACCCATTTTCTTTCTTTCATTCTCATTTTCCCTCTCTCATCTGAAAGCTTTCTTGTGAGTAGCCTACAATAAACAACCACTTCATTTGTTTTATCCGTTACATCAGCAACTGACATCCTTTGATATCATAGAGAAAGTATTTCTGCTCCGGGGTAGAACTGAATATAGTCGCTGTAACACAACGTGATTGTTCTTAAGAAAATGGCTTTTGTTTCACAAAGTGTTGATCTGATATAAAAGATCCAACGGTGTGAATCACGGCCTTCAGGCAGGCATGTCCATTTCCTGTTTTAAGCTTTCTGACTGAAGGGCTACAAGTAATCTCACATCTTTTGTCACAACATACCTTGCTTGGAGCCAGAGGGGCGTAAGTGGCATTTTGGGCGAATATGAGTTCTTTATATCAAAATAAAGGTCTCGATGAGCTCTATCCAATGGTGCCAAAATACCTGTCTGAGATCAAACTGTATAGAATAAAGCAACAAAAAGGCGTATCTGACGTATTTGACTTATTTTTTAAATTTGAAAATGTTTGAGAAAATCTTCACTGTTAATATGCCATACATTTTTTACTTAAATACTCATTCATGTAAGTATGCCTGTGGTTGCAATATTTGTGGTTTAAGGTTAATAATACAGGTGATTTAAGTGTGGTCAAAAAATTTGTTTTGTCTCTCCTGTAAAGTTTGTTAAAAGCCACTTACGCCCCTCTGGCTCCAAGCCCTCGATGTGTATTCTTCATTATACAAAATAATTATACACAGTACACCCACATATATTATATAAGCACAAACTTTTATTTTGGATGCGGTAAATCGCGATTAATCGTTTGACAGCCCTATCTAAATGTGGCTTCAGAACCTCCTCCAGTGCATGTTTTGGAGATTTTTTTCGCCCATGGTGGCATTTTTTTTATGTGTACCGGTATGTACATTCTGGTTAGATTAGGGGCCTTCATGTTTATGGTTTACCTACAATATACGATATGTATCTGTGCGAAACAGATCGTAAGAATTCACACAAAATCGTCAATTTGCTTGCGGATTTGAGATCAGATTGGAAGATGCAGCCAATAGTGGAAGTGATTGAATCTATACAAAGTCACCAAAGTGGAAGTGTAAACTGCGTCTAATTCTTCGATGTCTTAGGTCTGCATATGGAGGATTAGTCCAGCTGTGACATTCTACTTTGAGGAACAGGGCAGGTTAATACTCTCGAGGGGGAGGGATGGAGGATTTGATCCGAGATCAGAGAGAATGTGTGTGAGGTGATAGCGGAGCTACTGAGGCTCAATCAGAGCAACAATGAGGAGAAGTAGAGACATGCAGGTCCGGGACAAAAGGATGGATGAGGTGCAGAGCCAGGGGAAAAGAGAGCGAGGTAGATGAGTTGGGTGGGGGGATCTGAGTTAAACTGGCTGATCACTATCAGCTAAATGGTCGCTCTTCAACAGCATTCATCCATCCGTCAATCCGTCCCTCACACACACAATGTGTCTCATCCCTGAACCCCCCTCCATGGAACTCCCACTTTGTCTCTGTTAGACGCTGAGACAAAAGAAGGGAGGGCGAGAGAGCCGAAAAGAAGGGGAGAGCGATAAAAGGAACTGATAAGAGGATGTGTTGTGGATGCTAAGTGCTTTTTGATGAACTCTCTACTTGCGCTCGTCAGTCACTCAAACAGCAGGGAGTCTGTGTTTGTGAGCGTCAGAGAAATCTAAGTACCAAATTCGTTTGAACCGGTCTTAATAACATGTCTGTTTGTCTATAGATATACATAAAAGTATACAAAAACTATTATTTCCTTAATCTTATTTTATAAAAATCACCTGTCAAGATTATAATATGTATATATTGGACGAGATCAGTTCATCTATTGCCAAATCAATTATCAGTCAAGAATAGAAAATGATTGAAAATATTCAAATCAGGAATGTCAGAATCAGATGTTGTATGTTATGATTGAATATGAATATGATGTTGCAAGCACGTGTTTTCAGTTCTAATATTCCTACTGAACCATTTTAGTTTTAAGTAATTTATAAAAAGAGCTGTAAAGATTCAAAATGCCTCAAAATGTCAAAAGTTTAGTCTATTAGTTTTCAGCAGCTCTCAAAATCAGTCATCAGTAAACAAAGTTGTAACTGAACTTTGGCACAAATTTGATTTTACTTATTCACATTTTTTTTTTTTAAATTAAAAAGTGAGTATAAATTAAAAAAAAAAAAAAACAGTTTGCGTGGAGGAAGGATTCCAGAAGGAAAGGAGTGAAGTGAACAACTATTTATATTCCCTTATCGTTGTTATGGGCGGAATTATGTGCCTCCCAAAAATTAATTAGGGAACTCTTGCCAGAAGACACCACTGCCAGAATCACTGTGTTCAGTGATTCAATCTTTTCATACCTTTTGCCACAGATTGTCCCATAACCTATTTATTTTCTCCACCTCTCACAAACACCAGCCATTTGCAGGATTACTGCCATTACTTCCATTTACGTCATGGCGGAGATGACGACTCGGCGCTCACGTTCTGGTTTAATCCATCGGCAGTTTTTCATTATACACAAATCCATTAAAAGCCTGGCGAGGCCGACAGGACGAGGGCTCTCTAGTGAGTCGGTGAGAGAAGGGAGATACTCTACTCGCATTTAACACACCGACACATGCCTCACATTCAAACAAGGGATTGTATTTCCCGGAATTACAGGATATAGAGCATCAATGTCTTGGATATATAGACACAGGGATTACCATAGAAAACACAAAGGGATTTGGTGCTAAAACCGTTTCTTTTATTGTCTAAGCACACATGAGTAAGAGAGACAGAGAGAGATAATAAAGCGAGATAGGGGATGGATATATCCTGACCTGCGATTTCTAATCCAGATTAACAGATATGGCTATTTATAACTTCAGTTACATCAGTAGACTAAGGCAAAAATGTTAATATAACATACAAAAATATAATTAATTATTAATAATATGAAATATTTAGATAATACAATAATACTTACGATTGATCAATTATTAATAAATATTTTTGTATAACAACACTAAATTGTATAATTGACTATTGTCCCAAGTAAGTGATTTTGTGTCTTTTGCATCAGTATAATACATATAATTTTAATATTTTCATTGTAAATGTACTTTATTAAAAGTAAAGTTTAGAGTACAATCAGAGTTCACTGTGCCAAAGAGATTTTTTTAAAGCTATGAAATAAATGGCAAAATATGCAGTAGTATATATATATATATATATATATATATATATATATATATATTGCTGTCAATCAATACAAATGATCTAATTAATATTTAACTATTTAAACATAAAATTAAAGTTTATTAAAATAATTAAAATAAAATTAAAATAATTTCACAGTTAATTTCCAAAATAAGTAACAACAAAAAGACAGTACATTCTAAATATTTGATCTTAACATAAATTGAATAATGTTATAAGCACTGCATACATTAAATGTAGACGAATCGTTATTAAAGCTACAAAAGTTATTCAGTCACTAGCAGTGAGTGATTTTGTTTTTGTCTTTTGTTCTTTCATTTAGGCCCTGTTTACACCTGGTATTAAGATGGTGTTTTGTTTGATCGGATCACAAATGCACTGTAAAACTGAATACGCTTTATCTTATCAATAAAATTGTGGCAACAGATCACAAGCAATATTATTAATTAAATTGAACAAATTAGAATTGAGTAATAATTAATCAAATTATTCCTTAAAAGTTAACCATTTAAAATGAGTAAAGTTTACACCCCAAAAAAATATCTGAATAACAGACAGACGTCAAAGATTAATGAAGAACTCTTTATTTTATATTGCCAACATTGAAGACACCCAATATTAACAAGCAGAATCACTGAAGGAGAAAAACGTAATTTTAAAACAAACACTGATCACCATAATGGTGACTTGAATGTACGTTTTTTTTTTGTTTTTAAGTTTTACTCATTTTAAATGGTTAACTTTTAAGGAATGAATTTGATGAATTATTACTCAATTCTAATGTGTTAAATTGAATTAATAATATTGCTTGTAATCTGTTGCCAAAATTTTTTTGATTACTTTTGATTTGTGTGGACGACGGGTCTAAAACACTTGAAAACTCATTTGAAAGGATTGCTTTCAGAGTGTAACGTGATCGACGTGCATGTGGTCGAATGCCTTCGAACAGCCACAAAATACTGTGAACTTTCACAAAATCCCAGGAAATTATATCATATGATATGATTATATTGAAATAAAGAAAACGAATTCCTTTTGCCCTTAAAAGTCTAAACGGATAATGAGCAAGTGGTGGGTCGAAGGTGCAGGGAGTTTAAAGGATGGGGTAGAGTATTTTGGAGAAAGGGCATCAGGGGCACTCAGGGCCACTGAAGCAAAAGTAAGTCTTTTTATTGAAGGAGTGAATTATAGGGATGGAACAGGTTTAGCCTCACCACGAGGACAAAGGGAAGCTTATGAGCTGACAACTTGAATCACTAAATCACCAATATGGCCTCCCTCACACACGCACACCCTTTAAATTGGTTGTGGTAACACTTCTGCAACTCAAATGTGTTCAGTTTTCAAAATTAAAAAAAACTTTAGCTTCTCTTTAAGATCAGCATCTGGGCATCCGTTTAAGTTTGCGGAGAAAATGTAGAGCTGTTTGGAGACACTTTGTTCTGTCTTCTTTTATCCTCTTCTCGCTCCTCGCTGTGACCTGCACTTCGGCTAAATCTCCTGCTTTCTCTTCACGCTCGACTCTCTGGCTGGTTTAAGTGCTGGCTCAAGATGAAGGGCAGGGGAGGTGAAGTAGAGGAATAAAGGCAAGAGTGAAGAATGAAAAGAAGCAGTTGCTGCATGCCATTCAGAGGATGTCTGGCTCTTCAGAATAACAACACCTCAAAGCGAAAAGAGAGAGAGGAAAGACACGGAGGAGGAACGAAAGAACAAGGGAGACACTTCACAGAACAAGGAGGAGATGTTTAGGAAACAAGGAGGAGGAATTTAGCAGACAGGGAGAATGAAGAACAGGGGAGGTGTAAAAACAACACTACAGAAAAGGGGAAACCCGAGGCGTTTGGTGATTTAAAGACCAATGGACCATAACAAGACAAAGAGAACGAGAAAAGAGAGAAAGAATTGGAGAAAGAGAAGGGGAAGCCCAGTCAATACATCCTCACATTTGGCCCCGACCCTCTAGAGATCATGTGATCATTTTTCATTCTGTTTGTATGTTTAAAAAAAAAGTAGGTGTTTCAAATTTAATAATTCTTTCACCATTCACTTTTTAACCCTAAAACCGTATTCTGGACAAATGTGGGCAAAATAGTTTTGATTTATTTTTAAAAAAATACGTCCCTTGATCTGAGCGGTACAAGACTTGTAGGTGAAAAAAAAAAAAATAATAATAATCTTGTATTTGGATCAAAAACGGTCACCCATAGAAATAAATGGGAAAAACTGGAATTTAGAGCCTTCTAAAATAAGCCAAAATAAGACACCAGGTCACTTCATCTTTATGTTTTAGCTCTAAGAATTTATTGGAATGATATTTTAATGTAGTTAAAAAAAAATAATAATAAAACATAAAAATAAGCATAATTTACATAGAAAATATGGTACTTTTTGAAGTAAATAAATTCAAAAATACCCCCAAAATAAAAAAAAAACACCATAAATGGATAGACAAAACTTTATCGAAGACAGTGATATAACATTTATAACAAATAAAAAATAGGATCACACCTGAGTCCTCTGTGCCCACATTTGTCCACAATTACAGGATTAAGGGCTATAAAGTGAATACGGTCTGAGGGCTACTATATTCCTCTGACATAGTCATGTCAAGATTTTCAAGATTGTGGAGAAGGCTATCCCATAATGCACTGAGCCAAAATGGTGGACAAGGTGAGAGAAATTCTAAAAACGTCAGCTTTTAAATATATTGTAGCCAAGTCACTAGGGGGCGCTGCTGAGGGTATGTATAGAGGGTGTAATTTCCATTTAAATATGCCACTTCCTGTGAGAGGAATAGTTTATCTAAGGGAAACAGGACTGGTTCACAGGATATAGTTAAATAGATTTTTTTTTTTTAAATATACAGATAAGTTGCTTAACTCTCGCTTCACACTCCTGTCCAATTGGTGGCGGTAAATGCACCTTTTTAGCTGTTTTGCCAACCGCCATTAAACTCTTAAAGAAGAAGAAGAAGAAGAGGAAGAGGAATAGTTGCAGTAGCTGAATTGTTTGGCATGGTCGCTGGAAGAACAAGCTCTGGTAGGTTGATTTTAATAAGAAGTGTTTTTTTATACGTATGATATTTCAAATCTTTTTGATGTGTTGGCCAAGAGCCAGTGATGTTTGGGGAAAATGTTAATGCAAATGGGCCAGTTGTACTCAATCTGTTCATTGTCTTGATGTAGTTGGATTGTTTTAGAAGTGAGGCCTAAACGCCCCAATGTTGATAAAGTTTGGCTGGATGAGTGGTGAATACTGAATTAGCATTACACCACGTGAGTGTTGACAATGTCAAAGCAAGTTATATATATATTTTTTTAAGTGATTGTTGACAACCCTGTGTTGTATGTATTGGGGTGAATGATTTTTGTAGAGAAGTTGCTTTAAAAGGCTCTCACGTTTGGCCATGTGGAGCCGGATGAGCGATGGGCATTAACCGCTACTGTATTTCCTGGGGCTTCTGAAGTTAGCCAAAAGGTATTTATTTCTATTGATGTAATGTTGGAATGGCTAGCATATTTTAACCATGATGATTGAAATAAATATATGGTCAGTGTTCCTATAGTTGGTAATGATGTTATGCTGTGGTGCTAGTATTCAATGTTATGTTTTAGTTCCAGTTGTTTTAATGAGAATGTGGTTGATGTTTTTCCTTTTGTAGAATTCGATTTGTCCTGTGCAACTGACCACTGTTTTTCCCTACCTTTATTTTTGGTTTTCATGATTTTGGTGTGTTTTTGTTTAGTTGGCCCATGACTAATCAGTTGTACTTTTTAATATGGTGGATTCTGTGAACTGCAACCAGACCATTATCTGTAGCTGTGAGCATAGTAACTAAGGGGGAAGAGGTTCAGTCTTGATTTATACAGGTGTGGTGTGTAAAGAGTTTTTGTGTTTAGCGTGGCATGTAGAAACTTAATTTTTTTTCGGGTTTATTGTATTTATTCATTGTTGTGTGTATTTTATTTTGAAGTGATCCGTTACCTCCCCTAGTTAATTGTATCACCATCTCTCAAGCTTACATTTGACCAGCTTTGAGTGAAAGCAGATGAGCTCAGAATCATTGTATTTAATAAAAGTGATGCTTTGATTAAATAGTAATTTTGCCTTGATTAATTTAATTGAATAGCCGAGCGGGAAACCCTCTAGTGACTTGGGATCTCCTACCCAAACTATTGGAGTGGCGTAGTCAAGTGCAGTTACCCGACACACCTACCGCCTCACTACAATATATATATGTTTCATCAAGGCAAAACATTATAAGTTTGTGGAAGCTCTGATGACATTATCACGGTGGCTCGGTAACCGCGCATGCGCTGACGTTTTGTTTGGAATATATGCAATGCACATGTAAACACATATGTGAATCTAATAGCAACATTTAGGGTCCATAAACTAAACATTCAGACTCTGAAATTGGATCAGATTCATTCCAATTAAAGAAAATGAGTGCATGTAAACACGTGGCTCACAAGGTTTTGGAATAAAGTAAATAACTGTCAGGAGTGGACTTATAATGTGTGAGTATACAAATCAGTTTGGCAGGCTAATGTAACGTTTATCATGTCGGGCGTTTTTGTGTGTAATCAGTTCTTGTAATATTGACCCTTTCCCCAACCATAAAAATTGCCAGCCACTGCCAGCATTTTTGATCATTTTCACAAATGTCGACATCATACGGTAATGTTCGGCAAATTTATATGCTGTTAAATGTTTGATGTTTGATATTTTACATTTGCGTAAGCAACGCTTTTATCGCTTGTTACACTCTTTTTTTTGCCTGTATTTTGATCTGGAGATACTGTATTCTTTCAGAAGATGCGTGTAGTGCCCTATACCGTATAACCAACACATTCTCATCCCAAAAAGTCATATAACTGACGTTTTGGGACGTCTTTTGACCATACGTCAATATTCGCCTTTTTAGGGCCCCCTTAAACGTCGGTAAATGGCGATCCCGGGCCGTCCTACAACTGACGCTTTACCTTTAACGTCAGTTAGGTGACGGGTTAGGTTTAGGTCTGGGGTAGAGTTAGGATCCCATAACCTCATCTACCGACGTTTAAGGGGGCCCTAAAAAGGCAAATATTGACGTATGGTCAAAAGACGTCCCAAAACTTTTTGGGGTGAGAATACGCTGCGTATAACAGTGAAAACATGGATTTCCAGAAATTTCCAATGAAGTGTTGTGTCATAAATGACAGAAAATTCTTCAATGGCTGCAAAGAGTTGAGAAAACTATCAACTTGATATTCAATGTTAGTTGAATTTCTTGGATTATTACTCAACCTCGTGTCACTCCAAACCAGTAAGACTTTCGTTGATCTTCGGCACACAACTGAAGGTCTTTTTGATGAAATCTGAGAGATTTCTGCATTGACTTTCTACGCAACTACCATTTTGATGCTTCAAAAAGTTAATAAAGACATTGTAAAACTAATCCGTATGAATTGAGCGGTTTAGTGCAAATTTTCTAAAGAGGCTTGCTTTATATGAGGAACAGATTGAATTTAGGCTTTTATTGGCATACAAACATTCATCAACTCGCACAAGCATGTCCGTTAGACGTGTGTGAGAACCAATGAGGTGTTACGCAGCACATTTGAGCTTCAGTATATATTCGCTAATCAATTTTTACATGTGCATAAAAGCCTCAATTCAATCATTGTTTGAGCTTGAACATGGTCTTTAATACCACAACAGAGTAAGAAGGTTAACTTTAAAACAAACTCACACAGCAACGTCACATTTCTAGAGCTTTTCACCATCTGCACTACCAGTGTACAGTGTATTGTCAGTCTGTCTGCACCTTCAGCGTCACCTAATAAACAATGGACTTTGAGTGTGGATTGAGGCTTTAAACGGTTTCCCTCCAGCAGATGATTGAGGAGCCCTTGGGTTTACATTCACCCTTGTCTTACATACATCACACTGAGAGAATAGAGCTCAAGACGCCTGGACTAGACTGATAAAGAGAAAGCCGAGGAGAGAAGGGAGGACAACGAAGGAGAGGATGAGTTAAAGGGACATAAAGGAAGATTTAGCTGCAGTTTATTCAGCACGCTCCACGTAGGGGCTCTCTCTCCGTGACATCTGACCTTTGACCTCTGACCGGGGCTTTGTTAAGCAGTCAGGTGCCAACTTGCCCCAAGGCAAGATGGGATTCCATCACCCCCCTCCTCCAGTCTCGCTCCCTTTCACATACACACACATGCGCTTCATACTCTTGGAAGAAAAACAAATAAGATTTAGCATTATTGCACAGTTGATGAAAGAGCAGATCCTCTCTAGAGCCCATCCACTGTGTGACTCGGCAGCTCAGCTAATTCAGCTCTAAATGCCTTCAGGGATTCCCACAGGAAAACCAACTCACTTTTGTGCAGCTTTGAAGAGCCTTGAGCACGTGTCGGCTCTCTTCGTGGACTTAGAAGATACTTTTTGTGGCCTTTTAAGAATATTGTGCAATAAAAGGTTAGTTCACCCAAAATGAAAATGCCTTCACACTGGCAGTGGAAATCAGCTCCGATACGACTCCGAAACGACCGGAAGTCATTCATTTCCTATGGAGATTCGCAGACCACATGCGAATGGGTCCGATTGAGTGCGGTGCGAAGAAAATCGTGTCCGTTGATCATTCGGATGCGTTCAAAAAATGTAACTTTTGCGAAAAGCTACGGACGGTTCCTATCCGACAATACAAGCGGAAGTTGAGCGTTGCTATGATACTGATAAACAAACCTGAATTCTTAACTTTTAATCAAATAAATAATGATTTTATAACGACAAGTTGTCAATTACATTTTTATATTTTCATGATTTTTCTAACATTATAAGGCCAATACAATTAAAATGTAGGCTATAATTAAATAATTAAACTGGCTATAATTAAATATTGTGGCCATTTTCCCTCAAACCGCTCATTCACACACAGCCAGAAAATTCAATGATAGCAAATCGTCGGCTGGTCAATGCTCTTGCTGTTGCCTATACTGGAGACGTTCAAGAGAAATCAACCTTTCTAATCTCTCCGCCATTTTTGTTCTACCCGAAGAATTTTTGTTGTTAATTACGGAGCTGATTTCAACTGCCAGTGTGAAGGTGGCGTCAAAGTTTTGGGTGAATAGACATTCAATTGTGGGACAGAAATCTCTCAGTTTTCATTATATATATCTTCACTTATGTTTCAGGGATGAACAAAAGTGGATTTGCAAGGACATGAGAGTTAGTAATTGGTAATCGGTTTAACTTGACACTTCCATGTTAAGTATGATGTTTAATCTTTTAAAATTCTCTTGTCTTTTCTTACACCCCAACAAAACAAAATGTTAATTTTAAAACAATCACTGCAACATTATATTTCTAGACCTTTTCAACATCTGCACTGCCCCAGTGTATTGTCAGTCTTTTTGGCTTTTTTGAATATTGTGTTTCGTGCATTTACAATGTTTTCAGACTTTTTGCTGTGGACCCAAATCCATTTAATGTCACAGTTTGGATCCATCCATCCATCCGTCCGTCCGTCCGTTTTTTGCAATTTGTTTCCTTAATTCATAACTAGACACTGAAATTTGAAAGGCTTGATATTTGTGACACAGTACGTTAAAACTGCAGTTGATTATTTTTAATGATTTTAAACTGCATTTTAGAATTATTCATTAGAATAGATTTATATTGCACCCCCCTCCCCTTCTTGTCATAAAAATACTGATAGTCTAATGAAATATTATATATTTTTTTAAAAATGTAAATAGTTCACCCACAATTTCTTTAGCCATTAGATTTGCCAATGGTTACAATATATATGATATAAAATATTTGCAAGATTTTGGCTACATTTGTTTCAGTGCTATGTCCGACTTTCAGGTTTACACATCACTAAATGTCACGTAAAAAAAAAAAACATTGTTCAGATGTACCTTCCTGTTTAAGTGGGCAGTTTACGCTGATAGTCTGGCAAAGTTAGACTAGGAATAAAGTATTTAAGTATTTATTAGACTTCATAAAACATCTCTTATTTCCACCAACATGAATAAAGTTGTTTATATAAAGCAAGGATCAAGTCATTTCATTTCCACCGACCTGCAAAGTTTGAATGTCCATGTACAGTACAGTTTTGTGTGACTTACATTGCAATATGTCAAGAATTGAGCATTGATCTTTAAGTGCAAATGCCAGTTTTAGACAGTTTTATCTATGTTTTCATGTGCGCAAAGCTATACAATATTCTGTCCTTTGTTCTATGCTACCCCTCACCTCGGGGTCTCTCGGCTCTGAGAAGGCTCCTCGAGCTTAACGTGCGAGATCAAACAGCGCGGAAACAGAGAAAAAGGGTTTTCAACTTGCAGAACAGCCAAGATTAGGGCAAGAACATCAGAGGAGCAGAGCAATAAAGAGAGGGAAAGCCTGCGGGTCAAAGAAAGAGAGAAGAAGAAGAGAGAGAGAGACCTGAACTGGTAGACAGCCATAACAGCCAAAACAGCCATATCTCGCCCTATTCCCAACATTAAACACATTATACATATATATATACATATTTAAACATACTATGATTTATAGCTGTGCTTTAGTTCAAAGCTGCTCGGGGAAAGCCCTGCTTGTCCGTACGTGCCGAGGCAGGATTCGAACAGGGATTTTGAGTTTGACAAGCCCACCTCTGTCACTTTTTTTCTTCTCATTTCCCCCCCTTTCATCAAATACCAAATGCCTCACTGGCAAGCGGGTAACTGTTTTAATGTGATCATGATGTCCTTAGATTTGAGATGCATTTCACATCAAAGGGGAAAAGAGGGTGAGGGAAGAGTTAAGGAAAATGATAAGGAGAAAAAAAGAGAGAATAAAAGGAAAGGAAATGAAGAGACAGGTGAATTTCTTTATAGGTTTTGCAAGGTTTGGCATTTGAGCTCCCATCGGTAGTCGCTGCTTGTATGCATAAAGTTTAAATCTCCTCAAATGTTGCATAAAGAACGGTCACTATCTATCAAATCTCCAATGGAAATGAATGACTTGTAGAGGCAGTGATGGAGTAACCGTAGCGCTCACGCTCATGCATGCTGTCGTGCCAGCTGTAATCTCTAGCCAGATGTGTGCATGTGAGCCAAAGCTTTCCTGTCAACATCCCTGCTCTTCATCCTCTCATCTTCCTCTTCATGCAGCTGTCTTCTTACTCTCCCTCCTTCCGTACCCTCTTCATCCGCCACCTTGCCTGGCTTCAGTCACTTTCAATGCAATGCATCTGTTCTTGTAAAAGACTATCCATCTGAATTAAATGCAGAAAACTGTGGCGATCAAGAGGAAAAAGAAAATATTCCGTGCAAGCCTGGTTACGGGATGGACTCGATACCCTCTGTGACATCTGCTGCGATTTGATTGGTGCACTTTCAGGAGTCTTTGGATATTAGGAGACAAATTTCTAATTCATTGCCTTTGGGCACAGAGAAGCTTCATGAGGATGAACAAGCTTAAGATACGCCTTAGGTGTCTAAATCCTTTTTTTTTTTTTTTTTTTTTTTTGGCAGGGCACGTAGCCAAAACGTTTCAAGGCTGCGAGGATTGTGCAACAGTGGAATGTTTTGAGATGGTGACGGTGGGATTGGACTTGGCCTTTGAGCTC
Source organism: Pimephales promelas (assembly GCF_988280905.1). NCBI lineage: Eukaryota > Metazoa > Chordata > Actinopteri > Cypriniformes > Leuciscidae > Pimephales > Pimephales promelas. Next base: position 15,991,641 of record NC_142770.1, on the reverse strand, counting down.
AGGGACTGATTCCTTTTTTTCCTAGGGCTACAAGTAAAGTGAGAGACCTGGTGGTCCTGTATAAAGGTTATCACTTTAAAACACGTTTGTATCAGACGCGCTGAAACCATAGCTAGAGGCTTTAGTGTGCGGAAGCCACTGACCTCAACATCAGAGAACCTAAAAACAGTGGGGAGGACTTAAAAAAAGGTGCTGGGATCTCAAATCTCACAGGCCCCTGGCTTAACCTAAGACTATGGAGAGTGCAGAAGGAATAGGGTTAGAGATGCGAAGATGCCTTCAGGACCTCCTGTGATAAACAGGGATGGCCATACATGCTTTGTTGGTGCTGGTGTTGAAAGTATTTAGTTTTCCCAAACGAAGGTATCATTAGATAACAGCACTTAGCCTGACTGGCTTGCTTTCAGTGGCTCAGATCAACCTAAGAGCTCAAAGACCAGATGGAGGGAGATTGTTACCACACACACTAAAGGCCCGTTCACGCCAATGACAAAAACCATGAAGATAACGATAAAGATATAGTTCTAAAAATCCTTCTCAATATAAAAGAATAGCAGAGATCACACCACACCTAAGGTTAACGGCGCAGAGAAACGATATCGTTGGAATCACTTTCAGAGTGATTTTCCAGCCGATGAACGATTGAGAGCCAATCAGAACGCATCCTGCTGTAACGAGCTTTTAAAGAGACAGACAAGCACACGCTTAGAATAAACAGAACGATATCGTCCGCTAGTTATCGTTCTTGGTGTGAACGGGCCTTAATGCATGGTTCCCCACCGTAAAAGCGGAATCATAAGAGGATCATAATTGGACTTTATTACCTGTAGATACTAAACACAGGCATTTAAGTATAAAACAATACCTTTTTTCCCAAACTATTTAAATTAGATTTAACGATATTTTTAATAGTTAATTTATTGTTATTATTTATCATATTTTACCATCTGGATTACAAAATGGGGATGGCTGCCCAATAAAAAAATAAAATAAAAATTGGATATTTAAAAAATTTTGAATAATAAAAAAAAAGACAATTTTAATGTTTTAATTTAAAAATTGATTTGAAATTAAATCTAACAATATTGTAATATTTAATCATTATAATTGTTATTTAATTATAGCTTTTCATTTCATAATATTTAATTTCGTTCGTTTAATTTAAAATATTTGAAATGATTAAATTAAACCTAACAATAATAATAATTATATCATTAATTTGATACAATTCATAAATAATATTTTTTATTTAATGTGATTAATTATTACAATTCCCAGTTATAATAGATTTTAGTAGTATTTTATGTTTTTTCACAAGCATTTGGATCACCTAGATATAAAACAGATGCGTTACCAAGATGGAAGCTGAATGAATTGACTTTGTCTAAACTGATGATTTCTGAGTTTATGAATCTTTTCATTAAAAGTCGTAGTTCATAAGACTAACACTGGTCACTCTGTATAGTATGCTTGTTGTTTGTGTGCATCCAGCAACATTATTTTATCCGGTTGTTTTATCTGATCACATTCAATTCAGATTGCAACTCCAGAATCTCATGTGAAACATCATTTCTACTCCTACAGTCATTCAAACGGCTCCTCTCACAAACATACGCTCTCATTCACATAAAATCCCATGCTGCTTTTATAAACACACCCAGCCGCACTCCTTGATCTCCAACTTCTGATATGTTTCAGTCATCAGTGCATGATTGTACCCAGGAGATCACAGTCTCCTACAGTTGAAGAATGATGTCATGGGTTCAGGTATTCTTTGAGAACAGAAGGGCGGCTGTGGAAACCGAGCCAGCTCAGGTTTTCTGTCGAGCGGGAGTCCCCCTTGCTTTTTCTCTGTGTGTGGGTGGTCTCCTCTTGGTCTCCTCAGGATATCGTCTGGTTTCAGACCCTCCCGCTCCTCCGACATTAAGTGGCGAGGAGGGAACATGATTAAGTCTAGTTTGGGTTTTATCGTGTAATGCTGAAACAGTCCTCGCTTGGAGAAACCGCAAAAAGCTGTGTTAAAAAAACATACACATCCTATTTTCCCATTTTAAAGCTTTGAACAATCAGCAGCGGGAGAGAAGACTGCTTCTCAGCGGGGATTTGCAAGAATTCTCACGACTCCGAGAGAGAAAGGAGAGCAAAAAAACAACAACAAGAGGAACGGAACAAAAGGCCACGAAGGAACGCCGCACAGAATGAGAGATGACGAAAAGGTCGAGGTGAAGCATTTCGCATGGCCAAGATCACATGCTATCATCTGTCATATTTCAAAGAGAGCCGTCTTCCACTGTTCGTCTCGTCCAGCTGCTCGGGGGTCAGTTACAGTCGGAGATTAAACCATCAACTTCCATCACTCCAAAAACGCACACAACGCAAGGTGCATGCAGACACACGCTTCGACGTCCAGAGGGTACGGCGGATTCAAGCCCTGTTGGGTGTGTTGCTTTAGCAGATGAGTCTGTATTATATCATTCTTCTGCTAGGATGACCCCAGGGCAGGGCTGGTAGTGGTGTCTCCTCCATCTCCCGCTCTGTGTTTAAAGCTGATGTTTATGGCGGCCCGCTGACCCAGCGGCTCCATGCACAGACCCTCGCATTCTTACCCAGTCTCCACCCGGTAATCCAGCACACCTGTGCTATGCAGGCCGTATAAGACTCTCTGAAGGCCTGCAGGCCGCTAAAGCACTCGCAAAACGCTCCTAGTTCCAATTCTATATTCTGCTTAAAGGTACACTATGTAAGATTTTTGGATCAAAATATCCAAAAACCACTAGAACGATGTTATATATTTCGTTGATTTGTGTACTTACATTATCCTAAATGTTTCTAAGAATGTTTAAATCCCAAGATGACATCATGACTTTTGCGTAAACATACGTGCCAATTTCGAGTCAAGTGGCGTGTTATCTCGACGCATTTTGAGCTATCCGCGTGCATGTCTACGCCATTAACGTCCACGTCATTCCACGCCGTCAAATGTCTGACCAAAACAAAGCAAAATGTACATCTACATCTGGGGAGCTATGTTTTTCTTTCCTAGGATGGTAAGGGAAGAGTCATAAATGCCATTAACCCAAGTGACGGGTAGGTTTAGGGACAGGTTTGAGGTAAGTCATATATTTATATATACAGTAATAACGTTAAGTCAACGGCGTTCATTTACGCGCTGAAAAGCGATTATGCGTGTTGATAGCACGTCAAAAATGGAAATACGAATACGCTACTTCATGAGATCAGTCTGTAATTCCAGAGAAATAAGCGGTTTTAACCAGGACATGGACTGTGTCCGTGCGTCTCCTATCAATGACATCATACCCGCGTTACCCTCGATTTCCGGTTTCATTTTGACGAAATCAAGTAAACACCAAAGACTCTTAAATATATTATGTTTTTTTATTAGACAGGTGAGCAACTTTTCTCAAAAATCTCGTTTTCTTGATTTACCGCGAGTACCATATTTACCATGCCTAATATCAATCTAGCTCACTTATAATGCATTATAACATCTTTCAACACACTCAAATGTATCTAATATGATAAAACAAAGTTGCGTTACCACACCGGAAGAAGCAGAAGTGGCGTCTGAGGCATAATTAAAGCTACACTTCTCTCGAGCCACGTGTCGCGCTCGTATTTCATTAGCAATCGCTTCAGCGGCTTGTTCTGCTCTAACGGCTTTCGTAACGTTAATAAATCTTTAATACATTACCGGTCATCCATGAATATGATTTCTGCCCAAATTCCGTAGTATTTTCCACCGGCTGTAGAGGCGAAGACAACAACTCCCATGATTCCACGAATTAAAGGCATCAAGTTACATCTTGTTTTGAATAAGTGACCTCTAGTGGCGAAGAATTACATTGTGTGCCTTTAAATCGTTTAATCTAATAAAATTAAATTTTTAAGAATGCAAAAGTGTGCAAGCTTTACATTCACTTCTTGATGGTTTGAGGTTTGAATTTTGTGGAACATTTTCTTACTACCACTACCACACCCACCCATAGTCTGTCAGTGGGAATGGTGGCAATAGTAATTTGTTGCCTTGATCAGAGCTTTGCAGTTCCTGTGGAAAGCCTGCCATTAAACAGGGGAGAGATATATATCAGTGTAGAGAAGTGTGTGTACAGGGTGCTGGCCCTCTATTGCCCTCCGCCCACTTCACATTACACACACACACATTAAAAGTAATCAGAGCTCACTACTGTACTTTATGTTCCTCAGTCAGCCACACAAAGGAGCCCTTCTCCCCTTTACTGCCCTACTAGAAGAGAGCCGCCAACCACAGTCTGAACGTCCACTTCAATACATTTTTCCATCTCAATGGAAGCACCTCAAACTATCAAATACCCTACTAGAAACTGCAAGTGAAAAGGTTTGAACATTATGTGGTGACATTTTACTGGAAACCTGCATAATGCATTTGATGAAGAACTTGCTTCTTGATAGTTAAAACATTTATTTTCTGCAAGTACGCTCAACAGCTGCGAAGTTGACGCTGCCATGTGAACTGAGTCAGCGATACAATGCTCATTTTTCATCCTGTCTATTAATTTATTTAAAAAAATAATAGCAGTTCATTTTTAAAAATAACTCAAACTCAGATTTTCTATGATAAGCACGTTTTAATGACTTAATAAAATATATTTTTTAGAAACATTAATTAAAAAATATATAAGTTTTAGAATAAAAAAAATATTATTTATTAGAAAAAAAATAAACAATGAAGCAGTTTTGTTAAAATATTTTTTTAATTAAATAAAATGACACTTTATTCATTTTTCTTTATATAATTTAACCATTTTTTATGTCATAGCAAAGGTTATGAAGTATCAAAAATATTCTTAATGATATGTAAATTAATTAATGGTATTTTTAAAGTTGCCTTTAAAAATATTTATAAAAATAATTGTGTACTTTCACATGTATTAATAAAGGTCGTCAAAATAAGTTATTTAAAATATTTCTTTTTGACACTATTTTTAGTCATGAAAATTGAAACTTCAACACTCAACTGACCATAAAGTGCATATTAAGGGATCATGAACAGTAATTTATTCAACATATTACTGCATTACTAATTATATTGTATGCTCACATTTCTCTCTATGGACTCGTTCACCCTTTTTTGACCCGTCTATGTAATCCTTCAGCTCCCGAGGCGCATACAACCAGCAGTGTGTAAGTGTCTTTAAACCATTTTGACTGTGCTAGGATGTCTGTGCAGAGAATGACCTACATACTACAACCTACATGTTTATACATTACCCATTCATTCAGTATAGCTGCCTATTGACTTAAGAGTTTAAGGGTTTTGCTTTAAGGTCAGTTAGTGTGCTGTACATTGTTTACTTTTTTAGTTCAAGTTTCTTCGGCTTTGTAAAGACATGGTGACGAGTGATAGACTTTGAGTATCCAAGGAGCAGTGGAGAACAAACACAACTAGCCTACGGATTGACATTCCTCCATACGCAGTCTCTTTCTGGGCTTCCTCTGGGCAAAGCTACTGTGTATTGGAGTGTCAGTTGGGTATGTGGAGCCAGTGTCTGTACTTACGAGTCCCTGTACATTGACGTTGCTGTGATGGTCCTGCTGTTTTGGAGACCAGATTGACGTGCATTTATACAACTCCAGATTCCATTTACTCCTCATCCTCAAACCCAGGGACTGTCTCCCAGTCTACAGAACAAATCATGGGTTGACGCACTATGGTTCAAAGTCACTTATGAGGTCACTTTGTGTAGCTAAATTTTGTTTGTCTAGACTGTGGACATCTGGATAAGCCCAGAAGATACACTGAAGTCTCCATATTGTTATTATTGTTCACAATGAGCTTAAGTAACAATTAAGTGACATGTTAACAAAAACGAAATCAGCATCCATGAAAGCACTAGAGATTCTGACTCTAGGCTAATAATAGGGACAGAAGATTAACCCAGAACAGAAGTAGTAAGACACCACACTTAAGTTTTATGCCACGTATAACGTTTCAGTGCTTAACTAATTTAGACATTTATACGGATACTTACCCGTTCACGCACCTCTCAGAAATGCAGTCTTAAATTATCAATGCAAGGCCTCCACCTGGTGGAGAGGAAAGACGGGGCCAAAGTTTCGTGGTTAAAACGAAGTCAAAAGTATTTTATTCATTTTTATGCAAGTATTTTATGTATCGCAAAGTCTAGATAATATAGAGCGAGATATGCTATAGTACTTACGGTTTTTACGGAGCGTCGTCTAATATTGATCCAGTCAGAAAGAGCTCGACTTTTTGGCGCCAAATATTGTTAGATTAAAAAAAAAAAAAGTATAATAATTTTCTTTGAGTAATATTGCGCTTTTTTTCAGCTAAATTTATTTTAAGAAAACATCCTGCTTGAATAAATAGTAATTTTAGAAGACATATGTTATATTCTGTTTACAGGGTAAAACTTACTCATTTGTGAAGCAAATTCAAAGAATACAATTTTATTTATAATGTAGTCACAGCTGAAGGGTTGCTGTGTGACCAGCCAAGAAATGCTCTTTAGCCTCAACTATTTTAACAATAAAACATAGCCTTTCATACCTTATAAGTTTTAACTCTGTTCATTTTATTACAGTTCTGTTTGTTAGTGTTACAAAAACAGATTTCTTGTGACTTAGTTTATTCAGACATTCCCCTTAAAAAACAACACACACCAAACAGCACACATGTAGAGAGCCCATATGTCATGATCAGGCTAAGAATAGGTGGAGTTTGTTTTTATTTTTTTTAATCCTTAATTTGAACAAATCTAAAATTGCATCTTCTGCAATTAATCTGTACAAGCAAATGTGACAACAAAGAGTGATTGGAAATGTCCTCTACTGGGTGAAAGTGCTTCATTCTTGTGCTCCTTTCACACTTCTTCTCTTTGGCCTTCAACTAGAATAGAAAAAACATGATTGTTTACCTGAATGAAAAAAATGTGTACTGGAAATATTCATTGTTAACGTGACTAATGATCGACCATTGTGATGGTTTAAAAGACACCGATTGAAAATTAAATTGTTCCTCCATTCTCAAATCTAGTGAAAAGACATTGAGTATGTTTTAGTGGCCCACTTTTGGAATCTAAGGTGTCTTTAAATATCGCATATGCTGTTCATACACACCAAGTCTACACTAAAACATCACAAGACTGCTTTCTTCCGTGATCTTCAGGTAAACATCTTCTTCAGTTTAGAGAAAAATCCCCCTTCCTCTTTCTCTGTCTCTTCCTCTCTGCTCTGCCCTGATTCTGAGGTCTGTCCGGCTTGAGAACTACCTGAATAAACACACAAACATTTAACAAAAAAGCTTAAGTTTGAGGTTAAGTGTAGGCAGATTACTTTGCATTCTTCTTGTCTGTGTGTATGAAGGTGTCTGTTGATGTACCGGTGGCTGGTCTGGTTACTCCAGTAACAACTCCCTCCACATCCATCTCATCCTCTGCATAACTTAAAAGCAATGTTCTCTGCTTATGTGTCAGTTTCCTGTAGATGATCCATGAGATTTATTAGACAAACACAAACTGGAAGTGCATATAGGCGTGAGTGTCTGAGAAAGCCTCTTACTTAGGAATTTTGATTTTGATATATACATAATGGTCTCCATAGCCAAAGCTATTCAAGCGTGGGATGCCTTTTCCTTCCAGTTTGATCTTATGGTCTGTTTGAATGCCTGGAGGAATCTGCAAGAAACACATTTCCTCTTTTAGTCATAAAAATACGGTGGCGAATTCCAATGAGTGCGTTTATTTTCTAACCGCAATGTCGATTGTGCTGTACAGGCCCTGAGCTCTGGCTGTTCCCCCGAGAATTGCTTGCGCTACTGAAATCATCACATCAGAGTGGATATCCGCCCCGTCACGGCGAAACACTGGACTCCTTTGGACCTGCAACACAAGACATGTAAAAACAACAAAAAAAAAAGATGTAAAAAAGTGCCCGTACTCCGGCGTCGGTCCATCTATCGCCGTTTTCCATGTTCATAGAGTAAATATAAAGGCTATGAACCGTGTTTACAAGGCTTTTTGTGAATGCCATTCAGCTCACCTTGAACGTGATATAAATGTATTTCTTCCCGACCGGCACCTTAACTGTCTGTCCGTCTTCTACACCTAAAACACATCCACAACAGACAGTCAGTACCTCGTACGTTCACCACAGCTCATTCTCTACACCTACTGTACAACGCGGCACACCTGCAGGAACAGGAACCATGACGGTCTGTTTCTGTTTGGTTTGTCCAGTTGCCCGGCACATAACGCAAGGGGTGATGATGATAGAGCCCCGTCCACCACACCTCCTACATGTTGAGCGCATCATAAACGGGCCCGTGCTTATAGACTCCTGCATAAAAGAGTACATTTTTTTTATTAATGGTAAGAAAAATAAATATGGTTGCTAATACGGTTTCTATGGCGTCCTCACCATGCCTGTGCCATTGCAATAGTGACATTGTGAAACTTTAGTTCCCGGCTCATGACCTTTTCCTTCACATCGTGGACAGGCGTCATCTATGTTGACCGTTATCTCCTTATTCACGCCCTTGGCAGCCTGCGTGAACGTCAGCTCCATCACAAACTAGGGAGAGAAAGAGGGTTCAGGTGGTGGGAATTTAAAGAGGAACACAAATGAGGGACAGTCGTCACTGTGCGTCTCACTTCGGGTGCCTGTTCAAACATGGAGTTGAGGTCTCCGAAGCCACGACCCCCAGTAAACTCTCCAAAGATCTTCCTGAAAAGCTCTTCTGGGTCCACAGTGGCCCCGCCTCTCCAGTACTGCTGCTGTCCCGCCCCACTCGCGCTGGGACCGGCAGAACCGTACGTGTCATACTGCTTCCTCTTCAGCTCGTCACTGAGGGTCTATACACACCGAACGGAAAACACACCTAATTAAAGCGGCAAACACACCTAATTAAACCTAACCCTGATGAATTTCGAGAAAAAAAAAAGACCTGGGTCATACTTGTATATATTTAATTTTCACCCACCAACTATTTATATATAACAATTCGCATTACATTTTATTTTTTAAACATAATATACATCAAAGAATCCTGAAAAAATGTATCAAAGTTTTTGACAATATTAAGCAGCTCAACTGTTTTCAATATTGGTAAAAATAATAAATGTTTCCTGATCAGCAAATCATCATATTAGACTGATTTCTTAAGGATCATGTGACACTGAAGACTGGAGTAATAATTCTGAAAATTCAGCTTTGCGTCACATGCATCAATTTTTATTTTAAAATACGTTCAAAATAGAAACAGTCATTTTAAATTGCAATATTTAATTTACAATATATCTGTTTTTGGTGTATTCTTGATCAAATAAATGCGGCCTTCCCTTGATGATCATTAAGAGACATCTTTCAAAAACATTACAAAATCATACCCATCTTAAACTTTTGAATGGTAATGTAAACATTGCTTATAAATATAAATATCATATTACTTTACACATTAAGCCTACGTAAAATCCTTTACAATTTAATATATAAATTATGTTTTTGCATTATAATAATGAGATTTGGGTGGAGGGAATGTGCTTAATAATTGTCATTAAAAACTATCACAATGCAAAAATGATGGTACTAAAAATAGGCTTTTTTTATTTTGATGTAAAATATAGCCCAAACAGGCTTAATTTCACCCAAATAATAATGTAATGCAAGATTAAAAATAAACATGACACTTTTCTCACCTCATAGGCTTCTGCTAGCTTGGCAAACTTCTCCTTAGCTTCAGGGTCATCTGGGTTGGTGTCTGGATGGTATTTCTTGGCCAACTGAGTGAAAATATCCATGTTAAACCCCCATGTGAACCATCCTTCAAAAATATGAATGGATTGTCATATGGGTTGTCAGACCTGGTAGTAGGCTTTCTTAATGTCTTTCTGAGTGGCAGTACGAGGAACCCCCAAAACGTCATAGAAATTCTGCTGATGGCACCCAGAAGTAGTGTGGAAGAAATGAGAGCTGAAAACAATGGGACTCCTCCACTCTGAAGAACACAAACACAGACTCAACAATAATATAAGACCATTATTTATTTTATGAATGTCACTATCGTCATCTTTCGCAATAATGAAATGTCAGTCAGTGGGGATTCCTCAGTGGTTGTTTCAGTTTGCATAACCAGGCCAGTAGGTAGCGACAAGTGTATAATGAATGAATCATTCGCTGTTCGTATGCGTTTCAAAATTGCCTTTATACACAGCTGCACTACTTCCTGAACTTCAGCCAGCTCCTTTGATTCCTGTCTGCCATTATTGGACAAACTGATTAATCCAGGTGTGTCTGATTATTGTTGTTGGCTACTGAGGTCAGGCACACCTGGATTAATCAGGCTTAAGTTCAGGAAGTAGTGCAGCTGTGCATAAAAACAATTCATTGACAAAACTTCTCCTTTTGAGCGAATCCTTCACTCACCAAACACACTAATTCTGCTGTATGATGCTCGGAAATATGCAAACTTATGTTTATCCAGCCATGAGTTTATTTGGAAATAATTTCGTAGGAGCAAAAAACAAAGTAAGTGTAAAGTCATTTCTATTTCTACCTAAATGTAACAATTTTTTAGTGAACTGTTGTACATACCATCACACATTCAATCTCAAATCCCAGTTACCACACTTAAGCGTTAGTGAGAATCACTATTATTGTTGCAATGATAAAACACGTTATATTGTCACTTTACTCATATTGGCAATCATGTCAGTCGGTTGCATCATCTCTTTTAACTTCTCTAATACCACTTACATAAATGGACACATACGTCCACCAAAGTGTGATATGATAGACTTGATATGAAGAGTTCAGATGCAAAAGCCTCTAAGTGCCATTTGAAATTTTCTTCTAAAATGATCATTTTTATCAAGCTTGTATATTTAAGTTCAGTAATTTCACTTAAATGGCAATAAAGATTACCTATTAATTGTCATTTAAGTGAAATTACTGAACTTAAATATACAAGCTTGATAAAAATGGTCATTTTAGAAGAAAATTTCAAATGGCATTTAGAGGCTTTTGCATCTGAACTCTTCATATGTTTATGCAAAATAAGCTTGTTCCACTAACGCAACAACTTTGATCACATAACCAGCTCACCTGGTACCCCCTTCAATGTCACACATCCTTTGCGCCTCCAACAACTTAAATTACTCCCCGTCACGTGACTACGCGTCCAACATAACCTCAAAGCCGATATTTCTACGTGTCTAGAGAATTTTAAAAGTGCACAAGTGCTGCGAAGTCCAGGTAAACCGCCTGACAGCCAACGCGTAGTAGAGCGAGCACTGGAGGCTGCCATGTTTACATCGCGCTATGGGCCGGCTGTGTACTGCGCATGCGCGCGGTGTTTCATTTAAAAGTGCTGTGCGTCTCTTCACCACTAGATAGAGCGGTGTGAACATAGTTTGAGCCATAGGGGGAGATGGCGACTGGTTTCATGTTTTGTGTACAGCAGCTTTTTTTATGCAACTTGATATAAGTGGTGTACGATATGTAATACAAGCTATCTATAAGCTAACAACACTATAACTCTATAAAGACTACATCATGATATTATTTGATATGCAATTTTCTAATGCTTCTTCTGATAAACGTGATCAATAACCTTGGTGAAAAACCCGTCGAACACAATCTACTATTTACTTTCTGTCGTCTCATAGGTAGTTTATGCAAGTAAAAGGCTTGTTTTGACTAATTCTAAAAGTGGTGAACGTGTCTTTTTTTTTAATCTTTACTGATACTGAACTTAAACAAAAGAATAATTTTTGTTATTAATATTTGAAGAGTTCAGATGCAAAAGCCTCTAAATGCCATTTGAAATTTTCTTCTTTAATGATGATTTGTATCAAACTTGTATATTTAAGTTCAGTGATTTCACTTAGGCTAAATGGCAATGATAATTACCTATTAATTGTTAGCCTATTTAAGTGAAATTACTGAACTTAAATATACAAGTTTGATAAAAATCATCATTAAAGAAGAAAATTTCAAATGGCATTTAGAGGCTTTTGCATCTGAACTCTTCATTTCAAGCTTAACTTACTGGACTGAAGCCACTTTCGTTTACTTGATTATCCGTACAGTACATCACCTGTTTAGAAAAGAAAATCATGTTACAATAGTATCAAAAATGATATCAGGCTTTTGAGGATTGGTTCATCTCTCAGTCGTCATCGTATTTTGCTGCATTAAACTACAGGGCTTTTGTCATAAAACTAAACTTTAAATGTCATCTTACTAAGATAATTGGAAAATATAAGGTACCAAATTATATTTATGCATTTTATATAAGTTGTCTGCTATATATTTAAGGATGCAATCATGGGAATAAACTACACATTTTTTCCCCCATAGCAAAACTGGATTTAAAACCAGAACCAAGTCTAGAACCCCCGAGGCCCAGATCAAGACCAAGATCATCTTTACAGTAAAGTCTTTTTTTGTCTCATAAGTATTTCCACATTTCATTCCCACTGTACAGAAAGATGGCTGCCATATACCCTCAGGGGACAGAGTCAGGAGTTGAAACAAACATCTTAACAGACTTGAGGTTTTTTGAAGAGGGAAAATTATATTTTGAAGAGTGTACTGTACTCGTAAACCCCCACAATTTCCACAAGTCATAAGTGTGGTCTAACCCTGGCTCTGTTTAATACAGAGCAGTGTAGTGTTGCCAGCCTGTGGCGACGGGGGTTTGGATGGCACTGAGACCCCTTGTGATGATGTCATAATGACTGTGGCTGATGTCATGATGAGCCTGGTTGCTGGTTGAACGCAGAGGCTTGTGTGTGTGGTGAGTTTAACCACTGCGCCTCATATACTAACACGCAGGCAGGAATACGCCCATTTCTATGTGAGAATGGGACATTTTATTTGAAATAGGGAATGGAGCGTCATTGTTTGCTTATGTCATCTCTGGGAATCCCGAACGGGATGTATTTTATGTTCAAGTATGGAAACTCCACTGAGATAATTGTCCATATTAAATGAATGAAGACATTTTTGAGTGGGCAGAGGTTCAAACATAGTTAATCTTTTCTTTCAGCGTACAGTGAAAGTTACCAATACCCAATCACCCTCAGTAAAATAAGCATGGCTAACATATGTGTTGAATTAAGAAAGTCCCACTGCTCTACAGCTCTCAACTGCTTTCACTTGTTCCCCTGCACTCTTTCACACACCCAGTCTCTTGCTTACTGTTGCACACATGCTTGAGATAGACATGGCAATGGGTTGCTAACATTGCTAAAAATGTCTAATCTAATAGCTCACCCTTGTGAAGAAGTGTGATTCATTGTATTTAATGTGCATTTGTTGTGTACTAAAAAGTGATCAGTTGACTTAACTTAAAAAAGTGAGGAAACCCATTGGCTTAAAATTAAATAAACTTAATGCATAATTAGGACAATTAAGTCATTCACATAACTTAATAATTAAAAAAAATAATAATTTCAGTTATGCATGAAGTTAAAATTAATCATTTAATTATTTGTTCAATTTAAAGGTATTGTAGGACATCTGAGAAAATGCTAACTTTAGCCTGATAGCAGTAGAAGCGTACGTCTCACCCTCACTGAAAATCACCGTCTAGCCACACCTTCTGAAAGCATGGTATCATTCACCGGTGAGAAAAAAAATACAGTATAGTTAGTGTAACACTACAATACCAAACATTAACAAATTCTCAAAAACAGAATTAGATGCAGTGTGTTTTTGGTTTGTTTAGCTGGCAAAACCAGGTAGCAAAGGCCAATTAAGTTCCTTTTTGCAAATAGACAGTTTCTGGTCCCATTGACTTCCTTAGTACATATTTTTTTCTACTATGGAAGTCAATGGAACCAGTCTGGTTACTGATATTCTTCTAAAAATCAGAAAATCGGCTGAATGGATTTGAAAACGGTAAAACCCAACTGTTTAACTCTGGGGGAGTTGTAAAATGAGCCTGAAAAAAGTGTTTCCAGAAGAACGGGGGACTCTCGACTGGTACTCTGTGTTTTGATCACAGGAACCAGGGTCTAAATGAAGTTTTGGGTAAATTCCCCCTCAGAGAGTCCCTGCTTGTTGAGGTAGTATTGTTTCAAAGTTTCGGTGGTGGGACTTGGGCACTGAACATGCTGATTGGTTGAGTTCACGTAGCATTTTGATTGGTTGACTCTACGCATTTTATTTCAACCACCATTTTTAAAGGTCTTTTGCAGTGCCGCAGTAAGAAGTGTTTGCTATTCGAATCAAGAATGGAGCTTAAAGTATAAAACCGATGGACCGACGGCGAGGTTCAGGCTTTATTCAAGTTGTATGCGGAGGACAAAATCCAGCGGGAACTAGAAAGGTCCTACGCCCTATTTCGTTCATCAAAATGAACAAATCTATTTTTCGAATGATTTGGGAACGAAATGACTCGGAAAAAAGATTTGTTCATTTTGATGAAAGAGTTCGAACTGGAGAGTCACGAATGTCCCTTCGCAATTCAATTCTTTCATCGGTTTCATCATCCTTAGCCTGAGTGTAGAAAATAGAAATATCATTCATGTCTTTTGGACAAATAGTGTGGCACATGTTATGTGCCAAGTTTGTTAAATTCTCGAACTCGTGTATGAGAACTAGTAATGCTCAGTGTTGTGAGTGCAAATATGCCCAACCTTATCTAAAATGTCCTTTAGCTGAAATATATGATTTATTTGTGGAGCAGGACAGATTGACAGTTTGCTCTGATCAGAAGCTGGTGTGGTAAAGCTGTCACAAAGGAACTATATTGCGGTAATTGCGTTTCTGCAGCAAGCTTGAGTCATTATTTGGTGGGAACCGAGTGGAGGCTATGACCTTTCAGTAAAATGAACTCCAAAAACTCATTAAAGACCAAGGCAAGACGTTCTTTCACATGATTATATGCTTATTCCTCAAACCTTTTGCTTTATTAAATGTGTTTAAAGCTGAACGATTGTTTGCTGTGTGTGTGTGTCAATGAAAGGATTTTGGATTCAGTTGTACCCGTAAGCTTCTGGTGTTGCCATAGTGCCATTTTTCTGGCTAAGAACGGCCCACTTCGACAGTAGGAGACCTTTGAACGGACATTTAAGCGACCAACCACAGTTTGAATGGTTTTGATATGCTGTGAAGACTCAAAGTGCGTTAAAACCAAAGAGCCAGATCTTAACTGCCAATTTTTAGCCAACTCTTGACATTTTTATACAATATGCATAAAAGGGTGAGTGAGCAGTGCCTACGCCATGAGATCTGAAAAGAAATGAATCAGAAAGGAAAAAAGAGGGATGTAGTGTGGTCATGAAGGATGAGAGATGCAATCCCAGAGAATTCACAAATGATAGACAACACAGCAGGATAACCGTAATCACAGAGTACGACACCAGCCTCTCAACGTCCATAAAATGGGATTTTTCGCAGGCCAAATAACTACAATCTTGCGGCATTTGTTTGTGTGTGAATCTGTTTCCCATTACTCCCATTTCCCCTCATTCCCAGTTCCAATTCTCTTATTGGCTCTGATCACTGCCACATGCGGGTCGAGGGGCAGAGCGAGGAGGGATCAAAGTTCGAAGGTCAGAAGGATGTTGCTCGTTTTCAAGAATTAACCGTAATTCACCATTAGATTACAGACCTATTACGTAGATTATGTTCTTTCTAACCAAGGCCACACATTACCTCTACTTTAAACAGAGGGATAGAGTTACTGAGCATGTTTTTATGTGGTGCAGGACTGCGCACCAACCTGATCTAGGCTTGATTTGTGTTAGCATGTTCAGTATGGCAGGGTTAAAGTCTTTAGAATGAGAAAAATAACATGAAGAAAGTATTATGAGACTGAGCGGAGAGCAAATGTTTTATAATCCTGGAGTGCCAACAACATTGCACATTTTGGATGCGTCTCTTCTTTGGCACAGCCTCTTTCGTTCTTGATCATGTGTTGAATCAGGTGTGCTAGGCAAGGGAGGCATCCAAAATGTGCCAGTTAGGGTTTTTCCAGGACCAAGATTGGACTCTAAACAAAAAATTCACAGGGTTCAGTCTTCAATAGGCCTTCCATACCTCAGCTATCCACCTTACCATATTGATGACCTTGACATTGCCAAGTAGGACATATTCCTGGATAAACAACCTTGGAACAACATTCCTAAAACCAAGGGTGTTCATTCCTGCTCTCGGAGATCTACCTTTCTGCTGAGTTGTGTTTGAAAATGAACCCCAAAGCCTTGATCATTTGGAAAAAGCAAGACTGAGCAACCCAACTGTGAAATAATCAAATTTTAGACGTAAGGAAAGAACTAGGGTTATGGTGTGGTCAAATTAGCGAAATTTTATGGAAGAAGACACTTTCAAACCAAGCAGATTTCTGTTGGTCAACACCGTAAATTCACTCATGATTGTTCTTTATTGATAAAGTTCCTAGTTAGTTTCAGTTAGTTTGAATTTTGACTAGGAATACATCCATACTGTACACCCATAGACAGTAAGTGGACCGAGCCATCTCATTGGAACTCCATTGAGACAAGTGAAGCCCGTTTTTGGCTTTTTTTTTTTTTTTAGAACTTCCGTCCCTGACGCGCAGACTCAAACAGAGTTTGACGACGTAGATGGGACGTGAGCACCCCATTTTCTAGTGGCTGTGGCATGATAAATCTGAATCATTCCCTTCTGAAACTTGCAGAGGCGGAGAGTGTGAGTAGGAGCTGTCCATGAACCTGGAGCAGGAGAAACTTTTGCTAGGTATTCTGATTAATTATTTTGTCATTTTGCCTCCACGTTTCCCCGATTGCTCGCGAGCTTCTTCTCCTGTGCATACGGTAATCTCTCTCCTGTGCGACAGAGAGTCGAGTGGGTATGACGCAATCGTTAGCTTACTTTCACAAAAACTGCTTCTACGGGGCCATAACATAAGCTACAAGGTAATGGAGCATTTTATACATTGTTGTGTTTCTTTTAGAAATAAATAAAGGACAAATGGGGTCTTCAAACGCCTCATATGTAAAGTTATTCGCTGTCAAAGTGACCCCAAAATGAATGGGAGTCAATGGAAATGCTAACGCAAGTGAAGTTCTGCTACAAGATGGCAGCTCCCGCGAGGCTTCAACTTCCGGTCGATGGATTACCCCCTTGTGTACACCAGTTAATAAAGCTGGTTGACTGACATTAAGTAACCTGACAGGGACACTAGTAAACCATAATCCAAAACGCAATGTATCCTGGTGATCAGCCATACTTGTGTTTAGAGCAAGATTAGCAAAAAATGAGAACTATATTTATTATTGGTGTTTTCTTTAGGCAGTGAGTACTGATGTAACTCGTATATCCATCATTAAATAGGTCTAAAGTTTGTACTGGAACTCCTGTGAGAAGGAAAAAGAAGGAAAAATAGATCCTCCAGGGTGAGGTGATTTGGACCTAGTTCATGATCAATATGCAGCCCAGATTTTTTCCCCATGAGTTTGGAAACAAATCCACAGCAGATGGATAGACTATCTAAACTGTCTGTACTGGGGACAGATTCAAGCCTGCATCAAGTCAGTGTTTTGGTCCATTCCCAAATGGTGCTTTGATTGTAGCAGTTTCAATCTGAGGAATATTGTTTTAGCCACATGCACAGTGATTACAGTGGTTAAACCGAAAGTTGGAGCAGGAAACTATTGCTTCTTGTAAAGACTCGACAGCAGGAGGCAAACGTGGAAAATTTCTCAAGACTGAGAAAGACCGGACTAATAGAGCAGGTTTTGTGAAGTTTCTCATTACTTCATTACTCTCTTGTTTGACTAAAGATACTGTCATCTTCAGTTCCGGAAACGCAAGATTATAAACGTATAATCAAGGAGTATAAATAAAACACAATAAAACTGGTCACTGTATTTCAGTTCTCTCAGTGTGTTCTTGTTATAGGTCAGGCAAGGGCCCTTTTTTACTACAATGGGCATTTGACAAACAGTTCCTTTCATTTTTATAAACATATAATTAGACAAAAATGCCACAAGACAGAATCAAAACCAGGCCCATAATTAGACAAAGTGTAAAAGTAGTTTCGCCTCGTCTTGACTGGTTAGTTTCTGGTGCGAGGTGACAGATCCCTAAATCACCGAAAGCTTGTGTGAACCCTGTCTCTTTCTCATCTCTCATGGCTGCCCTCTCGTCTAGAGCCTCTGAAACATAAACAGTACATTTGGTGATGGTGTATAGGGCTTGTCAGATTTATGGGCATCAGTTTTTGAGGAGAGGAGGGAAAACTCCCAGCGGGTTCCTGCTAACTCTGGAACATCTTAAGGAAATTTAGAAGGAACCTCAGAAACAAGGGTGGTACTTCAATTAAACAACTGAGAAGCCCATCAAGTAACTTGAGCAATAAAATTGTCCTCTGAGTTGCTTTATTATGGAGGAGTGAGGAGCTCACTGATGGTGGCACCCTCAAAGCAAGATTTGGTTGTAGTTTTGTTTTTGAGGAAGCAAGAAAAGGCCTTTCAGTGATGTTCTTCTCAGCCAGGCTGGCCTTGACCTCCGACCCCTTAATGCAGGGGAACCCGTGCAGTGTTGCTTTCCCGAATGCAGCTTCTTGGTGGCTGGGTTGACCTCAGAGGTCGTGCTCCCTGTGGGAACAAGGCTCCCGGGTTTCTCTTTAGGCCAGAGATGACTTGTAAAACATGGCCACAGGAGAGAGATAGGCCACTTTGACCTGACATTAAACTGTAGATTCTCAGACCAAGACTAATAACTTATAGGATAGATTTGAATAGTTAGGAAGCACTAAGTTATATGTCTGATTTCAGGAACATTGTGTAGATAATTCATCTATACATCGATCTGAAATCTAATTTACAGATCTTAGCTATTTTAAGGCATCATCCTAACTGAAATGGCCCATCATAAGTGAATTTTAAGATTTGAAGATTTTAAAACTCGATATTGGCAGCGACTCTATATCTGTGCAGCATATAAGCTTGGCTGGATTTCTACAGAGTGTAATCAAAGTCCCTTTCAAGGAAAATCTGTTCACTCTGTGGCCATATTTGTAGGGCTGGGTATCGTAACAAAATGTTCGATATAACAGTCTCATCCCAAGACGTCATATAACTGATGTCTTTTGACCATACGTCAACATCCGCCGTTTTAGGGTACCCTTTAACGTCAGTTGCATGACGATCCTGGGATGTTATACAACTGACGCTTTACCTTTAACGTCAGTTAGGTGACTGGGTAGGTTTAGGTCTGGGGTAGGGTTAGGATCCGATAACATCATCTAATCCGACGTTAAAGGGTACCCTAAAACGGCGGATGTTGACGTATGGTCAAAAGACATCCCAAGACGTCAGTTATATGACGTTCGATACCGATACCTTGACTTTGATACCGGTTCCTGAACGATACTTTTTTTCCGATACCAATTTTATGTAACCAGTTTTAACTAAATAAAATTAGCTACATTTTTTTTTTCAGGTTGACTTTTTCACACTCATTTTTTGAGTATGTAAAAAAGCACCAATGCTAAAGTTTTCTGTTTCCTAATCATTTAACAACATGTATTCTTTACTTCAATGAGCTCATTGTTTCTGCCTTATCTTAATGCATTGTTTAACAATGAAACTGAATTGAAAATTAATAAACCTCTGATAACAGATCACTCTAAATTGTAATTTAGAAACATGCATTTTCTGTAAAGCTGCTTTGAAACGATATGTATTGTAAAAAAATGCTATACAAATAAATGCAAATTAAATTGAATATAGGCTACTGGGGGGGGGGGGGGGGGATATATACCTCGTGCTCAGCACACATGAAGCTAATGATTATGGATGTGTTGGGAAACAACAGCAAGGATATATTTTAATTGTTTATTAATGAACAAGTGTTTAATATGTCTGCTGGCTGCAAATATGAATATGGCGATGCTGACTCGTCATTCCTGCAGCAGTGAACGCTTGCGCCTATATGAATTAGGTAATCAAACTATTTATTTATAATAGTTTTGTTTAAAAGTAGACATATTTAGACAAAAGTAGGCCTATTTCTCATGTCTATGAGGCAAGTATCCTATATGCTGAGTTTCGGTTCATTTGTGATGCGCTCCAGTTCGTGCAGTCGAAGACGGATAAACTTTCTACTCTCAAGTGTCTGTGCGCTTCTGTGCCTTATCAGATTTACCATGTTACCGGTCTTGGCGGCAATTATCTTGTCGAAAATATTGCATCGCGTGCTTCTGCCATCGAGTCTGGCACATAAGAACACTTTGGATCATTTCCACATATTTTCTATCTATCTGGGTTGGGACGCTTACATGCACGCACACATTACAGCCTCACGCGCGATGAGCTTCGTCTCTGGAAACTAGTGTTTCCGCCACAGCCAATCATGCTGCATGCTTATTTTTTCACTGACGTTGACGAGATTAACCACTTAGCAACCGATATTTGGTACCGAAAAACAAGACATGTTTCGATACTCTGTAGTATCGAGGCAATTCAGTCGTTACCTAAAAAGTACCGGACTCGGTACCTAAAACGTACTCGACTCGGTACCTAAGTACCGGACTCGGTACCTAAAAAGTACCGAATTCGGTACCTAAAAAGTACCGAATTCGGTACCAAAAAAGTACCGAACTCGGTACCCAGCTCTACATAATTGTCACTCCTCTGGGCAGCTATTTTGGGCATCCAAGACCAAGTCCTATCTACATAAATGGGGGAATCCTAAAATCTAAGAAACTGCTTGCAGAGTTCAATTAAATAACATATTTCAAAGCGGCAGCAAAATCTGTCCATAAATGTTAACTCCCAAACATCTAAGGGCAGCTGCAGTGATGCGATGATTTTACCAATTAGTGATTGGCTCTTTTGTTTAAAAGGCCGGACTTTTCCTGCCATATTGCGTGTTGCACTTTCTCCCATTCATAAATAATATGAGTGCACCATATTTGTATATCTAAAGCCTTTGGTGTAAACTAACAATGTGATGCATATTTTAAATTATTACCGTAATCATAAACAAACTGATTTGTTATTTTACTGCATTCTTACAGTTGTCTATAGTGACTAATGAATCGGGAGTTCACACATTACATATACATTTCAAGTTCACAGAAAATTGCTTACTTTACTTTCACATTGCAAAATAAGCTGGATACATGGGATGATGTCTTAGATTTTGGCCAAAAGAAAGCGTCTTAATTCATGCTTCTGAGCTTTTAGGAGAGTCTTCATTTTGGGAGATTGAAGCCTAAAACACTGTCCAGGCCGGCAGCTCACTAGGTTTTGAAAGTTATGTTCTGTAAGGAACGCTGTTGCTATTTCAGTCTATAAATGCATATAAATGCATCTCTTTGTGTGTGTGTGTGTGTGTGTTCTGCATCTAAGTAAACAAAGAGTTGAGAGGAATAGCAGACCTTTAGTGCAGCTGTCAAAATTCACAACTCCCACAATGTAAACATCCCAGTCCAAACCTCTCACACTTGCTGACCATTATTCCCCTGAGCTGTTCTTTTGAAACCCATCTCAGAAAGAGTCTGCTGGTAATTGCTACGATTGATGATGATTTGTTTTTTTACAACAACATAATTTAAACTGCATTCCTTCTTAGAATTACTGTTAATTATCGGTGCTGTTCAGCCAAGCCATATAAAACTGTCCGTTCGGTCAAATAACCCTCATAAATCATATACCATGGAAGGTAAATTTCGGACCTTTGTCCCAATAAAACATAATGAATCTCCACCTTTACTTATGGCCCATAACTCCAACTTGGCTCTGATCAGCCACAGTATACTGGGGTAAATGGCCTCATCTACAGATGGAAACAGTGAGTTCAGAGCACCGCAGTTTAGAGAAAAATTAGTCACTATACTATGTCTGTGTGTTTGTATATTTATGTGTCCTTATGAAAAATAAGCGATCACGCTGCAGTGCACTCTCTCTCTGTGTGTGTGCGAGAATGATCCTATGCAGATATTAGTGAACCTTTCTAGGTTTTAGTCTTACATTGGCACAAAAGGCAAGATGCAAACAAGTATTTCAGTTAATACCTGTGTTTTAATCACTCAGGTGCTAAATGGTGGTAAAGGGAATTATATTTATATTAAGACATTAGAATTGTGCATTTCATTTGTGTTCATTACAAATTTTATTGTCGCTGATTGTTTTAGTGAAACATTTTGTCAGCCGAACGCTTTTGACCTAAAATATTTACTTGTAGTAGCCCTTGGGATTTAAAGTTAATATTTCAATAATTAGCATGTTCACGATTCGCTGATGCCGGTTAATGGTCACATGACATGCTATTGTTTTAGTAAGTTTTTATTCTGATTTAAAAATGTAAATATAACAATTTTTATTTTAAAATTATTTTAATGTTAAACATCTAAAAGTTAATTGTTTATTTAAAAGTTTCATTTTTATGATTTGATAAATTATTAGCTTTTCATCAAGGCACAAACCCCCTGAAGTTCCCCCCAGGGGTTCGCAAACCCCTTTTTCGTAAACCCTGATTTAGAGAACAGAGCAAATTTGGCCATTTCCGATTATTGTGGCAATGATGTGCTAAAAACGAAAAAGGTTTTCCTTTTGTGTTTTTTGTGTACAGGCTACAACATTGTCAAAATTATCCCTGTTCACACAGATCCGTGAAAAATGCTGTATTATCCATGCCAGGCCAGTAGTTGGCGATGCCACTTTGTGAAGAAACACTACGCGCCTATTACACAAAATACACATGGCATCACCATTTCCACAAATTTTGGTTTTTGTTTCAGTATCATTTACAATTAACAATAATAGCTCACCTTTAATCCTTTGGCCACACATACTAACGGAATTTGTGAATAAAATGCAATCCATAATGTGTGTAAATTGCATAGAAAGGATTAGGTTAGTGAACAAGACTGCAATACAACTGTTGCATGAATTCAGTCTCTTTCTGTTATTTCGCTTTGTCTTTACATCTATGCCTCATGTTGTTAATGAGCTGGAACTATTGCATTTACACCTAGTCAGTTTCACGACGGCGAAAGGTGTGAGATCATAGAAGAAAGTGTTGAAGAAAATGAGGACAAAGGGAGCGAGTAAATGCCTGGAGTCACAGGGGTTCGTTGTTCAGTTCTGTTGAAACAGCTGTGCTGCTAGATTGGAAGAGACCAGTTGTATGGTGACCTACAGTTTTTAGTAATCTTATTGGAATAATGTCAGAGGGTTTATGCATATAGACAAGCGCATGTACAGGATCCAGCAATACACAGTTCGACTGGAACGCTGAGGTGAACATGTCCTGTTGTTTTAGGAGACATTCCAAGCACTTCTTCTGGCTTATTTTGGACCTGTGATGTGCTTGGATGGACTGCCAACATGTTGATTAGTTTAGAAAAAAAGAGAAAGACAAGCACGTATAGTAGAAAGACATGTGGCTGCTTTGAAGGAAAGGTTGAAGGAGTGCAACCTCGTTGAGCTGATGAACGTTTTAATGTGAGACATGAACGGCGCCATGGAGTATCTGGCATTATATTCAGCTCAAATTAATCTACATTACATCAGATCTCTCGCCATAATTCATAAAAAATAGTGTAAAGTGGTACATGACGCTTTCCATGAAGTACTTTAAATTTACATGCCTTAAATTTACTATAAAAGCAATTGAATGGAGAAATATTTAGATGAAAGCTGAGGCTGCATTTCATTCCAGTGAATATTTCACTTATTGGCTGCAAAAATAAGCTGTGTAGCTATTTATTTATTTATTTATTTTGCCAAAAGCCTGGTTATTAAACTTGCATTAAAAATAACTACCACCCTTTTTTTTTCATTAAAGATGTTGTAGACATTCTGTTGACATTATTGTAAAAGCTCTTACACATACTTGTGTATTTTGCTGAGTTAGTTGTGCAATTTTAGGTGTGCAATAACTACCTTTATACAAGTAATTGCATCCTTTGAGGAAAATATATCATTCAGTTTGTGACATTAAATATTGGGCAAGACGCTTTCGTGAAAAAACGTCCGTTTCCACCCCTCATTTTTATGCTTGAGTTTTTGTTTTTTTGAGTCAGATACATAATGTGCATAATTTAGTTCATGGCCATTTTCGTCATACGTCTTTTTGTTGCAGTGTGAACCTGTGCAAACCAAAGGTTAGCTTTTCCCAGGGCTTTTCTGAAGACTCTTCTGTCGAGTCGAGTTAAATGCTGCACTACAGACCTGTCAGCAAATTTACAGAAGACTTTGTTTGTGAACACACAGTTGTTCTTCCTCTTCTCAAAGCTGTAAAAAGACAGTACGGGACTGGCCTTAGATATTCACATATGTCATCACTGCTTTTATAGTTCTTTTGTTCAAACATTTCTTTATTTGCTGTCACTTTATGCCTTTGTACATTCTGAGTTTATTGACTTGTGAAAAACTGATAAGGTTTTTGGGTAGTGTAATTGAGAATGTGTTTGCCGACTAATTTGTTGAGAGTTAAACATCATTATCGCGTTGGTGGGTCTGTGTTTAACAGATTTACTGTATCTGTTTTAAAAAATATGGTATGCAAAAAAAAAAAACACTTCCTTTTAACTGTGCTGTGAAACATCAGTCAGTATTTCTTTTTGATAGCACTATAGTTGTTGGCTATCAAAAGGTTTATTGCAGATTGTTCATGCATGCAATAATTAACTGTACAAAAAAGTTGTTGCCTTAAAAATGAAAGTCATTTCAACTTAAATTACATTAAACTGACTTAAAAAAAATAGTTGAATCTTGTTTAACTTAAAGTAAAAAATTGCTGAACTTATTTTGGTGAGTTAAAGCAATGTAAAACGTATGTTGTCATAACTTATTGATCATATAATTTACATTTACACTGATTTGAAGAGTTTAAAAAAAATCCAATAAGTGATTTTATGCTCATATGTGAACATGAAATGTATTTGTCGCATTCTCTGTACTGCCACTAGGGGCGCTATAGCAGCATTAGCATAAAGTGACTTCTATGACCAGTTTTCTACTTCAGGTTCACAATTTTTAAAGAAAATCGGTTGATATGGTTCCAACAGCTTTTAATAATTTTAATATGATTGATCCATATGACTCACTGACTCGATCTGGTTCTCGAGTGAAGAGCTCACTTCAGAGAATAATGATGTAAATGTTGGTGTGTTTCTCACTTAACAGTGACCTACAACTTGGGAATGTTTGGAATCCAGCATGTGGACCTATTTTTATGATACTTTCCATGTACTTTTTCTTGTTGTGTAGCTTGAAAAACACAATTTCATAGAAGCTGCATGGTTTGTGTTCTATGGACATAAGAAAGAGATGCTGGTTTTGGAATTTTGACTTTGGCTTTTAGGAGATCCAAAGCGAGGGATTTCACAACACATTTTCACTCGGACTACACCCAATTGATGGACGATGCTGAACAGAAGAGCTGACAGCGAGTGAGATTGCTTCATATAGCAAAAGCCCAGTCTGGAATGTCTGTAATCAATCGCACATAAAGCATTAGCAATCTCACGGATATATATCTGTTTACTTGGACATTTAGCTGACATACACCTCGTCAACACTGCAATCTACTGGTGTAACGAGACCAAACGAGTCTGCTGCCATTATAATCGATCTACTCCGCAAGCGCATGATCTAGTTTTGTCACGGTGTGTTTCGCAGTGTAAGGTGACCAGAAGAAAAAGAGTTCAGCTATTCTAGGAGAGAGCGTGACCCAATCATATCAAATAACAAACATCACTTCCTTAACCTTCCTAAAAACTTCAATGTTACCAAAATGATCTCCTGTTTCTTCTCATCCTTATCATATCTCTCATCATCGTGTTTATGTGATTTAAGCAAGTGATAGGGACGGAAATAAAAGGTTTATGGCGTATTTGAGAGTGTTTATGAGCACAGTGCCAGCTGATGAAAATCTACACTGTTGTGAATGCAATGCTGATGGATGGCTGGGCAGCAGGAACACTCCCCGTCTCCTCTTCTTGCCAGTTACATCTGTATTTCAAAACTCCCATCTCCCACAGATCTCCTCCAATATGCCATTTAGGTCTCCAACAGTAACAAGCTGTGACCTGCTCCGCAACTCCTCTTGGAGTTGTAGCATCAGCCATATTTCAATCGGAGAGCATGATTTTCCATGCCTTTGTTTATTGTGGTTTGGAAGTGGGACCCTGAAGCTATAGCAGGAGTCCAGAAGTTCATTCCAATCCAGTAATCTCATGGAGCACCTCCTCAACAAGCAAGCCTAATGTTAAGTGGATGGAATACGCCATGTGATGAGCCATTTATGTAGAAGAAATGTGAAATTAGTTTTGAATTTGGAGCTTTCTAGACTGAGAAAAGCCAGAAAATGTATTTTTGGCTTTTGTGGCTTAAAGACAACAACTCCCAGAATGCCCTTCCTAGGCCACGCCTACTGGTAACAGAGTGCAGTAGTTAAACAAGTCAAGGCTACTAGTGAGTCTCCGTGATTTGCCTGGGATTTCGATATTGCCATTCATCATGTTTACTGTGGCGAGAAGGACGAGTGAGGGCCGCGGGAGAACGACGCGAGGGCGGTGGCGTGATTACCGATGAGCGACACCCGTGAGACGCACCGGTCTCGTATCTCTCAGAGAGGAGCGGGAATTCTCTTAGCAATGTTAAAACGCGCATCAACAGATCACTTGTTTAGCGTTCGTGTAGACACTACATTCAGATTCACCAATCAGAATGAATTCGGTTAGATTGAAACAAAAGCTGTGCATGTAAACAATAAATGGCGACTGCAGAAAGCAAAAGCTGAATATCGGACATTTTGTAGGATCTCGACGGCCGGACATGTCCGGGAAAAAGATGGTTTTTCAGGTTTCTCCTACTAAGTTACTCCGCTTTCTCCACAAGAGCCTGTTGGCTTAGCTTCCAAAAAAAGATGGCTAACACTATGTGTTCATTCTGTGAGTGAGATCCCACCCTCTATGGGTGGGTTGAGAACATGCGAAACAGACCCTACCGACTGCAGTCTTTAGCCATGGCCAAAATATCCTCAGATGACGCAAAATGACGATTTTTTTTTTCCCCCGACAAAAAATACATCTCTCGTCTCAGGGGGATATGAGGGTGGAAAGCATGGTAAATCGGAAGGTTTTCTACTAATACAAAGCTTAATGCTAAATCCTGAAGTATCCATTGAACACTAGGTATCATGCATACAGTACCCCTTTCAGCTGTGTAAATGAGAGAAATCGTTCACTAAATGATTAAGGATCACACATTTTAAGTTCAAACTTATGCAGAAACATGTGCCTTGTCAACCCGGTCTCATCCCAAGACGTCATATAACTGACGTTTTGGGACGTCTTTTGACCATACGTCAATATTCGCCTTTTTAGGGCCCCCTTAAACGTCGGTAGATGAGGTTATGGGATCCTAACTCTACCCCAGACCTAAACCTAACCCTAAACCTAACCCGTCACCTAACTGACGTTAAAGGTAAAGCGTCAGTTGTATGACGGCCCGGGATCGCCATCTACCGACGTTTAAGGGGGCCCTAAAAAGGCGGATATTGACGTATGGTCAAAATACGCCCCAAGACGTCAGTTATATGACTTTTTGGGATGAGAATGTGTTAGCCTTGTTGATAAGAGACGCATGACGAATGAAAACAATGTGTTCTAAAATTGGCTTAAAATATGAACTCATAGTCTGAAGCTGCGCTCTGAGTCTGTGTCCATTATACACTACTCTGTATTCTGTAAGTCTGTATAAACTCCAACTGCCCAAAATCATCTGACTGGTTCTAACTTTTAGCTACTAGCTCATCCAGAGTGCAAATCTACAAAACTCTGTGTAAAAGTCATGCTATAGCCTTAGTCATTTTATAGTTGATGTAGGATAGAAGGTACTGAACTCTTTACCACTGAAGTCTTGGAAACCTCCCAGGCAGATTGCATTTCCATCTTGCTTACAAGACCATAACATGTTGTGTTTTGGGATGCTGGTGTTCCCACGTGCCTTTTAAACCTAAATAGTCAACCAGTATTCAGGAAGAGCAAGCTGGGGTGTGATTCCCATCCAACTCGCTGCTAAGGTAGGACTGTTTGGGACTTGTCCAATTCTATATCAACTCCTTCCACTCTCATTCTCCCTTTCACTTGTTGGAGTTACTCGTCCCACTCGATCGGGCCGTGGGAAGATCCCCCAACCCCTATCCTGCTCCCCCCCCCCCTCCAAAACAGAACAAACTCTAAACAAACAGAGTAGGTCCCAGAATGAAAGCTTGTCGATTGGGCTATATTTAACTGGAGATTGTCAAGGGAGACTTCACCCCTACTCTCTCTTTCCCTCCCTCATTTTCTCACTTCTTTCTTCTCCCCTATTCCCCTATCAGGGAATCCAGCACACTATTATTACACCTAAACTATAACACAAATTAGATTTAAAGGCATGGTACACCCAAAAATGGACTTCTGGTCTGGTTCTGGCTGTGTACGGTACCGTCCGTGTCACAATTTGCTTACTGTGACTGCCCTAAATCTTTTTCAGGAGTAGTAATACTTTTTAGGGTGGCTAGTTTGTGAACTGCAACACAGGGGCAGTTAAGCACTGAGTATGGATGTGCCAAAAATAAAGTGAGCTTTTATCTACATTTACATTTATTCACTTAGCCGACGCTTTTATCCAAAACGACTTACAGTTGCTATATATGTCAGAGGTCCCACGCCTCAGGAGCAATTAGGGGTTAAGTGTCTTGCTCGGGGACACATTGGTGTCTCACAGTGGATTCGAACCTGGGTCTCTCACACCAAAGGCATGTGTCTTATCCCCTGCGCCATCATCACCCCTTATCTTTGCAAAACTTTGATCTATTGACTCAACTTTCTATTTATCATTAACACTTTGACACAGCACCATCTGTTGCTCATGAAATCTTAAACATGACTATTTTCAAACTTCTGAGTAGTTTTGTAATAATACCCATGCTACGTCCCAATTTGTCTACTTATACTATACCCTAAAAGTATGTACTCTTTTTGTTTAGAAAAAGTAGATACTTTTTGAATGCGTAGCAGAACATTGGGGCATACTATCACATCATAAAATTGCGTCTTTTAACATATACTCTGTTGCATAATTACATAATTAGATTTTTTTTTTATCTACTTCTGAAGTGGTATTTACGAGTTCTGATCCGAATCCCCCAATGGGTTTTGGGCAATATTAGCCGTTATAGTGTGCACGGATCCACACTTCTAAAATCTACTGAAAATAGTAGACCATTCGGAGACTTTTGGCATTCTCTTTTCAACATGCTATACTTTGGGATACACCCCTTTTCTAATCTCACGTACTGTTTAGGATGGATATAATATGCACATTGAGATGCAGGGCTAGTCTTTTTAGGTTGGCCATATTGTGTGTGTACTATTGGGAACGTAAAATGCTGTATTTTACCAACTCCTTGCCGTATTTTGACATTTAAAACCAGCACCAGTTTCATCAACACCATATACTGAGGGTGCCTGAGAAGATTAGGAACAGACGCGTTTCCATTACAGATTTGCACAAAACTTTTGCGTTATTTTCTAAATGTCGATAAACTATTGAGAAATGACGGCGTTTCTGTTAACCGATGTTATGCGACTAAAGCGTCTTTTTTCCTCTCGCAATAAGTCATTCCAAAAATCATGTCAACGGACGTTGGTAGGTTTATAGCCTATGTCACAGCCCCTGCACTAGACATTATTATTATTATTATTAATGGAAGGGGACGTGGTGTGTTATCCAAGCATCCAGTCTTCTATGTCAGGTGACTGTAAATGCGCAAACCCCGTTTCCATTGCAGTTTTGCGAAATATTCCTTTTTCGAATTGCCTGAAAAACCTCCTCATGCAAACGTAAACTTTTTTTGCGATAAACGGGAGAAATAGACGTGTTTCCATTTTCATTTCGTAATTTCAATTTGCGCAATTTTAAGGGTAATGGAAACGCGGCTATAGTGTCATGTTGTGGCCTAGTGACTGTCTTGGTTTCATTGTGAACGGACCAGTAGTTTGGGCATTTCTTTCTTTCTTTAATTTTTTTTATGTAAAAAACATAATTCAGGGATAGTGTACAGTCATAAATAATTTCCAGCTAATTAACACTAGCACAACTGTTTAGGAAATCATATTTTTGACATAATTATTCAGTTTAGCAGTCATACAAAAATATCTGACAACAAATTTCACTGTGATTACAGTGTAGTAAAATTTTATTAAATTATGTACTGCATTTTCAGGAATAATGATATACATTCCACATAATATAAAAAAGTAAATAATTACTGGGTAAAAACTAGGTACATTTTCTGTCCGTGTGTTGAGGACAAGAATAAATGATGGAGCTACAGAAAGGACAGAAACAGTTGCCCGGGGATGAAAGATGAAACTGAGATCTGTTTCCAATTAGAAGAAGTAGAGACAGGAAATTGAAGAATGAAATGGATGAATCAAGTACAGATTCTTCTGTATGTTAAATTGTATCCCTCTGTGGACTTTGTGGAAGAAGTTGGAGGGATGCAGAGGAGGAAAAGACGATGTGTACCGAAGAGAGAAGGAGGAAAAAAGGACAAAGTGGGTGTGTGGAATGTAGGCAGGCAGATATTCAAAAGTCCCTCATGCTTTATGGAAGAGGAATGAATCCCTTATGAAGGAAAGAAGGGCTGGAATAATACAGATAGAGGGAGAAGAGAAGAAACGGGTGGAGTGGACAAAGGAAAGTACCTGGCAGATCCATGTGGATTTAAATTATACTGTCAAGGTTTATGTTGTGGAGTGTGTTAAACTGGTAGATTGCCAGAAGAAAGCGGGAGTGTGTGGGTGAGTAAGGGCCCAGATTGAGGGAAAATGTGTGTGGTTGCGATGGAAGAAGGGGAAATTCAGAAGTGCTTACAGGGCCCTAAGTGCATTACTCAACAAAAAAACATACGCCTCTCTGAATCCTTCCATTCAACCCACTTATTACCCACAAAAAACACAAACCATCCCAAATCACATTTAGGAACAGTTCACCCAAAAAAGGAAAGGTCATGCCATCATTGTGTCATTTCAAAACATGGATGCTGTTCTTTATCAGGCATAATTCTTCATCCTCTCTGATAGGCTGCTAACATCTGCCGATCATCTGTAAAAATATTGACACTGTGTTCTGGCTTTCTAAACCAAGCTGGTTTTGTGTTTTAGAGTTGTGGACTACAGCTACACACACAAATGCAGTGACTCATACGTATGTGCATGCAAACCACGTAACAAAAAATAAAAAAGAGGCAAGGTCACCCAAAAATCCATTAACATGAAAATACGGGGGATTTCTCATCATGTAGATGGAAATTGAAGGGTGGAACTTGCAATACTTAACTAAAGTCTCTAACAGGGATCAAAGACATTTAGCCTATAATAATATGTGTATATTATGTTGTTACACCACCTTTTAAAAGTCTGGGGTCAATTTTTGTTAAAGTTTTTGAAAGATGTCACTTTTTCTCCCCAATGGTATATTTATTTGATTGTAAAATACACTAAAACCTGTGATTATTTTGATCGTTTGATGTCGATTCATAATCCTTGTGATATGTATGTGTGATCTAACAGAACACGGTAGTGAGTCGTTTAAAAACAGCAACAAACTCCAAGAAAATAAAGTAATTTTATGCAAATATACAGACTTTTATCTACAGATCATGCATTTATAATGTCAATATATCATATTGGAGAGAGTTTTACCGTGCATCCAAGAGGCGCGCGTGCTGTTTGAATATGAATGGAGAATGATGACAGCCGCAGAGAAGGGAAAACGAGTTTATACTTTAATGATGTAAATATACTTCTGTCCCTCACATTAAGCTATGGAATGACTTCAGATGACTTTGTTACCCAAACTGACGTGAAAAAAGCGGGAGGCGCCGAAAAGCGCGCTGTTTGCATCCCTGCCTGTCCAAACGTGGCAAAAACACACCTAAAAGCTGCTGTAACAGTATACCATTTGGCACTTAAAAAGCACGTCACGACACATAATTCCCCGTCTTCTTTTACTTAAGAATATTTTTGACTTATTTATAAAATGCATAACTGATGCTACAAAAATTAATACTGGCCATTGGGGTGGCCAATGGGGTGGCCAGGAGTCGGCCAGGGGTGGCCATGGCCACCCCTGGCCACCCCCTGGTGGCGCCATTGTCACCCCCATGCTGTACCAACCCCGTAAGACCTTCGTTCGTCTTCGGAACACAAATGAAGATATTTTTGATTAAATTTGAGAGCTGTATAACTACCACATTGGCTCCTAAGGGACTGCCTCTTGACGGCCCAGAAAGTCAATGAAGAAAATGTTTAAATATCCCAAGTGACTACCGTGGCTCAACTATATGTTTATCAAGCGACGCGAATACTTTTTGTGCGAAAAAACAAACAAAAATAACGAGTTTATTCGACTATTTCTTTTCTTCCTTGTAGGCCAGAACGAGACTTCCTTAGATTTCCACGACGCATGCGCGAGAATTGCGATCTGAAGTAGTGTAAGCTGGTGTAAGCAGATGGCAATTCTCGCGCATGCGTCGTGGAAATCTAAGGAAGTCTCGTTCTGGCCTACAAGGAAGAAAAGAAATAGTCGAATAAACTCGTTATTTTTGTTTGTTTTTTCGCACAAAAAGTATTCGCGTCGCTTGATAAACATATAGTTGAGCCACGGTAGTCACTTGGGATATTTAAACATTTTCTTCATTGACTTTCTGGGCCGTCAAGAGGCAGTCCCTTAGGAGCCAATGTGGTAGTTATACAGCTCTCAAATTTAATCAAAAATATCTTCATTTGTGTTCCGAAGACGAACGAAGGTCTTACGGGGTTGGTACAGCATGGGGGTGAGTAATTAATGACTTAATTTTCATTTTTGGGTGAACTAACCCTTTAATTGCTTAACCTGTCTTATGATTATCAAACATTTGTGATGCGTAACATTTTTGTGGAAACCATTATACATTTTTTTTTTTTTTTTTTTTAGGATTCTTTGATGTAGCATTATTAATGTCTTTACTGTCACTTTTGATCAATTGAATGTGTCCTTACTGAATGAAAGTATTAATTTCTCAAAAGCAAAATGTACTGACCCCAAACCTTTGAACGGTGTGATGCTAAAAACCATTAAAAACACTATTAATGCAGAGTCATGTACATTACATTTGAATTTGACTTAAAGGGTTTGTTTACCCTAAAATGAAAATTCGGTCATCATTAACTCAGCCTCATCTCATTCTAAACCTCTATGACTTTTGTTCATCTTCTAAAAATTAAAGATAAATTAAGATCTTTTGATGACATCTGAGAGCTTTATGTACCAGACAGCTACACAACTACCAATTTGTCACTTGTTCATAAAGAGATCATAAAACATCAATAAGAACGTGCTGAAGGTCTAATGGGTTTGGAACTGATTAAAGGGTTTGACTAACCCTTTATTAGATTGTAATATGGGAGGGATAATTAAGCTTTTAGTTAAACTATGACTTAACTTTGAAGTTAGAGTCATTTTTGAACACCCATAAACCATATTGCTCAATCCAGTTGCAATGAAAAAGCAGGAGCGTGTAATGTTCTCATGGTTCTTCCATCACATCTTCACTCAGATTTCTCAGGTCTTTTTGTGTATACAGGGAGCTGTAAAGTCAAAATTATTCATAAACTGTGAGAAAAGACCACAACGTCTCTCCTTCCCCGTCATTTTGGTAAAAGTGTGCACATATGTTCAAATGAAGGAAATTGTTCATCTCCCTTTTGTGATCTGGCACAGGTTTGTGACTTGAGTTTTGAAACCCCATCCACCCCATACGGATACTCAGAGGAGCAGTGGGGCTTGAAGCAATCTTGCTCTTGGCTGAGTGGGAAATAGAAATCAGCAAATGAATGAAAGAAAGATAGTCTGTTTTCTTTCCCTCTGTGTTCAATGCTTTTGCCTGATTTTCTCATTTGTGGTGGAGTTATTTCTCAGGCGTAATGAGGCACAGTGGATTGCTGTTTTGAATGCAGAGCAGAGTGTGTTGAGCCAGATCTTCAACACAAAGCAGCTTACGCAGTTCGTAAGAGTTTCACAATCATGTCAAGGATTTGGCCCACTCGATACTTCCCTCAGCATAAGCACCTTGGCAAGGGTGTATCTGAAAAAAAAAAACACCAGTAATAATAGATTGTGAAACATCTAGAAAGTCCGCATGGGCTCAGCAAGGATGCGAACCGTTGACGACACCAGAGACGTTGAGTTTGAAAGGGAAGGATTCTTGAATTTTCCAAGAACGCAAAAGGAAGCATTCCTAACATAAATAATAACTAGAAATGATTTCAAAAGGACAAACGTTAGTTTAAAGTGCCTTCAAATTCTTCTTGTTCTCACAAAACTGGGAGTTTTTGTCTATCCTCCCTGTTCTTGCCGCACATGCCTAAAATGATATTCCTCGCACGCCGGCGCTGCAGTTTCTCAGACGGTGTGGCTTTGTAGATGAAAAGTGAAGCAGATGGTTGTCAGATATTCCACTGATGAGCCTGTCAGCCTTTGTGGTGGTGTCGTGGTTCTGGGGTCGTTGGCATGTCCCCAAATCCAAGCTTGACCTGAATTCTGAGGAAAAATGTACTCTGAAAGGGAAGATTTAGGGATTGTCTATGCACCCAAAAATTCTTTCACTGTCATGTTCCAAATCAGTTTGACTTTCTTCTGTGGAACATGAAAGAAGATATTTTGAAGAATGGGATTACAGTCAAAGGTATACGGTTAGATTAGCGAAATTTCTGTGAAAGTTTGAGGGCAAATAGGTCCATTGTCTACTGTCAATAGTGTAGCGATCGATGTTAGGGATGCACAATAAAGATGAATCCGGCGAAACTACCGGAAGTAAGCGGGCGCCATTACTGAGCTGTTGCTGGGTAGCGTTGCGCCATTGCCTCCTATTTTTTTTAGTTGCAACTTGCGTCCACTGGAATAAACAGCCTGCGATTTACGACTGTCACTAACGTTACAACGTTAGCCCTTGTATAATGTCGAGTGGGTAAACAGTTTCCGTTATAAATTTCAATTTCAATGGTGGCAGTAAAATTTCAATTTTGAAGAGAAAACATTGTGAATACCCCTGTCTGGTGCCGTACGGTTTACACAGATTTCCTGGGCGAGTACAAGACGCGGACATTCACGTATAATAACAATTATTTAATGACATAAGTAAAAAAAATATAATAAATATGTGATAGTGATCAGCAAAATGGCTTTTTTGAGCTAACTGTAACGTTATGTGACATAATTGTTCTCCTGCTGTTATATTGACCTCTTTCCATTGTTTAAAAACACTAATTGGTCGATATTATGTATACTTTCTAGCTGTAACGTTACCTTACCCTTGCCCGTTGCAATGTGAAAATGAGATAAATAATGGACACAAATGAACAACATGGATTTGTTTATTTGATTTTATTTATTGTTGCCAAATGGACAGATCTTTTTACAGTTTCCTCGTTGGCAAACGTTAGCCTAGCTAGCTTGCCAAGCTATTTTCATAAATAATCTGTAAGATCGTTTGTACCTTCATCTGTGACTGGAGGCCACTGTCTAACATCCTCAACCCAACAAGTCATTCTGCCTGGCTGTAGCTCTCATCGAGGGTGCTTTCGTGTTATCACCGAGGTTTGTTTACATATGTCTATGCCGGTGTAACAGCTCAGTAATGGCGTCGCCACAAGATGGCAGCCTACACAGAACGCTCGTCGGATTCGTCTATATCGGCCACCATATTGGTATCAGCCGATATATGTTCTTTTTAAATGTTATCGTTGCCGATAAAGAAATTTGGTCTATGTTAAAGCCGATAAATAATGGATTATCTCCTTTAAATGATACTCTTTAGATGCGCACTGTTCACCATGATGGTTTTGAATTGCTTAAAATATGATTGGAATCACTTAAAGGGTAATTCCAGCTGTGGAGACATGAATATGTAACGAAAGTGGGTCATATATGTAGTAGAATAGTATCATAAATTTCTAATTTGGGTCCTTCTTGGCCAATAAAAGGCAGAGAATGACTTTTTAGTGCTTGTGGATTGTAGACAACAATCCCGATAGGCCACTACCACTACTCCGCCCATCAATGTAGACTAGAGTTAAGCTCCACTCAACGCTACTGACTGGAAATCATTTTGCACAATGAAATCAGATAATGCGTGCTAATATAATATGACGGCATAAGAGCGACAAGGCGGGACCCGTGCCATCAGTCAATGCATTGGCGTGATTCTCTATGGGCTTCAGACAATCGCCACACTTACTCTGATGCGTAATTTTACATGTGAAATGCAGCCAAACCTTGGAGCGTTTTGTCTTCGGCATCTTTATTAATCCCCTTTCTATCAGACGTTCCGGGAGTCTCCCGCATATTTATAATGGATCCCTGATGCCCGCAAATTAGTTAAAATCTCCCGGAATCTAGAGCAAGAGCGCGCATGCGATGATTGATTTATCGGTGCATGTGATTTATCCAGCACAGTCTCATCCCAAGACGTCATAAAACTGTATGGTCTTTTGACCATACGTCAATATCCGCCTTTTTAGGGTACCCTTAAACGTCGGTAGATGACGTTATCGGATCCTAACTCTACCCCAGACCTAAACCTACCCCGTCACCTAACTGACGTTAAAGGTAAAGCGTCAGTTGTATGACGGCCCGGGATCGTCATCTACTGACGTTTAAGGGGACCCTAAAAAGGCGGATATTGACGTATGGTCAAAAGACGTCTTAAGACGTCAGTTATATGACTTCTTGGGATGAGACTGTGTTAATTTATCGGTTATCGGCATTGGCCAAAATGTTCATATCGAGCATCCCTATGTAAGAAGCACAGCTCACAATAAAAGTCACTTTCAATCCAAGAAGCCCAAGGCGGCAAATTTATGTGACCAACTTGATCTTTTTGCGAAGTTACCATTGGGAAACTTTTGGCCTATTAGAGTTGTACTTACAGTAAAGGTGTCTTCAAACCACAATCACATTAAATAAACTCTCCACTTGTGTAAGTACTGTCAGAGTTTTTTCAGGTGTCACACAGGGATTGTCCAGCCCGTTCTCATCCTTTAGCGTCACATAGAACGCTATGACAAAACGGCGCTATACTACGCACATGGCACGCTTTATCGTTAATATAACACGCGAACCCAAGACGTCATAAATCCTTTAGCGTAATATGAGACTACCCTACCCCACACCTAAACCTACCCATCACAGTGCGTGTCATATTAGCGATAACGGGTGCCATGTGCGTAGTATAGCGCCGTTTTTGTCATAGCGTTCTATATGACGCTAAAGGATGAGAATGCGTTGGATTGTCTCATGTCTCCAGACTCCAGAATCTCAGCTTGTGAGCATTGGACTGGATTGGAGCACATGTGTCGGCTCTCAGATGCCAGTGGTTCTGTGGCGCCTCTCACAACTGATCAGAACCATTACAGATGCTTGCAAATGGATCATCACTCTGAATGAGAAGATTCTCATGTCTGATTTATGTGCATTTGGAGCCATGAATGCACAGATGGCAGTGTGTTTTCTGTTTCTGCAAGGCAATGCAGGTCTGACAGCCTCTGCCTCTTTAGTCCCGCTGCTTACTTTATAGTTAGAATGTGTGTGGTCTGTATGATGTCAGAGGTGCTTGACTCTTGCATTGTCAAGATCTTTAAAAAAAGGCACCTCTTAATGAAAATAACATATCACAACACCTTACATTTTTAGCCAAGATCTTGTATTGTCCAGCCCATTCTCACCCCCAAGGCTTCACTTAACTGACAGCATTTGGACATGCTTCAATATCTGACGCTTTAGGCGCCCTTTAGCGTCAGTTAGATGACGCCCTAGGATCGCGTGTACCCTACCCCCACCCCACACCTAAACCTAACCGCGTCCCCTAACTGACGCTTTCATTTAGCGTCAGTTAGATGACGCCGTAGGATAGCGTCATGTAAGTGACGCTAAAGGGCGCCTAAAACGTCAAATATTGAAGCATGGTCAAAGGTGACGCCTTGGGGTGAGAATGCGTTGTATTGTCAATGCACGAGTCCAACACTCTGTAAAGTCTCCTCCAGCACATCCCAAAGACTTTCAATGAATTTAAGGTCTGGACTCAGAGATGCCAATTTATGTGTGAAAATGATTCTCCCTCCCAACTATTTTTGTGGTTCTCTCTTAGAGAATTACATTTTAAAGTCATTCTTGATGCCTTTCTGAATAACATAATTAGTTCCGGACATCACCATGTAAACTTTCAAAACAACAACTAAGTTTGGCCAAAGTCCTTTTAGGCAAGTCATGCCACTCGGCAGCCATCTTGGCAACGCCTCCGGGCAGCTACTGTATTTCGGACTAACAGGACCAGGCTCCTATCTAAATGAATGGGCAGAGACTTAGAACTGCACTTCCACTGGTCACCAGGACAAAAAACTGCTTGTATAGAAACATTAATAAAATATGATAAAAATCGATGCAAAAGTTTGATGACTTTGCCCCAAAATAAGGTTTAAAACGCTTTTCCCCCCCACAGGTTATACTTTTATAACGCATGCGCAAGGGTTCTCTCGGTCTCTGTCGCGCATGCTACTGCTCACTCGCTCTAGACCAGTGTTTCCCAACCCTGTTCCTGGCAGCACACCAACACTGCGCGCATTCTTTGTCTCCCTTATCAAACACACCTGATTCAACTCATCAGCTAATAATCAGATGGGTTAATGAGCTGATGAGTTGAATCAGGCGTGTTTGATTAGGGAGACAAAGAATGCGCGCAGTGTTGGTGTGCCGCCAGGAACAGGGTTGGGAAACACTGCTCTAGATTTCGGGAGATTTTAATTAATTTGCGGTCATCAGGAAGCCGCAATCAATCTGCGGGAGTTCCGGGAGACTTGGGATGTCTAATATTTACACAACCAACACATATCAAATCTGCCGCCTTTTCAAACAGTAACATATTTTCCGCTATCGCAAACCTCAACTGTGCATACGCGTCGGTGGAACCAGATGATAGGCTTAAATGTTTCCCGGCTTTACTGTTAAAAGCAGACGATTGGCTTTCCAGCGGGAGGGGCGGGACATGTGCATACAACTGCCATCTTTGGTGTTTTGGGTTAACTCTATATAGTTGTATTAAGGATTGAAGAAGTGGCATGTCTCTGGTTTGGCTAGACAGATGTGACAACTTGATAGCTCCCTTTATAATCAAGCAAGTTTTGACCCATGTCCCATGTTGACCATGAGTTGGGCGCCACAGAGTAAGTTTTAATCTTTTACTATCTTTGCGGAGACACATAGAGCTGATTCAGCTGGTGTGTTTAGACCATCTCCAAGTACACTTTATAAAGACAGATCCATGTGACCTGTTCAGAACAGTCTTGAAACTGGTGCTGCGTGTCAGCTTGGAGAAAGATTGAAAACTCATCCGTCACCAACTGTCTTGCTCTCTCTTTCTCTACTAATGAAGTGTTAATCTTACAAGCCCGTCTTTTAAAGATCTGAGGGTTTTGTGTTACGACTTCATAAATCCTGTTATTCTTTCGCTTTATCCCTGAGGTGGAGCAAACTGGGGGGCTGTGGGACAAGTTGTCCTTTTCCTTCAAGGACATGAAGATTGTCTTTACTCTAAAGCCAAGCTCATTCAGACACATTCACCAACTACTGAAACAGTCAAAACCCCAATCATAAAACAACACATTAGTTCTTCCAGTAAATGTGACAAATGCCTTTTTAAGTCCCCTGTTCAAGTCTTAAAATCAAGACTTGTGTTTACATGAACTTTTTCCAAATAAGGCCTATATTTTAGTTCCACAAAAGGGATAAAGGAATACAGCTATATTCCTGTGAATATAAATAAGCACACTTCTTTTTCACAAGGGTTGGAGTTGCAGATACTTTTCTTATGGCTTTTCATATGTAATGTAAACATTCAGTTACAAAAAATCTGAATTGAATGTTAACATGACCCAAAAATCAGATCTTAATCTGGTTATAATTTAATGACTAAATTCTCAAGGATTTGGGAATATTGTTGTGCATTTCAGAACTATGGGAGAAACTTTTTTTAGCATTATGATTTAACTCCTCTTATCATAACCGTTTATTATTAATGACTGGAACTTTCCTATCTCAAAGAGCTAAATCTTTTTAGCTTTCTCTCCACGTTCACGCAAGTTTGTTTTTTGAGATAAAAATAAACCCTCATTGTTGATACGACCATTATTAGCATCCTGGTTTGATTAAATATTTAGCCTTTTGTGCTCTGCTTTTCATTGTACAGGTATGGTATACGCTTTTTTTTTTAACACTGCCCAACAGGTGCAAGTGATTTCAGTTTCATCTTTTATAACTTTTTGAGCTGAGTTTATTTGCTTTCAACAATGTTTCCCAATGGAGACATCAATGTGTTTATGTGAAGAGTGAAACAGGAAGAAGACATACTGCATTCCTCAGCAGTGAAGACTTATGAAAATCGGTTCAGCAAGATTAAATCTGTTCATGCAAGCCCATTAATAGCTGGAAAACAGATCGGAAAATATAGATGTTTCCTGGTGAATCTGTCCTAATAGAAAGACCAATTCGTACGTAGTTTAAACTAACAATGTTCCTCTCCAAGTGCTGATCACATCGCATGATGGAGCGTGACATTTTCCATGAGCAACGGCTTTCAAATTCAGAACAGATTGCATAAGTATCATTTGAACAGAAAAGGGAAGGAAATGTGATATTTCTTATTTATTTAATTTTCTGGCTCTCAGAATGTGGGAAGGTGATATGTGCAAATCAGTGCTCCAACAAATGTCATTTTTTTAGCAGTTGGTTGGGAAGACAAATTGCGTTTTCTGCTCATTTGTTAAGTAAAGTTCTCATTTGTATAAAAACGTCTGCCAAATAAAAAAAAAATGTAAATGAAGTTCAGGAAAAGCTGTTAAAGGAATACGTCATCCATTGACAGTTAGTATGACTTTCTTTCTTTCCTCTGTGGAACACAAAATAACATATTTAGAAGAAGTTTTCGTCCATAAAATGGAAGTCAATGGGGTCCAAAAAACAACATTGGACCTCTTTTAAAGGAGTAGTTCACATTTAAAAAAAACTTTTGCTGATAATTTACTCACCCCCATGTCATCCAAGACGTCCATGTCATTCTTTCTTCAGTCGTAAAGAAATTAAGGTTTTTGATGAAAACATTCCAGGATTTTCTCCATATAATGGACTTTACTGGTAACCAAACGGTTCAAGGTCCAAAAGACAGTTTCAGTGCAAACTGTTCAAAGCGATTTAAACAATTCCAGACGATGAATAGGGGTCTTATCAAGCGAAACGATCAAATCAAATTGAATGAATCTTTTTTTGTGTGACTTGGTTCATTTAACGAACGAAATGAACAAATGACTCGGGGAAAAGATTTGTTCATTTTGATTTGATCGAACAGGAGTTCGAAAAGAACAGAGCAAGGTGACCATGTGACCTTATAAAACGTAAACTTTTTTTTTTTTTAAATAAGCGTTCGTTTTGGACCTTGAACCGTTTGGTTCCCACTGAAGTCCATTATATCAAGAAAATCCTGGAAATTTTTCATCAAAAACCTTAATTTCTTTTCGACTGAAGAAAGAAAGACATGGACATCTTGAATGACATGGGGGTTTATGGCCAAAAGTTTTTTTATAAGTGAACTATTCCTTTAACAGAGGCATAAGATTGTGTTTTGGAGTAACGCTGTTACACACTTGGCCAGAACATTCTCCACTGTAGATGAAGCATGTCTCCAGTCCCAGCAGCCGTTTTGAATTTCATCATCCTAATTATTCACTCTCCGCCATTGCATGAAGGCACTGCGATGTGTAACATGGCTGCACCGTGTGTGATGTGTAGGTGGGCTGCAGGCATGAACGCCTGTGGTGGTCCCTCTGGACGCTTGTTTGGTTTGGGGTCAAAGGTCAGAGGCGTCTGTTCACTGACCTCTGAGTTTGTGTGTATATGTCTCTCTCAGGTGTAATTGAACCTCATTTCATATAGACTGCCATCAAACACAGACATCTGGAGTTTCTCACTAACAATCTCTAGCACCGTGTATGACACATCCGTCATGCCGCCTCCCATTCTCTTTGCTTGTCTCTCATTCGCCCTTGTTTATCACTCGTCCGTCTCTCGCATTGAGGGCTGCAGTGCAATTTTGCTATGAAAGACAGATGGGAAGCTCTGCAGGCTGTTGAACGAGTTTATGCTTGGTGTGCGGGGGAGAATCAAAGTGCACTTTTAGGTCAAAGTCAACTGCGTGAGGTTTGGAGATATCAAAATGGGCAAATCTCACGAAACGTGCTGAAAACATGTCAAAACATCTACAAATAAAGGAAATAACATCTTAAAGGGATAGTTCACCCAAAAATGAAAATTCTGTCCGTTTTTATCTCACCCTCATGGTGTTCCAACCCCGTAAGACCTTCGTTCATCTTCGGAACACGAATTAAGATATTTTTGATGAAATCTGAGAGCTGGATCACTCCTGCATACTAGTCCATAGGCTTCTTGAGGGATTGAAACTTGCCGGCCTCTAAAAGTTATTAAAGACATCGTTAAAATAGTCCAAGTGACTACAGTGGCTCAATCTTAACTTTATCAAGCGACAAGAACACTTTTTGCGCCCAAAAACAAACATAAATTACGACTATTCATTTCCTTCTCTTTGGGCCTCTAGTCAGTTAACGTAATGTAATCGCGTAGAGCTACGTCACACGTGTGTGTGCTAGTCACGTGTGTGATGCATGTGACGTACAACAGATTATTCGCTGTTAAACTAGTAACCTGACTCGAGGCCTAGAGAGAAGGAAATGAATAGCTGAAATAACAGCGCATTCTCATCCTTTAACGTCATA
Organism: Pimephales promelas; assembly: GCF_988280905.1. Taxonomy (NCBI): domain Eukaryota; kingdom Metazoa; phylum Chordata; class Actinopteri; order Cypriniformes; family Leuciscidae; genus Pimephales; species Pimephales promelas. The sequence continues at coordinate 15,948,746 of NC_142770.1, read as the reverse complement.
TAGAACATAATATGCAAAAACGGCGCTATACTACGCACATGGCACCCGTTATCGTTAATATAACACTCGATGTGAGGGCTAAGTTTAGGTGTGGGGGTGTGCGTGTCATTCACGCTAAAGGATTTATAACGTCTTGGGTTCGCGTGTTATATTATATTATTATATATATCATATTAACGATAAAGTGTGCCATGTGCGTAGTATAGCGTCGTTTTTGCATATAGCGTTCTATATGACGTTAAAGGATGAGAACGGGCTGGAAATAAAGTCGTTAGTTATGTTTGTTTTTTGCTCACAAAAAGTGTTCTCGTCGCTTGATAAACTTAAGATTGAGCCACTGTAGTCACTTGGACTATTTTAACGATGTCTTTAATAACTTTTCGAGGCCGGCAAGTTTCAATCCCTCAAGAAGCCTATGGACTAGTATGGAGGAGTAATCCAGCTCTCAGATTTCATCAAAAATATCTTAATTCCTGTTTTGACGATGAACGAAGGTCTTGCGGAGTTGGAACAACATGAGGGTGAGTAAATACTGACAGAATTTTCATTTTTGGGTGAACTAACCCTTTAAAGTTACTAAACTTTTCATGTACTGTATATATTGGATTTCAGTCATAACTTGGCACACCTAAAATTAAAGGAGCAACGATTGTAAATGGAAAACAATCTTGTATGAAGCACTATAGAAATAAAAGTGATTTGACTTGATTAATACATCCATTAAACAGTGGTGGAATGTAACGAAGTACAAATACTTCGTTACTTTACTTAAGTACATTTTTCACGTATCTTTACTTTACTTAAGTACAATAAATAGTGCTTACTTTTACTTCGTTACATTTTGCAGCAATTATTATACTTTCTACTCCACTACATTTCTACAACTTCTGTTACATTTTCGTTACATTTCTAATCAGTTTTTCCCCTGCCAAAACGTAATCTGACCGTCCGTTCGTTGCACGTTTGTCTCACCAGTGACGTTTGGTTGCCATAGATACAGTATATCAACCCGGTCACACTAAATGCGTCTCACACGCAGTGTGTTTATCATGCAACTCATTCGCGAAAATTTGTTTTTACGTGCATAGGAAACACACCGTGTGTAATATATGTTTGGTTTGGTTAGGATTATGGCAAACCAAGAGGTTCAGAATTACACCATAAATTAATCTCGTTTACTGCCAAACATAGTTATTAACAGATAGTAAGGATAAGCATGATATTGCCTAATTGCAAGCTTGTTTCAGAAATGGTGACGTTTTTTCCCATCATTATTGAACATCATTATAGGAGTAGGCTATTAGGTTGAATGAGTTAGAATTAAATGTTTTAGTAATCATTAGAAAATAGACATTAAGATAATAAATTGTTATGCAAGTACTTTTACTTTTAATACTTAAAAAGTAAAAAGTACTTTATTTTAAATGTACTTTTACTTAAGTATGGTTGTCATTGTGTTACTTCTACTTTTACTAAAGTAAATATTTATCTGGGTATTTGTACTTTTACTTAAGTACTGAGATTCAGTACTTCCTCCACCACTGCCATTAAAGTAGGAAATAAAATTTTGCTTCAAAAAATGAAACCGTCCTTGTTTTCGTGAGATTTACCCAGGAACATCTTTCACTTTCAGGCCCCATGACTGATTTCATCCCTGGACTTAGTTTCTAATAAAACACTCCCATCTGCGGCACGACCGTGACGGGATTTATAGATCACACAGGAGGAGTGTGTGAGCGAGAGTCAGTCTGCATTTTGGCAAACCGGCCTGTGGCTCACATTCTCCCATTCTGGAAAGACTGTGGCTGTTGCCCTCATCCTCTTCCTTCCATCATTCGCGGTCAGGATGCTGTTGTGGTCTTGTATTGGCATAAAGTATGAACTGCAACCAAACAGTTTGCCATTTTTCTGTCATTTAGTCATGCACTGTATACGCTTGTACTGACTGAGACACGCTGCCTGGAAACATAATATGTGAATTTGTTACACCTAAAATGCCTTAGGTTACTGTATTCAGTTCACTGACAGGCTGTGGAAATGTGAACATGGACACCGATACAGGATCTCGAATCATCATCATGGTTGTTTACTCAAGTTATTTGATCCTGATGCATGGCTAATCTTAGTCTACATGTCCGAATCTTTTTTTCACAATCGTTGCCGTTCCATCGGAACTACTTTACCAATCTGTGAGGTTCACCAAACATCTGTTTTAGGCTCAGGGAATGATTCTTATCTTAGGAAGGACGCGTGGTAGTCTGAGTTCACGGTTCAGAAACTCATTGAACTTGGAAAGATAAAGAGCTTTTGTGTAAAGTCATTCTGGTCTTGGGTTGTTCAGCGGCTTCGAAAGTCATACGGATGGTTTTCATTATGACCCGTGCAGTGCGAGGCGCTCGTGAAGAGTTTGCACGTTTGGCAGCTTCCTCCTCGTGTACTTGAGCTTTCCCTGGAGACAAAACCAAATTGTGGACTGTGGGATTTGCCCAAGATATGTGGGATTGTGGGACTGTGGGATATGCCCATCTTTACTTTTTTGCTTCTTTCTTCCAGAGATCCATGTGATTGTTCAACCAGAACTCTTTAAATTTCTATTTCGCAATGTGAGAACTCAGACTCAATCTTGACTTGATCACTCTATTCTCCTATTCTTCTTCTTTGTACCAAAAATGTACCAATACATAAAATCCACTGCTTTTTTTCCCCTCCTTTTCAAATTCTTTCAATCCTTTGTCAGTGCACATTCATTCTAGTGTAGTAAAAATCCTGTACTAGAAGATGTTAACACACACACACACACACACACGGAGGGAAAGGAGCCTTTGTGTTCAGCAGAGAACACTGGACAGATGGGTAATTGTGAGGATATCTGGCCCTTCATGTGATACAAAGAGATATGGACACTTTCAAGGCCATGGCTAGAGTTTGTATTGTAATTTTTTTTTGTGTTATGCACCTTGAAGTTGTGACTCCCAGCACCTGCACAGAAATAGAGGACGGGGTAGGTGGGAAATACCTTGACCTGGAACGAACTTACTTTAGGAATGAATGGCACTTGTAGAAATGAAAGCAGGTTTTACAACAGGTGGAATTATAGGCGTTTTAAACATAAATCAACAGGAAAGTGAAAATACACCAGAGAAAAGGATTGATTAATGGATTGATATATATATAGGCAGCCCTGGTGCTCATACATGCATTCAAACTTTTAAACAAGACTCCCACCACTAAAGAATGCTCAAATTAGATTTTTCTGAAATGTATTTTTATTTTTTTCACTCAACTCACTCATTAATTAATTCACTCAAGCATTCATATGTTTGATCATTCATTTATTAATGTATTCATTCATTCATTCATTCGTGCATGCATTTATTAAGTAATGCATTCATGCACTCAATCATTAATTCATGAGTTCATTTATTTATTCATTCATTCATGCATGTATTTTTAGTATTATTTATAATATATTTACTTTTTTTAAGTTTTATTATGTTATTTAATATACATTTTTTTATATTTGTATGTATTTATTGCATGTAATAAATATATATATACACTCACCTAAGGGATTATCAGGAACACCTGTTCAATTTCTCATGAATGCAATTATCTAATCAACCAATCACATGGCAGTTGCTTCAATGCATTTAGGGGTGTGGTCCTGGTCAAGACAATCTCCTGAACTCCAAACTGAATGTCAGAATGGGAAAGAAAGGCAATTTAAGCAATTTTGAGCGCGGCATGGTTGTTGGTGCCAGACGGGCCGGTCTGAGTATTTCACAATCTGCTCAGTTACTGGGATTTTCACAAACAACCATTTCTAGGGTTTACAAAGAATGGTGTGAAAAGGGAAAACATCCAGTATGCGGCAGTTCTGTGGGTGAAAATGCCTTGTTGATGCTAGAGGTCAGAGGAGAATGGGACGACTGATTCAAGATGATAGAAGAGCAACTTTGACTGAAATAACCACTCGTTACAACTGAGGTATGCAGCAAAGCATTTGTGAAGCCACAACACGCACAACCTTGAGGCGGTTGGGCTACAACAGCAGAAGACCCCACCGGGTACCACTCATCTCCACTACAAATAGGAAAAAGAGGCTACAATTTGCAAGAGCTCACCAAAATTGGACAGTTGAAGACTGGAAAAATGTTGCCTGGTCTGATGAGTCTCGATTTCTATTGAGACATTCAGGTGGTAGAGTCAGAGTTTGGCGTAAACAGAATGAGAACATGGATCCATCACGTCTTGTTACCACTGTGCAGGCTGGTGGTGGTGGTGGTGTAATGGTGTGGGGGATGTTTTCTTGGCACACTTTAGGCCCCTTAGTGGGTATTGGGCATCGTTTAAATGCCACAGCCTACCTGAGCATTGTTTCTGTCCATGTCCATTCCATAAAGTTTATGGCCACCATGTCCCCATCCTCTGATGGCTCCAGCAGGATAATGCACCATGTCACAAAGCTCAAATCATTTCAAATTGGTTTCTTGAACATTTCTAAAGAATGCTTTCAGCAGTTCTGAAAGTGAAAGGGGGTCAAACACAGGATTAGGATGGTGTTCCTAATAATCCTTTAGGTGAGTGTAAATAAATAATGTAAAAAAAAAAACATGCCAGATAATAACATTTTAAATATTGCCTTAGAAAATAACTAAAAATAAGTTACAGTTGAAGTATTTACATTTACTAAAACTGAAATAAAATGAATTGAAGCTAAACAGAAATATACTGTAAAAACAAAAAGACAAAAGTTCATATTACTGTAACAAAGTAAAATATGAATACATACTATAATAGATTCATTTTTTAAAATGTTGTTTTCTTTTACCAATGCCTTTCTTCACTTTTTTTTTTCTTCAAAAACCTGACATTACTAAATGCTGTCATTTTCAATTCATGTTTTACTGAATCTTTCAAGACTATCACATGTCATTTGACTAAATTCAAGAAAAATCTCCAGTCTGTTTTACATCTAGAAGCTGTTTCCATCATGTGGCAGGCATCTGCTCGTCAGTGATTGTTTGTCATTGGCATACCACGACACTAACAGCGCTCCACGCCCTCCCCTCACACACACGGCCCCGGGCATGTCTTAACCTGCGTTATATTGCTCATGACTAGCACCCATAAAAGGGGGTTTATTTTGTGGGTGGCCATTTTGTAGCTAAATTGAAGCCCGTATAAAGAAGCCCACAGGCCTAGAGGAGCTACTATAGATGGAAAGTCTTGTGGTCCCACAAGCAGTCTTGTGACTAAAAACGGCACATTCCCCCGCTTGTGTGCATGCGAGCATGAGAAGGTCCCTGACATGCCTCAGCAGCGCACCTTATTCCAGGAGGTCGAAGGCCAGACGTGGGCAGTAAAGGTGGGGGTGCAAGCCCTGAGGCGGTAATGCGTGTTTCAGAGTCTTTGACCATCCCGGTCAGAGAGAGATGAGGTAGTGTGTATACAGAAATGTTTCTTGAGCAGCAAATCATCATATTAAAATGATTTCTGAAGGATCATGCGACACTAAATGAGTAATATATTTCATTAAATCTAATAATCTTTGTGTGTAGAAGTCCTGGCCTGTTCAGAGCTGTAATCTCTTATAGACTAAGCTCTCTTAGCCTTTGTTATCTTAATCCATAACCATAACAACTGCGTACAGCCCTGCTAGTTGAAACAGCTTGTCTAAATCATCCTTTAGGAGGTATGGCCTATTGCCAAGCTTTTACTCTTTTTCTAATGAACGATAACTATAAAGTGTCCGTCGAATGCACAAAACAGAATCTCACTAGAAGTAGTTGGTCATCTGGGGACTTTTTTTTTATACTACATATGTATTTGACTGTAAAAAAATATTGTTGGTTTAACTTAAAGGGATAGTCCACTTTTTTACCACTTCCCCAGAGTTAAACAGTTGGGTTTTACCGTTATCGAATATATTCAGACGATATTTAGAAGAATATCAGTAACCACACAGTTTCTGGTCTCATTGATTTCCATAGTATATTTTTTACGACTATGGAAGTCAATGAGACCAGAAACTGTCTGGTTACTGATATTCTTCTAAATATCAGAAACTCGTCTAAACGATAAAACTCAACTGTTTAACTCTGGGGGAGTTGTAAAATGAGCTTATTTCCAAAAAAAAAAAGTGGAGTGTCCCTTTAATTTTAAGGCAACCAGGTTACTTATATTTTAAGTTCATTGAAATTGAGTTAATTCAATGAAGGAGTTTGATTTTTTTGATATGTTATCTGAACTACATAAATTATCTAAGTTGATTTTACAAAAAAAAAAAATGTTGTTTTTACAGTGTCTTGGCATATTGTTTTTCTCATGTTATATAGTAGGACGTATTTCATTTTAGAATGTAGTAACTATTCACTGAAATCTCCAGTTTATTGCTATGGGATGTTCTGTAAAGTTTATCAACACTAACCAAGAGAGGCAGGGCTTTCCCTGTTTAACCTTCAGCATGGGTTGGGCTTTGGAAAAGCTTTGCTAAAGCTGTTCTTCATCTGCTGTTGTGTCTGTAATAGTCACTGGCAATTTAGCATTAAGTCCACTTTATCTTATCTGGCTTTACAGTTAACGGTCCACGTAACCTGATTCATTCTCTTTTTATTTGCCGTTTTCATCTACCTCACTCTTTCCCCCTCCAATCTCAGATCTGTTCTGAGAATTGAGGAGTTTGATGTGGTGCTGTATATCTGCCAGCGCTGACCTGTGTATGAGTGCAGGAGGGGGCCGCTGACCGAGGGGCCCGTTTGAGCCATTATCAGACCCAACCATCAGTCTCAACTCAAGTTTCAGCCATCCCCCACCTCCCAATACCTCTTTACACTCCATCCACCTCCTTTTTTTTCTACCTTCCCTGCACACTGTGAACCCCTGCAACCCCGACCCTGTATTATCAACGCCAGCTTTTTTAAAATAAATAAAATTCCTCTTCGTCTTTTCCCGTTTCCCCTACTGAGCGCTCTATAATGGGAACCACATTAGACGTGCTGCTGTGTTTTAGTTCTTAAGTGATTTAAGGCTCCTTGTGTATAGCGTCCATTGGGACAGTTTGTGTGACAGACATCCACACAAATGTGCTACGAATGAACTGCATGTTCTGCTCCAGAAACATTATTGTCTTTGTCTTCATTTCATCTCAAACTCTTGGTTTTGGATTCGATTTATTCTCTGGAGTTAGAGCTCTCGCTAAAGTCCACATATAAGCCCGGTCTAATTGAAACCTTGACACAAAATACAAATACTGCATTTCTGAAAGGAGCTCTATTCTGAAGGAGTGTCTATTACATTTCTCAATTCCTTCATTTTCAGGAATGAGCAAAACAAGACTTAGAGTAGAGCTATTAGCATTTTCTTTGTCAGTCATTATGGCAAAACAAACCCTGACGGGATGATTGGGACTCCAGTGTAAAGAAAATGGGTCTTGTAGTTCCCTGAAGGGGTTTGTTTTGCCATTAAAACAATGTGTATTATCCCACGTATGTTGGCAGTAACACATTACAAGTAATCAGTTATGTACAGAGTTATGTAATCAGATTACTTTTTTCAAGTAACTAGTAACATAACGCATTACTTTTAAATTTACAACAAAATGTATTTGAGTTCATTTTTAAAAAGAGTTTCAAGTTACTTTGTTTTCCCATTTATTGACTGACAACTCTCCTGTCCACATTGAGAAAAAAATTGTGAGTAAAGGGCCTTTAATACTGAGAGCGATTAAAGGGATAGTTCACTTTGAAATGAATTTTTTATGTTTTAGCTTACCTCAAGGGCATCCAAGATGTAGGTGTCTTTGTTTCCACAGCATTTTCAATTTTGATATTTTTAGGTCAAACCGTTGTTGTCTATCAGTCATATAATGGAGGTTTAGGGGGTCCTCCCCTTGGTTCACCTCAAAGAGCATACACGGAGAAGTCCAAATACATGCTGATGGCCTAAGACACGAAACGAGAGGTTTGTGTGAGAAAACGAACAGTATTTATATCGTTTTACCTCTTGTAATCATAGCCATGACAAAATGATCTGACGGCACAGGCGCTTCGGTCTGCGCATGCGCCGGAAGTGATCGCTTGCGCGTCTATGTCACTCATTGTTTACACAGATTTTGGAAGTTTTACCTTTCACTAAACATATTTAGATATACAGGAAATCGCAATGGAAGATCTAAATATGCAAAACATATCAAAGCTAAAACATATCAAAAATTAATTTCAAAGTGAACTGTCCCTTTAAGCACCGCGAAAGTACATCACAACGACGTTTTTGAATCAAAACAATATCAATCGCAGCATGACAGCAAGTGTTTTTAATTTTATTTTATTTGTTATTTTTTTTAACCAGTGTCTAGATTTTTGTCACCCATCACCCCACAATGAAATGAGCCAAATGAGAAAACCTACCAGATAAATACATGATAAAAATGTATTTTTGGTCAGCTACACCTATCGCTGCAACACATTCTCATCCCAAAAAGTCATATAACTGACGTTTTGGGACGTCTTTTGACCATACGTCAATATTCGCCTTTTTAGGGTACCCTTAAACATCGGTAGATGGCGATCCCAGGCCGTCATACAACTGACGCTTTACCTTTAACGTCAGTTAGGTGACGGGGTAGGTTTAGGTCTGGGGTAGAGTTAGGATCCCATAACCTCATCTACCGACGTTTAAGGGGGCCCTAAAAAGGCGAATATTGACGTATGGTCAAAAGACGTCCCAAAACGTCAGTTATATGACTTTTTGGGGTGAGACTGCGCTTAATTACCTGAAGGCAATCAATCGGTTTCTATTTAGCATGAAAGCTCTGTTCGTCTGCTTTTCGCTTGTGTGAACATGACGATTATTGTATTGTAGTTTTAGATTAAATGTGAGCATGCATTTACTCATTTCACTTGCACAAAAACAGATTCAATAATTAGAGCCATGTAATGAAGAAACACACAACACTATATTAGTATATAATGTTGTAGCTTAATTTTTTTTCAATTTGTAAATAATCCCTGAATAATTCTCAATGTTTTCAATTAAATTATAGCTTTGTGGTCATGCTGAGTTACAAAATACAAGCATAAAGTTTCAGTGGGAAATAACAGTCACAGAAGAGTGTTTTTTCCATTTTATTTTCTCACATTTTTCCAAAGAGTACACATTTTAACATCCAAAAAAAAAAAGACTTGGCTTCGCACACAACAAAAGAGAGCAACAACAAGCATCCTAAAGTAAGCATGGGACTTGAAAGCAGTTTTGAAAATGTTTCAAATATTTGAAGCCCCTCATGCTGTGTAAAGCTGTTCCTCTTTCCAGTTCAAATGTTTGGATGTGCTAGACGCTGACATCTTCAGCACTCATACTGCATACGTTCACAAATATCTGAGGCACAGGGCTAAAAAAGAGGCTGTGGAGAGTGGGGAGAATTTGACAATTGACCTTTCCTCACTTTGGATTAGAGTACTGGCTCCATTTCCCTTAACACAACTTTACTGCGCTGATAATGCTCATAAATATGCAATTCCACAATGACACATTTGGCTTGAACACTTTCATTCTTTCACAGAAAAAAAAATAAAAAATCAATCAGTCTCCTTTCACATAGGTTTTTTTATATTTATTTCTAAATTAAAAGGTTATTGAAGATTCAGGTAAAAGCTGAAGTAACTCATTTTTTTTTTTTAATTACAGTTTTTTTGTCATTGTATTTTTTTTTTTTTTAATTATTATTCAGTACCCTAGTTTTTATTATCAAAGTACCATCATATTACCACATGATACCATCACTGTACTATTTTAAAGTTTTCATAGTCTGGAATTAACTGCGTTCAGCTCAGTAACATGTATAAAAAAAACCTGGCTTTGAAGCTTTACACTAGTTTGTCTGTGTTTGGGGCCCATGCAGTCTGAATTATGACTAGAGGACATTTTTAGAAAGCTGGCACATCAAAAAACAGCTTTGTTAAAAGCGTTTGTTATCCATCTCCTTATATAGTACTAGTCTGTTTGTTAATGTGTGGAATTTGTTTGAGGTCAAAAATGGCTGCTGGTGTTTATAGTCTTGCAAAGTGTTTCTTTGTCAAATGACTGCAGGACGGAGACTTCACACATGTAAAGTGATTTGTTTTAATTTAACGTGTTGCAGTTATGTGTGAGGAGAAATAATGCTTGCTACAGTTTCATGTTTTAAAAGTCAATACAAACACAACTAAACACAAAAAAAGACAGAAATGGGACTAAAAGGAACATGAAAATTCTGTCATTTACAAACCCTAATGTCTTTCAAAGCCTGTGTGACATTCTTTCAGCAAAATGTACTTCCATGGAAGAATATCATACAGGTTTGAAACGACATACGGGTGAGTAAATAGCATAAAAGAATTTATGCTTTTGGTGAAATATTCCTTTAAAAATACAAAAATATAATAACATAACTTTAACAAAACAGCGTAAACTAGACAAAGTAAGAAAATGTCTCTTCATTATTTATTTTCACAGCAAATCTCCTGTGCAGGACAGATGGGGTAGAGGGACATAGGGATGCTTTGATGCTGTATAAAACCAGTTTGAAGCATCTTTTAAGAGGCTGATCACTTTCAGCTTCTTAAGGCACCTCACAGTCCCAGTGTTTCTGATCAGTGCAATTTTTTTTTTCTGGACAAAAAAAAGTCCAGGCGTCCAGGCAAGATCTTTTGACTCCTGTCTACCACTTCCAGAGCCAGCTACACTATCAATGAGCTACCTCTAAAGCGACCTGCAATACTATGCTCATTCATATCTGGCCACTTCTTATAGTGAAATTATCATCAGAGGCTGATATTTATGGTTCTAAAAGGCACTTAAAATGTAAATTGCAAATGCACCTGGTTGAAATCCTTGCAGTCAGTTTAAGCGTTTGGCTGGGATGCACTTAAATGTTCACCAACCCACCAGAGTCTATCTAGTGTCTGCATCGCACCTGCCTGCAGGAGTCATGAAGCACATTGCCCTCTGTGGGCTGGAGGTATGAATCCTTACATGGCTTTTACACGTACAAAGGTTTTGTACAAGCTACATTGTTGTTGGCTGGACACTGTCCTTGTATTAAAGGTGCCTCATATTCCAAGCTGGTTTGTGTTAAAGATACGCAAGGGGTTATGTCGGGTTGTTTTGGATGCGTCAGCCCGTTCTCTGGACTGGTTTTCACTCCCTCCAACTCCAGAGGAGATGTCTCATGTAAGTCCACATCTACTGGAGCCTTGGATTTCCTCCTGCGGCGGATGACCACAACAGTAGCTACGATGGCAGCAACCATCACCACCGCCACAGCTACTACAATGGGTATGAGAGAGGAAGAAGGTTCGATCCCGTCAACGCTGGGCTCGTGGGAGGAGGGCGGGATCCCTGCTGTGCGAGCCTCCATGCAGGCACTAACTGAGACATGGACTGGCTCTCCCAGAGAGCTAGCACATACCGAATAGGTGCTATTTGGCTGTAGCCCTCTAAGCGTGTACTCGGGGTAAGTTGGAGGCACATTCAGCTGTAGTGGTCGGCGGTCGGGGCCTGACAAGTTTCGGTAAGTCAGGCGAATTCCACGGATGTGTGGTCTTGTGTGGATGTAACGGTGAAGGTCTAATGAAATGGAAGTGCTGGTTATGTGAATAGAGCTGATTGTGTTTGGCTGGACTGTAGCAATGGTCTCGATAGAAACTCTAGGTGAAGGCGGGGGAAGCAGAGCTTCGTTTTTGATCTCACAGTAGAGTCCTGACATTGAAGGCGGGCACAGGCAAACCACCCCATTTGAGTCAAATATGCATGTTCCCCCATTTAGACAGATACTGGGGGGGCACATAATGTCCTCTTCTTCAGAATCTTCTATGATTCTTCTGGGCAAGGCAGTGGTCTGAGAAAGAGGGAAGCTGTCTATGTCTGCTGACGGCATCTCACTTGGTGGTGCCGGGGGAATGGCGCGTGTTGTCCTTACTGGAGTTGTGGAGTTTGTGGGCTTGCTTGTAGTACTACTTGTCCCTGCGCTTGTTAACTCAATGGTTGTTGTGGGACAGCCAAAATCTTTATGCTCCAACTTTGCCAAAACCTTTCCCGAGTTTATTAGCGGAAAGTGGCAACGAGTCTCCTCCATCCTCAACAGCTCTACTTTTGAATCCTTTAGCCATACTGGGAACCAGGCCAGTGGGCAGAGGCAGTTAAAGGGGTTTTCAGCTGCGGTGAGCTTCTCAAGTTTGGGGAAAAAGTTGAAGAAGCCCTCGGGGAAGCCTTGCAAATAAAGGTTACTCAAGTCAAGCTCTTGCAAGTTAACCATATTTTGGAAGTCGTCTTGTTTTAGGGATCCCAAGGGATTCCCGGTTAAATTGAGATACCGTAGGCCTCCCATTGCCTTCAGTGTAGGTTGTATCTCTGCAAGCAGGTTCTGTGAAACATCCAGAACATGTAGGTGCGCCAGGCTCCTTAGCAGGTCCTCGTCCAGACTGGTCAGCTTCAGTCCAGCTATTTTAAGAGACTCAAGGTGTGGTGTCTGTAAATCCTCAGGTCCAAGGGGTGGGATACTATTATAACTAAGGTCCAAGTGGAGCAGTCTGGGCAGTCGCAGAGCTGGCAACACACTAATCTTATTGCCCTGAAGCTTCAGCTCCAGTAGGTTCTCCAGTCCCTCAAAAGCAGCTGGGTGAATGCTTTGGATGAGGTTGCTGTAAAGATACAGCCTTTCCAGGTTGACCAGTCCAGTGAAACTGTCTTTGGAAATTTGAGTAATGCGGTTTGAGGAGAGATCCAGGTTGTGTAGAGAGGAGAGGGGGCTGAACACCCTATCAGGGATTTCACTGAGGGCATTCTGACTCAAGTCCAGCATTCCAAGCTCGCTAAGCTCTACAAAGTCCTGCTGTTGCAAGGTATTGATGTTGTTCTGAAAGACATAGAGGTTCTTTGTGGAGGACGGGAGGCCACGAGGCATGTAGATCAAGTGCTGCTGGACACAGAAGATGGAGCTACCGGGGACGCAAGTGCAGTTTAGAGGACATCTGCTGCTCAGAGATCCACACAGTAAGTGAAACAAAATGAGATGAGACAGGGGAGATAATGGCCGCATTGTCGGTCAGCGTCTGGCCTTTGTGATTGAAACCTGGAATAGACAAAAAGAGAAACCCAATGTTAAAACTAAAATCTTTTTACTGTATGAAAAAACACTAAACACTGTACTGTTTTCACATTGTTGGGCCTTTCACCCGGGTGCCCGTTCCTGCTCCTGGAGGGTCACTGTCCTGCAAAGTTGAGCTCCAACCCTAATTAAACACACCTGAAACATCTAACCAAAGTTTTCACAACCTCTAAGGCAAACTTTCAATCTGGTGTGTTGGAGCAGTTTGAAGCGAAGCACTGCAGGATGTGGAGTAGGATTGGACATCCCATGGCAGTTCATTGTAATATTAATACATTTCATTGTCTTTTTAAGACATTTTTGTTTGCTTCTGTCTGCTATACCATGTTGGTTCTTTTGTTGGGGCTGTATAAAATTACAAATTCTGGTCCTCAAGCAAAACCAGTTTTTAACAATTGCTTTGCATGACTTATACAAACAGAAACAGGCATTTTTTTTAAGCTTTTGTCATGTCTTTGAAACTTCATCCCTACACAAAGGGCACAGTAATGTTGACTAACTAATTGTTGTGATGACCAGAATTGATCCAATCAAACTTTGATAATTAGTTTGCACAATAATTGCAGGTAAGACAAAACAAGTTGGCCTAAAATGGCTGTGGCAGAAATCACCCATTAACTACATTACTGTATTGCTCATTAATAACTGGAAATATTCGGTAAACATGTTCTGAATGAGTCAGAATGCCCACTAGTGCCTTCTCAGTAAAAATAAATAAATGGGTACATGACTTCCCTGATGATTTATGCACTATAATGGAACCTTGTTTCGTGGTCTGGCTGATGAACTTTTATCGTTATTTTCTGAGATCATCCTACAATGGCTGTGGTATATGGCCCAGTTGACTGAATGTCTGTTGACCCGCCTTGCATTTAGTTTCACTCTTTCCACTGTTTGCTTAATGAGTTCATCCCAGAGAGTTTAGACCTCATCCCAGAATGTGTCCTTAGAGCAGCCCACCCAGTTTCTCAACTCTTCACTGACACAAGTAAGAATGCCTAAATAAAAGTGGCTATTTAAAAGTGAAAAATCATTACTTTCTAAGATGGCAGAAGGCCTTGTAGTGATATTAATCAATAAAACTCCTTGTGTAATTTTTTCTAATTGTTCAGTAATCTCTCAGATGTCTTTGATTTGGTGAACAAAGGGCTAACTAAGCCACCCATCTTCTCCTCTGCAGATGTAACAATGTGTATGTTTGTGAGTACAAAGAATAGTTTACTGTTCCAACAAGAGTCCTGATCGCTAAAAGGCCAGCCTATTGAGGGAGATGTACAACCATTCATTTGGCAGGTACACTCACTCTTTTTATCCCCCCCCCGGTGTCCGAGTTCCCTTTCGTGAGCCTCTTTTTCTCGCATCAACCATTTGTCTTTTTTTCTCTGCCCCTTTTTTCCCTTCTTCCCCTTGAAGGACAATGTCTTAGCTATTAGAAAGGCTTGTGACTATATTTGCTCATAGTCTTGTGATTTATATGTTTGTTTTAATCTGATCTGATAATGTTTTCGCCGAAGAAGACCGTTTGACTCAGTTGCGTTGGAACATGATCTCTACTTATTAGCTGGTTCAAGCTATAATCATTGGCTGGTCTACCAGGCATCACTTTCCAAACATCAGCTTTCAGTAGCTGGTAAATTATACAGCATCTACCAGTAAAATGTCAACTGGGACCAGCTAGACATCATGTTTCTAAAAGTGAACACCTACTTGTGTACACGCCTTGTGTTTAGATGATGTGACATTCAAATTGGCTTAATTTGTTGAGTCATAATTATTCCACCATTTCATCTTAGTCTGATAATCCTTCCCTTTCCGTCTTATTTGACGTATATTTAGTTTGACATTTTACCAACTGAGTTTTAGCTGTAGTTTTTCCACATATTTTGTGTGTATAGCTTTGTTTTTTGTCTCTCCCTCTTGCTTAAACACTGTGTTTGGACTCTCTGTAGGTTGCTTGACTTTTGACAAACTAGAGCTATTTCATTAAAGTGTGTTGATGCCTTTCATTTTGCCCTCCTTCCATTCTCCTTTTTTTTTTTTTTCTCTGGCATATGCACAATCCCACCGGCACGGCAGGAATTTTGCAATAACCCTAAAAATCCATCTTCATCACAGGGAGCTATGGGCCTTCTGGAGGGTTTGACATTTCTCTCTCTCACTCTCGCTTTATTTCTTTCAGGGTTCATGCACTTGTCTGCCAAACTTCTGTCACAACTGATTGCGTGAAAACAGGTTTGACAAGGGTGGCATGAGGAGCAGAAGGAGGTCACAGGTGAAGCAGAGCTGAATGCCACCAAAACACCTTTTGTTCCCTTTGCTCACACCAAAGTGATTAAATCGTAATCATTGATTAATAATAATTGCCTATAATTTACAGCATGCTATTTATTAAGGGAGCGTTGGGGATGTGCAGTTCACCCACAAATTAAAATTCTGTCATCAGAATTTTTCCTTCACTTTTCTTTACACAAATGAAGAAATGTTGAAAATAGTCAATGGACTTTTGAATTGCATTGTACAGAGAAAACATTTCAAACATTCTTGATGACACGAGGGTCCGTACATGATATCTGGACTTTCATTTTTGGGTTAACTATCTCTTTAACAAAGTCGTTCTGATTATGACACTTTTTTTAATCCCACACGCAAGGCATGCTTACACACACACACACACACACCCAAAAATGAACACTCAGGTATTACTCCAACACACACAGGCACACACTCCCTCTGGGTTTGGCTCAGCTTCATTTTATTTATAAGGCATGATTGATGAATAAATGCCAAGCCAAATGAGAAACTAAAAACACATCCATTTGCATTATTATTAGATTTCTCATTACTTTTGACAAGTATGAATTTTTTTTAAAAATATTAGTCCGCGATGAAAGTGGAGAGACACAATGTGAGACACCTCGAATGACCTCGTTTACACAGGTTTTGTTTTTCACTAAATCTTTTTTACCCTGTTTCCTTCCTTTAAAAACTTCTTTTGAATGGCAAAATTCTCAATAAATACAGCCGAAACGGAAAGCTTTGCCTAAATCCTGCATAGAGACTCAGAAAGTTCAGTACTATGTGCGTGTGTGTGTGTGTGTGTAGCGTAATTTGTTAATATAATCAGGAGGAGGGACCAGAGACAGTGAAAGACAGTTATTGGGGAACTAACTAAAATAAGTGGTGCTACTATCTAGAATTGAGAAGTGTGACTCATGGTCTTTTTAGAAATACATTTTAAATATTTTGATATATACTGCTGTTCATCAGGGGTTTTTTTTTTTTTGTTTTTTTTTTTTTTTTGATAGGCTAGTTCATTTATATCAATACAAGTAATAAAAGTACTAAAACCCTCTTTGATTAACACAGGAAAATAGTAATCGATAGTTGTGTTTTCAAAGATATTGCCCCTTTTTAAAAACCAAATAGTTCAGTTTACTTAATTTTATTATGCAAACTCGTTGCCTTGATTTCATTAAGTAAGCATAACTTAATTGCGTCAAGTTATTCTTACTTAATGCATTTAAGTTTAGTCAACTTAATTCTGTCTGTGATCTTTGCGGCATGAATAAATTACTTGCTTTGTTTGTCTATTTTTGGCTTTATTTTACCATAACAATTTTATTTGCTATCGGTTATACTTATAAGAGACCGAAAAAAAAATTGTAACGGTCAATTAATTAAATCATTAAAAAAAATTGGGGAGGGGTGCTCAAACCAAATGGTACCAGTATCTTTACAAGCTTGTTCTGAGTAAGGAAGGCATAGCATGCAAACTGTACTAAGAAATTTTAAGTAAGTTCAACAAATTATTGGACATTAAGACAACAAAAAAGTAATTACAATGTTGTGTAGAGAAATATTTATGTTAATAGATATTTAGCTACAAAGGCTACATTTAGCTACAGTTTTTGTTTGCTTGTAGTCTAGCTAACTATTCTTGTTACTTAATTATATACATGCTACTGCTAAAAATATTTAGATACAGCTTTTGCTTATAGCTTTTGATAATAGCTTACAGTGTAGCTAATTATTTCAGTTATTAGTTGAAGTTGTAATAGTTTTGTTAATAGTGTAGTAGGTAACCAGTGTTGGGAGTAACGCATTACAAAAGTAATACATTACAGTAACATATTACTTTTTGCTGTAACGCAGTAGTGTAAGGCATTACTAATCAATTTTCAGTAATATTTTACTCGTTACATATTCAGTGAGGCTTGTAATACAGTTGTATTACAGTGTATTGTCTGCTTTTACTTCTTAAAGGCAACAGACTATGTGAAAGTTTTTTAAAGTAGTCTTTTAGTGCCAGTTCAGAGCGGTCGCGTCTGTAACATTGTTTTTTCCTCATAAATGCGAACACGAAAACTAAAATGCCAACCCTTCCTCATCCGATTTGCGCAGTGTAATTAACAGAATTACAAAAAATGTATTTTGCCTCCTATTTTTTTGTCACGCATGAATTTGTGTCTTTTCCCTAATATTAAAAATAAAACATAGACTGATATTTGTCTAATGTCTGGAGTCCTTTAACCCTTTGATGCACAACATGGGTCTAAATAGACCCGACTCAGTTTTCATTTTCTATATCTTTGCAAGAAATTAATTTCATCATTCAGTATTCCAGGTATTCCTCAATTAACTTGTTTTTGATCATCACAAAGCCTTATTTTTATTTTTCCTTTCTTACTTTTTGAATAAAAATAGTTTTTGTATAGCAACCCCTCTAATGCGCAACATGGGTCTAAAAAGACCCGTATTCATTTCCTATGGTATTTCAGTGATGGCTGAGTGTTTTCTTTGCTGAATCTTTAAAATATATGTATTTTATCATTTGTTATTCCAGGTATTCATTAAATATCTTGTTTTTGATTTCCACAAATCATTGGGTTTATGTTTCCTTTCTTACTTTATAAACAAACACAGTTTTTGTATTTCTACATCAATTTTACATACATGGGTCTAAAAAGACCCGTATTCATTTCCTATGGTATTTCAGTGATGGCTGAGTGTTTCTTTGCTGAATCTTTAAAATATATGTTTTTTTTTATCATTTCTTATTCCAGGTATTCATTAAATATCTTGTTTTTGATTTCCACAACTCATTATGTTTATGTTTCCTTTCTTACTTTATAAACAAACACAGTTTTTGTATTTCTACATCAATTTTACATACATGGGTCTAAAATGACCCATATTCATTTGCTTTATTTCAGTGATGTCTGAGTGTTTCTTTGCTGAATCTTTAATTTAAAATATGTTTTTTAATCATTTCTTGCAGGTATTCATTAAATATCTTGTTTTTAATTTCCACAAATCATTTTGTTAGGTTTTTTTTTTTTTTTTCTACATCAATTTTACATACATGGGTCAAAAATTATTATTAATCTTATTTTATTTTAACCACATACTTTTTTTATATATTGTAAAAGATTACAACATAATATCTCAATATTAGGCTATGGCTACCTTGACCTTGTAAACCTAGTGAGAAATTACTTGTGAGAAGGAGAAACATGTCCAATACTATTAGCTAGCTAGCTGTTGACATATTCTAGCTAGCTAATGTTAACTATACACAAAAAATATTGTTTTTTAAAGCTTATTTACATTTAGTAGGCCTAACAGTTCATAATCATTCATATGCTGAAATGATTCTTATACTGAAATCATTCTATGATTGAAATGATGCCCAGCTTTGCTAAAGACAGAAAAGTCAGCAGCTGGTGTTCCCAGAGCACCAGGCCTGTGTACAAGGAGCACAAACATGTAGTTGTCATTTGTGAGGCATGTAAGCACTAAGATGGCAATTTGAGATGCCGCTGTACCAGTGTGATTTTATTTTTTCTGTTTTCTTTTCTTTTCTTTGATCACATTCACCACAATTCAATACAGTTACACTACACCACAGTTCAATTTCAGTGTTATCAGTTATCAGTTATCTGTGATATGTGAATGCTATGCGAGACAAAGTGGCAAATAAACATTTCAAGTGTTAAATGTGTTGTCTAAATTACGTCTATGATTAATTTAACAAAATGTTGTCTTTATTCTTTTGTTTTATTATGCTTGATAAGTACATTTGATATAGTAACACAAAACCTAGAAAAAAAATGAAAAAAAAATATTTTTGGTAATTGAAAAAAATATTTTTTTAATATTTATAAATCATGAAATTTATAGATAATGGAATATTAAATGCTTAAATAAATTGATCTCAAAAGATAAAAAGAAAAGAAAAGTCCAGCCATGCATTAAATACCATAGGAAATGAATACGGGTCTTTTTAGACCCATGTATGTAAAATTGATGTAGAAATACAAAAACTGTGTTTGTTTATAAAGTAAGAAAGGAAACATAAACCCAATGATTTGTGGAAATCAAAAAAAAGATATTTAATGAAAATCTGGCATAACAAATGATAAAATACATATATTTTAAAGATTAGCAAAGAAAACACTCAGCCATCACTGAAATACCATAGGAAATGAATACGGGTCTTTTTAGACCCATGTTGCGCATTAGAAGGGGTATCCATAGCTTGCGCATCAAAGGGTTAAGGAAGTAGCCTATATACGTTTCAATACATGAATTTTCTGAGAATTTTTATTTCAAGTTTTGACTGCAAATGTCATGTCCATAATGCTGGACTTCCCCAATTTTAAATAATTTATCCTCAACTAGTTTTGTGGTGTAGGTCTACGTATTTTATAATGTTAACTTCAAATAATACTAATAGCCTAATTTAAAGATAAGGCAGCATTGGATCTGGACGGTAAGGAGAATAACGCTGGAGTTGGAAGAGGCGTGTCGCGATTCTGTAGGTTCGTGGATGTGGCGAATCGCGATTTCGGTTTCATATTGCATATCGTTACAGCCCAAAAGTTAAGTTCTACTTAGTTATTTTGGTGAAAGTAACTCAAAAGTAATACATGAGTAATGAAACGCATTACAATTCTGGGACAGTAATATTGTAAGGTAATGAATTACTTTTAAATTACAGTAACAAGTAATCCCTAATGTATTACAGTTTGGAAGTAACTTGCACAACACTGTAGGTAACTGCTTACTGTTAGTAGTTTTCAGTGTAATCAACTACTTATTCTTAGTAGTTTGTAGCTTAGCTAACAGCTAATTTGAAGTATAGCCAACTAATTGTTAGCTTAGCTTAGCTAATTACTACTTTTTTTGTGTAGCACTATGTTTGCAAGTGTAGCTTAGTAGTATTTTTCTAAATAGTAGCTTGACCTTTGTAGTTGACCTATTTTAAAAGAGCTTTTAGCTTAAAAAGCTACAGTTTCAATATTTGTGAAACAGACGTAGTTTAGTACAGACAGGGGTGTAAGTGTGTGTTTCTTTGAATAACAACATTGCTGTCTTGAAATTACTCACTGCCACGCACACATATTGACACACACAGATAAATACACATTTCCGTCAGCAACTCCTGAGTACAGCTGGATTGTGTTACCCAGAATGCATTGGGCCGGTCTCTCCGGGTGACAGCGAGATCCCATTAAGTAACTGTTTTGTGATTAGGGTAGGGGGAGGATTTCAGAGAGGAAGCCAAAAGAGAAACAGGCATCTGCACTTAAATGTGGATTCAATGTGGAGTGCGTACATGCCCGTAAGCGACTGTTTGTGTTTACGCATGCTTGAATCAAGCTCATGAGCATGTGGCAGATTTAAAATATGAAACAGATTACTGTGGTAATCTGGGTAACTGTGATTCACCTCATGCTTCACTTCCACCACAACAGAAGCTTCTAAAACAGAGCCAGACCCAATTCAACTAGCACTAAAATCACAAATAAGATTATCTTCATTGTTTCTCCCTTGGACATCAGTGCGATTAAATGAGCAAATGGGGACTTTTGCTTGTTTCCATTTTTTTATGAAAATTTCACCTCGCCAACAATATCCCTGTGCTCTGATTTATCATGATTTCTGCAGAGATCTCAATATGAGTATTTCTATCCAGTTCTTCCGAGATTAAATTATCAGAACTCCGCTATTCACATTCGTGCTACATGCTATACACTTACTCTATGTACAATTTTCAGCATTTTCAACAATATTTTCTGGTATTATATCCATTGGTAATAGATTATTGGCACAACATATCTGTAATAAAAATGGAAGTTGCTGAAATCCGGAAAGAAACTGTGACTGTTATTTTCCTGCATTATAAATTACAGTGTTTGTGAATGCAATCATGTGAATCGCTTCTGAAAGAGACTTAAACCAAATCAACAGACTTTGACTCATTTAAGAACAAACAAACCCAATATTTGAGATTCTGTGTCATAAAATGGGTCCACTGGTTATTCCAGTTATCCAATCACATCCACCGTTGAGGCAAAGCCATGATTTATTCGGAAAATGTATTTCCATTGTAGTTTATGCGCATATAATTATAATTGCCTCAATTGAGCACGTAGTTTTTTTTTTTATACGCATTTTTAGAATTGCATGCACACTTTTAAAATATTGAAGAAAAAAAAAAGAACGCCAAAGAAGTCATAAATCAATATGCTTAAATGTGGTTTCCAAAGAATCAACCCAAATACAGGTATGTTCCTTAAGGAGTAGTTCACTTTTAAAAAAACTTTTGCAGATAATTTACTCACCCCCATGTCATCCAAGATGTCCATGTCTTTCTTTCTTCAGTCGAAAAGAAATTGAGGTTTTTGATGAAAACATTCCAGAATTTTCTCCATATAATGGACTTCATTGGGAACCAAACCGTTCAAGGTCCAAATGAGAGTTTCAGTGCAGCTTCAAAGGGCTTTAAACAATTCCAGACGATATAAATGAACGAGTTTGAACAGGAGAGTCACAAACGCTCATCACAGAACAGAGCAAGGCGACCATTTGAGCTTATAAAACTTAAACTTTTTTATTTATTTTTGAAATGAGCGATCGTTTCGCTTGATAAGACCCTTATTCGTCGTCTGGAATCGTTTAAAGCCATTTGAAGCTACACCGAAACTCTCATTTGGACCTTGAACCGTTTGGTTCCCAATGAAGTGCATTATATGGAGAAAATCCTGGAATGTTTTCATCAAAAACCTTAATTTCTTTTCGACTGAATAAAGAAAGACATGGACATCTTGGATGACATGGGGGTGAGTAAATTATCAGCAAAAGTTTGTTTGTTTTTTAAAGTCGACTACTCCTTTAAAAAGACGAGGGTTAGAAGAGGTAAAACTTAAACTTCTACAAAAAAATAAATGAATAAAACCAATAAAGATCCTTCAATTTCAAATGCAGTGTATCTGATCAATGTTACAATGACAAGAACCCAAAGTTCATGTTTGAATTTCTTTGAAGTATTATTAACCATAATTAGGTCCTCCAGACAAACACACTCTCAAAAAAAGGCACAAAAAAGTGTCGAGTTGCAATAAAGTTATAACGTCCTCCCCCAGCTTTGCCCAGGGGCTCAGGCAGTTCAAGTTACAATCTACTCGGTGTGTATGTGCACACCTGCTACAGCCATGCACATCAGTGGAGACACCATATCTGTGTGAAACATGAGAAACTTAACAAAAGTAGACCATGCCTCCGACACACGCCAGCCTGTCATATACTGTTACAAAGGCTATCTATCTATCTATCTATCTATCTATCTATCTATCTATCTATCTATCTATCTATCTATCTATCTATCTATCTATCTATCTATCTATCTATCTATCTATCTATCTATCTATCTATCTATCTATCTATCTATCTATCTCTGTCTATCCATCCAAGATGTAAAAACTATGCGTGGTCAACTTTAGCATTTCTGGTACGAGAAGTATTTTACCATGGGTGTGTTTAAAACAGACATCATTTTGGTGTTCTTAGCATCCTTTTGTGCTGCACATATTTTTCTGAAGTTTGAAAGAAGAGTGTGTTTGTGACCGGATTAGCCATTATGCTTCTGCTATGACTAGCATGTTGTCAAGTGGCATAATCTGCAGCCATGGCATTGTGTGTGCATGATTCATACTCGCATTTGAAGTGCATTCGATTACCAAAAAATACAATTGTCCAATAAAAAAAATATGTAGACATCCATAAAACGAGATGAAGTGAATTCCAATACGTTAAAATGTGGCATATTAGATAAATAAATGTATTTGCATATCAATTAATGTCAAAAGCAAACCTTATCTCAAGCCCGTATTCTCTTACCAGTGAGCAAAGTAATTTCAGAAATGGCGAGGTCCATAAAACTTAGCACGACGAGAATCCAGTCGACCTTTGACTTCAACTGTCAATTCTATGTTAACTGACAGTGTTTATATGTGGTGAAGAGCGGAGTATTTACGTCTAGTGTAGACGAAAAACTGAAGGTAGCAGCTCCGGTGGACAACAGTGACTGATGTAAAAAAGCTCATATCTCCGACGCCATAAACGTTACACACTGTAGGCGCGTTTGCTCTCGCTCACTGTATGACGCGACCAAGTCTGGTTCCGTTCACACAGCGCGGGTTTTCTGAGAATGCAGTAGTAGTGAGTTCTGAAAATGTACGGGTGTGAGATCGGTTATATATGGTTGTCAGTAAATGAACGACTGTAACTGTGTGTGAACGTAACCGTATTAAAGGGATAGTTCACTTGGAAATTAATTTTTGATATGTTTTAGCTTACCCCAAGATGTAGGTGTCTTTGTTTCCACAGTATTTTCAATTTTGATATTTTTAGGTCAAACCGTTCGTGTCTGTCAGTCATATAATGGAGGTCTATGGTCACCACCCCAAAGAGCATGCACAGACAAGTCCAAATTAAACATGATTGAATGACTCATAAATGTAAGTACACACTGATGGCCTAAGACACGAAACGAGCGGTTTGTGTGAGAAAACGAACAGTATTTATATTGTTTTTACCTCTTGCACAGTCACGTCCAAGTACTCTGAGGGCGAGGGCGCTTCTGTCTGCGCAAGTGCCGGAAAGCCCCGGAAATGATCAGAACAGATCTAAACAGATTTAGATATACAGGAAATCGCAATGGAAGACGATTTCGATATATAAACAGACAACGTTGATTTTATTTTATTTTTTTTCACAACCACGCAAGAGATCACTTCCGGGGCACTTCAGCCACTTGGATGTGGCTGTGGTTACAGGAGGTGAAAACAATATAAATACTGTTCGTTTTCTCACACAAACCGCTCGTTTCGTGTCTTAGGCCATCAATGTGTACTTACATTTACGAGTCATTAAATCATGTTTAATTTGGACTTGTCTGTGCACGCTCTTTGAGGTGGTGACCATATACCTCCATTATATGACTGACAGACAAAAAACGGTTTGACCTAAAAATGTCAAAATTGAAAATACTGTGGAAACAAAGACACCTACATCTTGGATGCCCTTGAGGTAAGCTAAAACATATCAAAAATTAATTTCAAAATGAACTATCCCTTTAAGGACTCGAATACAGAACAGACAACCATATCCTGCTGCTATGTGAACGTGACCTTAGAATTCTCGCTAATATTGTACCAATAAAATGTGCAATTAATCATTTATCTGTTTACTATATAGGGGAAACTGCACTTGGATTATTTTGTGATTAATGAAGAGAGAGGCAAAGAACAGTTTGTTCTTGTCTGTACATGTCTCTTTCCGTCTCTGCAGGTTTAGTTGGTTCAGGACAGGTTCCTAGTATTTTATGCTATGCTTTTTGGCTTACTTTCAGACTGAATCGGTGTGTAATAGAGTGAAACACAACAGCTTTCATGTATTCAAAAGAAAAACAAACGCACGCACACCATATGCACGCATTTATCTGTCTAAGGTGAACAGTCATACACCTGTTGAAGCAGCAAGTTATTCAAGTTAGCACGTTCTTTTGTTATTTGTTGTGCTACGTAACACATAATGGGTGTCAAAAAATTGGAAAACGTTGTTGGCCTGATGCCATAGATCTTAATTCCATGACTCGTATGGAGGTATACAGATTTTAGGCGTAAGTGTCAGTGTTTAAAACTGGTTTGCAGTCAAAAATAATCACACGTTTACTCGCATTGCATAACAACAAACAAAAAGTGGTGATTGGAAAACCATACCATATTGTGCTACCCTACATCAAATTAATTTAAATCTGAATATGAATCGAACGTGAATTGAATTGAACCCATGGAGAGAAAAACGAAAAGAAATGAGAGTAAACCATAAAAAACAACTGCATGAAAATCATTTCAGTTTGAATATGAAACTGTCAATGAGAAGCGAACTGAACTGAATTAATCGACGTGAAAAATTGCATGAAAATAATTAAATTGAACGTGAGAGAAAAACGTAAATAAGTACATTTGAATTCATTCTAATTTGCATAAGAATTAAGTGTGAACGTGAATTGAACTGAGCTGGACAGAGAAAAACTAAATGAGATTGGAGTAAATCATAAAAAAAAATTTTGCATGGAAATCATTCATTTGAATGTCAGTGAGAAGTGAATTGAACTGAATTAAGTGATAAAAATTACAGCATAAAAAAACAAGTAAATTACATTAATTTGAATTGGCTTCATGCACAGCTCCACTACTTCCTGAACTTCAGCCAGCTCCTCGTTTCCTGTCTGCCATTATTGGACAAACTGATTAATCCAGGTGTGCCTGACCTCATAATCAGGCACACCTGAATTAATCAAGTTTGTCCAATAATGGCAGACAGGAGCCAATGCGCTGGCTGAAGTTAAGAAAGCCAATTGGATCTGAACATAAATTGAATTGAGCAATTGGGAGAGAGAACATTTTCGATGAGCAAAATCAAAATTAAAGTGTTGTAATTTTAATATAATGTACGTAAATGGCAAGTGGATTGAAGTGGAAAGTGGATTCACACCAAGAACAATATATATATATTTTAAGGTTATTTTACTATTTTACCTGTTCAATTAAAGGTTTTTTGGAGAAGCAAAAAAAAAAAAAAAAAAGAAAACCTTTATTTTTATGAGGGAATTTATTATTATTTTTTAACCTGAATTAAATGGAGAAAAAAAAAAGCAAATTAGTCACGCAAATGAAGTTCATTTGAATTAATCTGAAATAAATGTGCATGAAGTTTAAAGTGACTAAATTGAGTGGAGCGCAAGAGAGAGAGAACTCGCGGCTGGGACGTGCTGGAACAACTCGCCCCGCCGCCCCCTTCTTGCCCCGCAGGGGGTGTCCTGTCTTCTGACCAGCTGTGTCAGCTTGAGTGTTTTCTGTATCAGGAACTCTCGAGTCTTCAGTCTGTCAGACCAGACCAAATCAAAGCACATTTTTCACAATTTCTTGGCCATTAATCAAATAATCACATTTGTGATACTGAGCATGTGATCTCCTTTGTTGAAAAGGTCAGATATTCATGCATCTCAAGCGAGGAAGTCTTTAAAACAGACAAAAACCGTGTGTTTCAAAAAATCCTGAATAATGTCGCGGATCTATTTGCAACCAACAGCCCATTAAAACAAATAAACGAATGCCGGTTCACCTCCAGTGATGACGAGGTATGCTGGAACAAGGCCAAATCGGTTTCTTTCCCTGCCTGTCCCGGCCTGTTTGTACCACGGTGACATTGAGGCCCTCTTGGAGTACGTTTACCTCCTCTGAATGACGTAGCTCTTGCTTGTAATGTGTAGACATGGTTTAAGCGTGGCTGAAGTAACTAAATACTAGGGAAGTTCTCCATCAATCTCCAGCATACTACTTTGTTTGTGTATCGTTGCAGCTCACTGAAAAGCAATGAAAGACAGTGTGCACAATGTGTGTGTGTGTTTTAGAGGGTTATCTGATCCCATCCTGGCAGTCTGCTGATGAATTGTGTCACTGATTGATTTAAAGTGTGCGCAGCCAGAATTAATGAATTAGTGACCTCAGTGTAACTCTCAAGTTGCTTCTGACTTTGCTGTATGAATATGTACACTGATTAACCAATCATCATAACAGATGTCATGTACATCTTAATGGGATAGTTCACCCTAAAATTAGCATTCTGTCATTTATTCAATCTAAAAAAAGTAGTTCTGTCAAACGATTAAAATATTTAATCGCGATTAATGTCATAGTTAACTCTCGATTAATCGCACATTTTTATCTATTCTAAATGTCTCTTGATTTCTTTTTGTCCCGTTATTTTTTTTTCTCTCATTTTAATGCTTATCAACATGGAAAAGTGTATCGGCTTGCTTTGTGCAAATGTTTTTTTATTGAACAACATTAGCATATATTGTATTCAAATTCACACTAGAATTCTCACTTGGAGCAAATAATCTCTCAATGTAACACGGTTCATCAATAAAAGGGTGAAAGAAATACTGACGGGGTCCTGATATTGACAAGGGGGCGGAGAATTCGTATCATCTGTGTGTGTGTGTGTGTGTGCGCGTGCTTGGCTATCATCAAGCGGTATTTCACACTGGACGTGCTGTGATGATGATAGCTCAGTTCACAACGACAAAACACACAGATCACTTTGGTCTTGTCAGTGGAATTTGGCAAATTTTAAAAGTAAAATTTCCATTCAGAATCTTATTGGCATCCATTTCGTCGTCTCGCGCTCGTCATCCACTCAAAACGTAACGTTGACGAAAATGGACGAAATGACGACATTTAAAGCTAAAAACAGCCAGTTTATTTTAAGTGGAAACCGATATACAGTGTTTGTATACACAAACGAAGTCTCTTATGCTCACAAAGGCTGCATTTATTTGATTAAAAAAAAAACACTATTTAAAATAAATATCTTAGCATCATTATTCCAGTCTTCAGTGTTGCATGATCCTTCAGAGATCATTCTAATAAACTGATTTGTGGCTCAAGAAACATTTCTGTTGATTATCAGTGTTGATCAAGTTCATCTTAAATATTAAACTGGAAACCGTAATAGATTTTGTTTTCAGGATTCTTTTATGAAAAGTAGTAGTTCAAATAGAAGTCCAAAAGAACAGTATTTATTTGTAATAGAAATATTTTGTAATGTAATAAGTGATCAATTTAATGCAACAAATCTTACACTGACGTTTTGAACGTGATAATAAGAGAATAACTGTAGGTTAATGGCCTTTAAAACATCCATTTTTCTGACCTGTCAGTGACAGTGTGTTACAGCCTTAATATAACTCATGTATCAGCCAAAGTAATCAGAGAAGCAGATCCCTCTGATCAAACACTGCTCTCCTGAGCGCCTGCGTTTGAAGGAAGGTAGACGGATGTTTGCTGTTCTTGACTTGTGAAAAACTGAACACCACCCAACAGACGCAGCCAAAGGACACAACTCTGTGAGCTGTAAATGATATTTGCTTGAAGACATTCAAGTTACAGCTCACATTCAGAAAAAGAAATTGTCTCTTAGTGATTTCCTTATATGCAGTTTGTCTCCTTAAAGTGGAAGAGTATGGTTTTCCCTCAAAAAAAAGCTAAATAATGATTGTTTCCAAACAGGTTTCCTGAACAATCTACAGTATATCTACGTTTCTATTGGCTGGATAAACGGATAGCCCCACCTCAAACTCACACTATTGGTTGAGCTAGATATGTGTTGCTGGACAGGATGTGAAAAAAAAAAAAAAAGAGTAATGTTTAGAAAGCGCTAGTTTTTATACTTTTCAGGGGGATTCAACCAACGAATGCCTCATGCATAGTTGTAAGCTAGGATGGAAGTTTTATGTTATTATATATTAGTGTAGCGTGCAATCTCCATGCTTATTTCTAACATTTTCTGATTTATTGTTTTGATTTACATGCGTGTTTATATTTCTTTGTTGCTCTTGGCATTGGTTCTTGTCTTCTCTGTGCTCGTGATCATTCAAACAGCAGGGTTGCAATCTAAACTGTGTTTTTACAAGTGGACACCACAAAAGAACATATACATAAAATAAACCCTAAAAGCCATAACATGAGATAATACAGTATTTGAGCTTTTCTTCACCAGCCTTCCTTATCTCTTGTCAGCAGTTTTGGGTGAAGCTATTTTGAAACTACACAGCTCATAAATTCAAAGTAGTTAAACTACACTCAAGCTACTCTTGTTTAAATAGTAGGGTTACGTTTTATTTTAAGGTGACGTAGTTGCATTGTACTTACTCAAATAAGTAATATTAACTACATGTACTTAGTATAGAGTTATGGTTAGGGTTTGGTTTAAGGAGTTACTTGTAATTATGCATGATTTACTGTTATTTCAATAGTAAGTTCATGTAGTAAGTAATGTGTACGTCACCTTAAAATAAAGTGTTAAAAGTAGTTAGCTACAGTAGCATTGAAGTACTTTTGGAATTACTTAAGGGGGCAGAATCTTTCAAAATAAAATGATCTGATAATATAATTTATAATATTTATATGTATTACGTTCAGGCATCCAAATAAAAAATATGAATTATTAAATATTACGGCTGTCGCATCCAAAATAAAAGTTTGTGTTTACATAATATACTGTATGTGGGTGCACGGTGTATAATTATTTTATATATAAATGCACACATACTTGTATATATTTAAGAAATATTTTCATGTATATACTGCATAGATTTATATTTATAATTTATATTATATATATAAATATTTTATAAATAAATAAATAAATAAATATATACTGTACCTGCATGTGTGTGTATTTATATACTTATATATTATGTAAACACAAACTTTTATTTTGGATGCGATTAATCGTTTGACAGCCCTATTAAATATCAAACTTTAGTATTTTAAATAAACTTAAATTAGATGCATACAAAAAAAAAAACAGAATACCTCAAAAACATAGTAATGAACAGCCACATTTAACTGAATATTTTAGCATAATGCCTTTCTGAAAAAAGGTAGTTGGGTTAGGAGCACTGTTAGTTATTGAAGAAAACGTCGTCCTGAAGAAAAAGTCAATCCTAAAAAAGATTAACATTTTTTTTCCTTCAGATTATGGAGACCATGGAGATTCTCTCCCATATGGATTCTAACATGGACATTTAAACATTCCTGAACTGGATGTTAATATATAATTATATTTTTCATTCTTGTTGCTGGTTGTGTTCCACAAAAATGAATCATCCTACAGTTGTAATCAAAATTATTCAACCCCCATTGCAGGTTTATTGGAAAAATGTACATACTTCCAGCTGTTTTCAATAAACAAATCAAACAGAAGTAATTTAAATAGCTCAACACAAATGTTTCAAGTGGTTTCCACAAATTCAACTGAAAATACAACTAGGCTATGTTTACACGGAAACGATTCTGAAGAGAAAACGCAAAAGTGGTGTTGCGTTATCACTTTTTATTCTGCGTTTAGACGAGCGTTTTGGGTGTGAAATCTGTGTGCACATGGTGACGCAAAATTCTGTGAAATTCAATGTAGTATGCACTCAAAGCGGCTAAGAGTGCATACTACAACACCACCAAATCCACACGCCTGCGTACAACCTTCACTATCAAGCAGACCTTTGCGTTTTTACCGTTTACACGGGAACGCGGCGGGGGAGCGTTTTAAAGATTTCCTCTCTGGAGGGTGGTTTCACTTTTTTGCGTTTTTAAGCCCCAAAAACGCCGTCGCCGTGTAAACGAAAGGCACATCCGATAAAATATTTTTACATTTTCACCTGCGAGAGTTCTCGTGTAAACAGGGACTTCTACACTCTCAAATTATTCAAAACCTTGAAAAGAATCCCACAGCTGGTTGCTTGTTGTCTCAAGCAGCCCTGTATCAAGGGCTTCATTAGTTGCACCAGGTGTGCTTGAGCTAGAACACATGAAATATCTGAACTGACTAGGTTTGTTTAGTGTCACGTTTGACTGCATGTTAGAAATAAGTCAAAAGAATGGTCCAGAAAGTTATGAGAGGATATCATTGCCCTTCACAAACAACGAACATGGACAAGGAACTGAGGTTTCAGCTGCACAGTAAGAGCTTGAATAATTTCGATTACAACTGTAATTTTTATATTCGTAAAGAATCTGCAAACATACATAAATATTTAAAAATTTGCCAAATTTGTTTAAATCAATAGCCGAAAGTATAATAAAACCATCAAAATACGTGATAAAAGAACATAAGGTGCAGAAAATATCGAACCTCTGAATGACAGGTGTTTAAATTGTTCTAAGCTCACTGACACTGACTCTGTTTCATGTTATTCCATTGTGTTAACTTTAATGCTCCTCTATTGCAATCCTTTGTTTAGCCAACACTTCAAGGAGGAAGAAACCAAACGAAAATCAAATCCCATGTTTTAGAAAAATAGCTCATGCGTTGGCAGTTGCTACTACAACAGATTTCAGAGTGATTTTGAGTGATCAGTATAATCCAAACAACAAGCAAACCATTTCTAGTGTTTCCATCTGACCTTTAACAACAGGCAGAGTCGTAGTCAAGACACAAAAGCCCAAATCTTTACAATCAAAGTGCTTCTCTAACTAAATAATCTTCAGATGTCAGACACTTGACTCTACCTCTCAGCCCATAAGGCTGATCTTCACTCAGCATCTGCACACACTTATTCCTGCTCACTGTGTCTTAACGTCCATCATGCAGTTATTAACTGTGACTGGGAAGCTCTTTCTGAGATACTCCCCATTTAGTTGTCATGGTGGCATGACCCGAGCACTTATTAGCTGACCCTTGGGATTAGACCAAGCCTGGGGGGGGGGGGGGGGGTGTTTTGGGGGGTTAAGCCTTCACCTCCGAATGCCCACTCTAACGTCCCACTAGTCCCTTTAATTAAATTGCTGAGACACCGCGTCAGGAATGTTTGCTTGTGCTTTTTGCTGCATCTCTGTCTTTGCTTTTCTCATACGCTCGTCCCTTCTTTCGTAGCCAAAGTGCCCCCTCCGTATTTACCTCTCCTGAACGATGACTGGCAGACTTCCAACTAATCTCAACCTCTGACCAAAACAAAGTGAAAAGAATGTGTTAACATGCTTACTACAGATATTATCTCAAACTATATAAGGAATGCGGCCCACATTACTAATGACGGGTCGGGCTTAACTCGCAGCTGGGTTCTTGGTCTGCTCTGACATCATTCATAAACAATATTTTACAAAACAAACTTGGGTTTGCTGCTCAAAGGGTCAGTTGCAGAAAGAATATGTGGTTGTGCAATCTGTTAAACTATTAAAAACTTCATCACTATCAACAATAAAGGTTCTTTAGAGTAAGGCTGCAACAAACGATTATTTTGATAATCGATTATTCTAACGATTATTAGAACGATTAATCGCTAATCTAACGATTATTGGAACTGGTCAATCGACTAATCGTCGATTATCTTGATAATCGATTGATTTAACGATTATTAGAACGTTTAATCGACTAATCGTCGATCATTTTGATAATCGGTTAATCTAATGATTATTAGAACGATTAATCGACTAATCGTCGACCATTTTGTTACCGGTTAATCTAAAGATTGCTAGAACGATTAAACGACTAATCGTCGATTTATTTTGATAATCGATTAATCTGATGATTAATAATGATTATTAGAACGCTTAATCGACTAATCGTCGATTATTTTGTTAACGATTAATCTGAAGATTGTTAGAACGATTAATCGACTAATTGTCGATTATTTTGATAATCGATTAATCTAATGATTATTAGAAAGTTTAATCGACTAATCGTCGATTATTTTGCCGGCTAATCATTAAGTTTGGAATGATTATTCAGCTTTTTCAATTAGTTAAAACATTGAGTTATACATTCTGTATATAAAAAAAAGAAAATCAGTTCAGCTTTTGAAATAGATGTTTTAATGAACTTAGAGCCAACTAAACAGGTCATTCTCTTTAACTGAAATCACATACAAATGCTCTCTAAGCATTGTTTAAAAGGACCACTGCTTTTCTTGGAACTGACACAAAAATGGTAAAATATGAATCTGCAATCCATTGTTATAAATATAAAATTATTACAATCTTTAAGGTACCCCAAATTGTTGTTCTATGGTATCGCTACCTTATTTGTTAAGAGTGTATTCTAAAACCTGAATAACTTCACAGATGCTACACCACCTCATATTTTGTTGTGACAATCTAGTGGATATTTAAAGGTTGTGACCATTTTAACATCTCTCTCAGACCTCTAACCAACCACTGCGCAAAGGAAAGAGGCGTACGGCTGAGGAGGATTTGCAAACCTATTCAGAATCACTAAAATGAATGGCCAAAATCTCAGCATGTCACTCAACCCTTGATCCAAAGTACTTCTTAATAGAGTCCTCCACAAAAAGCTTTCTCCTCAACTTGTGAGATTTCTTTGAAGCAATGAAAACAATGGGTTTAAAAGGTGGAATAACTGGGCACAATCTTCTTTCCATCCTGTGCAACTAAACTAATTACAACGCATTCGTTTAGATGCCAGCAGCTTGGGTGAGGAAGGGGATGGAGGTTTAATGACATTGCAGGGACAATATTAGGAGCTTGATTTAAAAAGGCTTCACATTGACAGCATGTTTATCACAAGCGAGTTACCATAATTTAGCAATAATGTTGATGTACAAATGATTTAATTTTTTTATATATACAAACCCTCTTATATAATATATTTTATATTAATCCTATACAATAGTGGTGCAAACTACATCAACTTGCATTAATAACAAAAAAGGCAGGTGGCCTAAAGTAATATCTGTCAATAGTTTTCAAGATTGTGCTAGTGATTTTTGTCTTGGGTAATAAGTGTGTGTGCGTGTGCGTGTGTGTGTGTGTGTGTGTGTGTGTGTGTGTGTGTGTGTGTGTGTGTGTGTGTGTGTGTGTGTGTGTGTGTGTGTGTGTGTGTGAGATATATAGATTTGTTTAAAAACTATCACTAGCACTTTGTTTTGTAGATGAAACGACCGATAAGTCATAGGCCTACTGAATGAAATCTCCTCAGGTGAAAGCCACAGACTTTTAATCTACCTTTGTGGTTAAAAGCACACTGTGTTTTTTTTTTTTTTTTGACATGTATATGGGTAAAAAAAAAACAACAACTTTAAAACCATAAGGGATATCAGCCCCAGCAAAACCCACCACCATATTCGCACAGATAATGTAAAATAAAACAATATCTACAACTAATAATATAATAACCTATACAAGAATACTGTAAGATCCACATCCTAATATGAAACCTAATATTCACTCGCTAATGATATTGCATTCGTTATGTTTTGTTTATGTCGTATCTATTGCCGCGAGATAATGAAATGAATAGAATAATATTCACAACCAATCATCATCGACTTGCACGATGGTATATTGAGTTGCCAGTAAAAAACTCATAATGCTTTATTGAACGCTCACGAAACCATCAAAAACACTGGTGGATTAAAGTTCAGACATTTTTACAAGTTCACTGGCAAAATTGTTTCCCTAACAAAAGGAAACAAA
This sequence comes from Pimephales promelas, assembly GCF_988280905.1. Classification (NCBI taxonomy): domain Eukaryota; kingdom Metazoa; phylum Chordata; class Actinopteri; order Cypriniformes; family Leuciscidae; genus Pimephales; species Pimephales promelas. The sequence continues at coordinate 15,914,255 of NC_142770.1, read as the reverse complement.
AGTTCCAGAAATAAAATTAATTCCTAATTATTCATTTACTTGTCTAGACATAGGCTATGTAACATTTTCAGTGCTGGTTTTCAATCTACAAATACTTATTCCACTGCTTACCTGTAAAACTTCGAAAAGTGAAGCACGCGTGTGTAGTTTTATCCACAAGACACCGCGGAATGAAGCTCAACACTCTTGTATGGTCATGCCCTTGAGCAGGAATAATTTCTCCCGAAGGCAAGCTTTGACACACAACATATGCAGCGATCCGTGCAGGTTGCGTCCAGCCAGACGTCTGTCTGAACTTTAGGAACACGGTGGTGTTTTTACTGAATGGCAGGAGCGCAACACCTCCAGAGTTTTAGGAAGGAGGAGCAAGAGCAAAACTCTTCAGGCTTGACACAACTCTCCGTCGCCGGGCTGTGGCAATAAGGAGTATTTAGGCTATATACCGACTACGTAGGCTAACTCCACAACAAATGTAGTATAATGCAGTTGTGCCGTACAGTTTGTATTGGAATATTAGACTATTAAATACAAAATGCCATCGTAGTTTTTGAGTTTAGTCACCAAAAGTGAAAATTATCCCATTATTTACTCACCCCAAAACATATGACTTTCTTCTTCCACCCAAACACATTTATATTAAAAAATATCCTGGCTAAGCGAGTGAATAGTAGGCTACCTGAGATTTTGAAGATTCAAAAAGTGCATCAATCCATCTTTCATAAAAGTAATCCATTTGCGGCTCCAGGGGATTAATGATGGCCTTCTGAAGCAAAGTGATGTGTTTTTGGTGGAAAAATATCCGAATTTACAACTTTATAAACTGTCTATAATCAGCTGCGTTTCCATTACCCTTCAATTTGCGCAAATTGAAATTGCGAAATGAAAATATATGTACGGTGGCCCAGTAGTGCACAACACAACGAAATTCAAAAAGCAAACATAAGTTCACAACACAACGGAAACAAGCCACAACACAACGAAATATCCACAACACAACGAAATAGCCACAACACAACGGAAATGCTCCCGACCACCAGGGGGCAGTGCCGGCACTGAAAATAGATTTCCTCAAGCGTCGAATCAGGACTTGATCGGGACACACGTCTGTGTAAGTTATCTTAATATGTCTATTTGATTTTTAAATGAACATATACTTTATCAGAACGTTTTAATATCCTGATCATCTTAAATTATCGATTCATGAACCGAGTATATAACGTTACGTTAGATAAACTCATTTTTAGTTAACTTTTTAGCTCTGTTTTTGTGTTGTGAACACTTGATTAACGTTAGCTGAACTGTTATCATTTCTACTATTGTCCTAGGCTGGGATGTTTTGTCCATTTTGTGGAAACGATCTGAGAACGGTTACAGCCTTTTGCAGCTCGTGTGGCTCTAATCTCCAGTTTTTGTCAAATGAAGTTGAACGTGGTATGTAAGTTATGCGTTTAGTCTGCCTTAAAACCTTAAGTTACTGTTATTTGAGCACAATGTTTAAGTTTATTAACTAAATTCTGAGTCAGATGTTTCTACCAAGTTAAAGTTGTTACTTAATAATACCTTTATTATTATTATATTTGTTTATGGTTAGAGTCATCAGTCCCTGTTTGTGAGGATGATCTTCTTCGAAAGTACTTCAGAGATGGACACACTTACAGTGTCATATTGGATTTCTTGGAATTGAAGCACAACATTAAAATGAGCCTTCGTACCCTGAAAAAAAAATTGAACAGACTGTCTTTGTACAAACGAAGAAACTACTCGCCTTTGGACACTGTCCGGACAGCTATTGTTGGCGAGTTGAATGGTTCTGGACAGCATTATGGTTACCGCACAATGTGCCAGACCCTGCGTCAAAAACACAATCTTACAGTGAGAAGGCAAGATGTAATGCTTATGCTAAAAGACCTTGATCCATTAGGCATTGAACAACGCTCAAGAAGAAGATTTGTGAGAAGAGTTTATCATTCTTTGGGGCCAAATCATGCCTGGCACATTGATGGCTATGACAAATTAAAACCATATGGTTTAGCTATAAGTGGCTGCATTGATGGTTACTCACGCAAAGTAATGTGGTTAAACTGTGGAGCTAGCAATAACAACCCAGACATTATAGCTGCTTATTACCTACAGTGTGCTACACAATTTGGAGTCATACCAAAGCTTCTTCGCACAGACTGCGGCACTGAAAATGGAACTATGGCTGCAATCCACTGTTCTCTGAGATCAGTCCACACAGATGACCTTGCAGGGGCTTCAAGCCATATGTATGGCTCATCAACCACAAACCAACGAATTGAAAGCTGGTGGTCATACTTCAGAAAACAAAGGTATAACAGTCATGATATTTAGGGGTTTTATTTAATATATTTTCTTGCTAAATTTTAGTTTGAATTTAATGTGCAGTTACACGTTAGAAAAAAGCTTATAAAATTAATGCCCAGCTTCACAGACGAGGCTTGTCCTAGACTAAAATGCAAGTTTTAGCCGTTTTAAATAAGAGCCACTTTCACTGACGAATCTTAAAAAATTGTTAGTGCCATTGTTGTCTCAAAATGTCTCAGTCATTTTTTTTTCTCTGGGACATGTTTATAAAAGCTACTTAAATGCCGTACTAAAGCCTAATCCTGGCGCATTCTAAGGCCTGTCTGTGAAAACGAGCCTAAACGTCTAAAAAGGATGTTGGTATTGTGGTTTTATTTCATAGGTCTCAGTTCTGGATGGATCTGCTGAATGACTTGAAAGAGAGACAACTCTTTAATGGCAGTCATGAGCACATATGCTTGGTACGTTATGTGTTTTTAAGTGTGCTACAGATGGACCTTGATGAATGCAAAGAAATCTGGAACACTCACACGATTAGGGCAGTTAAACAGTCTCGCTGTCCTTCTGGTAAACCAGATGCAATTTACGCTCTTCCACACAGGTCAGTATATGACTATATTAAATATTTCACTTATTTGCATTTTTTTAATATAATTTTTAAAATGATATTTAACACAACTACAAACTCACCAATGTTTTTACAAAGCCGTGTGGCTTACTTCCATATAACAAAAAATGTGATATGATACACAATATTAGTTTCACTCACTAATAAATTGAAAAGAGATTCTGGCTAACATTATATTCCACAAAAGAAAGTCATTCAACTTTGGATTGACAAGGTTTTATTTTAATTAAAAATTAACCTTTATCACTGTACTTTTATTTTTCACACATAACTTTTTCCTCTTTTACTTAAAGGTTTAATGGGAGAGAATGTGGATTTCGTGTCTCAGAGGAAGACTTGAACCAGTTTTTCATTGAATCTACTCTCAGTACATGTGGAGATGAACAGCTTCAGGCAAACTTTGAAGAACTGTGCACTCGAAGTAATTTGACTACACCTCACACCTGGGAGACTGCTGTGGAGAACTATATAACTTTGAAAAACATGGCCCACATTTAAAGGGTTAGTTCACCCATAAATTAAAATTCTGTCAGTAATTACTCATCACCATCATGTTGTTCCAACCCCATACGACCTTTGTTCATCTTCGGAACACAAATTAAGATATTTTTGATTAATCTTACAGGGTTGGAACAACATGTGGGAGAGTAATTACTGACAGAATTTTTTTTTTTTTTTTGTGAACTATCCCTTTAACATTTTACATTGTTCTACTCTACTGCAATCCAAAACCAGGTGAGTTTTGGATACCAAAGTCCATTGCATTTTTGAAGTCTTCATAGCTTTTAGACATTGGCAATTTGATTGTATTGGCACATGTGCTGGCAATGGGAAATTTAGAAGTGCTCTCAAAAGTCAGTAGGGGCTGAGGCTGAATTGTTGAAGGAGGCAGTGAATCCAGTCCTGTAGCAAACATCAGGATGTCCTGGAGGGAGATTGCAGTTTCTTGTTCTGAAAAAAAAAAAAAAAAAGTAAAAGAAAATAAAAACTCCACAATGGAATGATGAAATACGTACAAAACAACAATAAAATGTGTTTATATATCCTTTACCTCCAGTGTCAAGCAGATAGTCTCTCCAGTATCCTAAAATCCTTGTTTCTTCTTGTCGTCTGGTGCAACCAACTTCACTGAGCTGAGCCTTGAAGACAGCCTCCAGTGATTCAGGTGTTAGTTTCTCAACACTGTAGCACATGTAGGGTCTGAATACACTTGGGTGTTGTTCCAGGGCATGGATGACATCCAGGGTGGAAAGACCGTCGCTAAATCTGGAAGCAAAACAAAGTACTGATAATAATGATGATATAAATGATAATATGCTCTCAAATTAGGAACCAACTTACTTTTGTATTGAGTATTGGTTTCTGTAAATTATGTACCACTGTATGAAATCCTTCACAATGTTTTCTTTGCCTTCTACACTTTGTGGGTTATGAAAACATCCAGCAGTCTGCAGCAAGCTGGAATACTTATCCACGAGCATGTGTAATTCATCCAATGATGCTGCACTAGATATCTGGTAAATAGGATAAATTAAAAAGGAGCAATTGAATTCGAATACATTTTTCTTACAGCAAATACCAGAACAAAATTGTAACTGTTAATCCATAAACCATTATTACGGACACAAAAATCTTAAAATGAGCTTAAAAATTGAATCCACCTCAACTAAAGCTGCCTTCATGATCTCATCTGTTATATCTTCAACTGTTCCATTAATGGCCGTCCTTCCAGTGAGGTGATCGTATAGCATATCTGAGAGGAAGCGAGGACCTGGACCACCGTGAACAATAGAAACCGCAATCATCTGCCCCGCAAGGAAGTATTCATCTTCTCTGGCAGCTATAGTAAATTGTTTTGTCCAGTTAGTATAAAACAAGACAATTATGAATAGGGCAGATGAAATTAGTAAACAATTTACCTGCACTGTTAAAGGTGAGAAATCTCCTATTTTCTGGACCATCAAAGATTCTTCGTGTCCTTAAACAGTCCATTAGGAGGGTTAGAAACTCACGTTTGGGACCACCTGTGTCCACTGCATCTTCAGTTGTGCCTTCGTCATCCGTGAATTTAACAAGCATGTCGTGTAATGGGTTGTATGATGCACGTCTGAATCCACGAACAGCTCCATCCCAAACATTGGCTCTATTTATGTTGAATCTGCTGCAACATGTTTTTATTATCTTCAATGCGAGATCTGACACAATGTCTGCAGAAGTTAATACATCCGTTCTGTAATAAATAGAGTTTTTGATAAAGTTAAGTAAAATGATAATAAAATAAAACAATTAGTCAATACATTTAGGAACATGACATTGAGATGGAATACTTCATAAATTAAAGGGTTAGTTCACCCAAAACTGAAAATTCTGTCAGTATTTACTCACCCTCATGTTGTTCCAAACCTCTGTGTTTATTTGTTCTGCTGAACACAAAGGAAGATATTTGGAAGAATGTTTTAATCAAACAGATCTCAATCCCCATTGACTTCCACAGTAGGAAAAATACATACTGGTAGTCAATGAAGAATGAGATCTGTTTGATTAAAACATTCTTCCAAATATCTTCCTTTGTGTTCAGCAGAACCCAAAAAACACATGTTGGAACAACATGAGGGTGAGTAAATACTGACAGAATTTTCAGTTTTGGGTGAACTAACCCTTTAAGTACCTTTCTTCTTGAACATCTTGTCTGCTCTCATCAGATGCTTCCGAGTCACTGTCGATTATTATTGGGGCATAGAGACGTGTGTAATTGCTGTAAAAAAAGACAGATTAACAAGAATTTACATTTGTAAAGCAAATCATTTATTTTTTTAAACTCTTTTTGAGATAATACAAGTGGCTTACCTGTAGCACTTTTGTTGGCCATGTGGGTGTTCTTTGATATTTGTTCCATTTTTTCCTGCTTCCTAGATTTGTCAGAAATGTAACAATTATTAAAATAACATTATAACTTACCATTATAAAGACCGAATAAATTTTTTCATTCGTTGTAACAAAGTAACTTTGCAAGGTATGAACAATTATGAACTTACTTGGTCCAAAAAAGGCAGAGAGAGATCAGGGGGTCTGAAAAACAACTACTGTGAATTAATTTGAACAACTCCACTCCTAACCACTAAATGTCCTGTTAACTATGCTAATACCTGTTTGAATTGCTTCCTGCATTTGATGTGCTTCCTGCATTTGGTGTGCTTGCTTCATCTGGAAAATCCCATATCTGTAAAGAAACAAACAAGCCACTTGTTACAAAGAGTTACAATTAAATGTTATATTTATTTAAGGAGACATGCAGTTAAATGCACCCACCAAAGTGTCACTCTCATAATGTGGACTGTGAGAGGTAGACTTTACTTGCACTTCACTGTCTTCACTAGAAGAATCCCCAGAGCAGTCTTCAAACAACAATGAAAGTAATAAATTCACTTTGATTTAAACCCATTAGTGTAAATAGTGTTGTATATGTCTTTGTAAGATTTTCATTAAATTAAATATGCTTACCATTAGCTAAGAAGTCTTGAAATGTGCATATAAACAGAGTTATTCTTTGATAAGCCTTTCCAATTGCCTCTTTGTACAGGTGTAGTTTGAAAGGGGTGTTTGTTCCTGGAATGTTCTTCACCTCTGAACCATCTGGGTACAGCAATACATAGGGGCCCTCTTCCATATCCTGATTAAAATCTCTTACTTTCTTTTCAGCAGCAATTAAAAGTTGCTCAGATGACCAAATAGGTTGAACATCAAGAGGCAGGGTCTTCCCTCTGATAGGCTTTAAAACACCACCATGTCTCCACATAACTCCAACATAAATCTACACATAAAAAGAATAAATAAAAATGTTAAGTGTCACAAACTGAAATTTAAAATTAGCTTTAACTTGGGGCATGTGACAATTTTATAAAATATTTATAAAACTATTTTGTCATGGAACATAAAACTGATAGATTAAAAGATAATCATGTTTTTGAAAATAGTTGACATCTTTTCTCAATTCCACAACTGGGCTGAAATCCATAGGAAACATGCATCATGATTCTATATCCTTTAAAGTAATTATGAAATGGGAGTTGAAATAGTCTTGATCCCTATTGTGGCATATAAAGATACCTTCACTGTTTTTTTATCCTTCTTAGATTCCTGACTTTTCTTAGTAAAGAAGGTTTTCCTCTCCTTCTCCTTCAAAGCCCTGAACTTCATGAAGGAATCCACTGTGCTTCTGTCTGATTTCCCTGCTTCAAACACATTGTCATATAAAAATCTCTCAAATTTCACTCGACAGTACACCAAGCAGATATTGTTGCCTACCTGCACTCGTGCTTGCCTCATTTTCACCAGGAACTTTATTTTTCAGAAATGTTATGTTTTTACCACATGCACTGCAAAACGCAGGACAGTTTTCCAGTGTAGCGCCACAAAACGGACAATACATTGTGATCTGCAAAAAGAATTACTAACTTTAGTTTAGGGAAGAAGCAGTCTGTTAGGGCATTCAGACTAAAATAATCTTTTGAAATAAAATGTTGACTCAAAATCATAGTGACTATACTTTTTTCGCAAGTACACAGTAATTATATATCTTCTACAAATATTGTGTTTAACAACGCTAAAAGTAAATATTATATATTTTAATATTTACTTGCTTTTACTTACATTCACATTCTTCTTGTCGTGTGTCTGTGCGAGTGAAAAGCATCCAGTCCGCCAAAGATAACCAAAGACAGATGGGCGATTGAGAGCAATTAACCATTTACAGAGACCCCCTGCCCCCTAGTGGTCGGGAGCATTTCCGTTGTGTTGTGGCTATTTCGTTGTGTTGTGGATATTTCGTTGTGTTGTGGCTTGTTTCCGTTGTGTTGTGAACTTATGTTTGCTTTTTGAATTTCGTTGTGTTGTGCACTACTGGGCCACCGTATTATATGCCATGGAAACACGTCAGTTTAGCAAAAAAGTTTTTACGATCGCATGAGGAGGTTTTTCAGGCAATTCGAAAAAGGATTTTTTCGCAACTGCAATGGAAACGGATTTTGCGCATTTTACAGTCACCCTTAGAAGATTAAAACATTTGTTAGGCTACATAGAAGACGCTTTTATCCAAAAAAGGAACAAAGCAATTAGTCACATCTCATTCATACCTAGGTTGGACAATAATAATAATAATAATCAGGGCTATAAGATTATCTCAAATAAACACTCGATTTTGACTATTATCCAAGAGTGTGTGCCGAACACTTTCATTTCAACTTAAAATACTCTATCATTTCTGGTTATACAGAAAATAATAATATATTATTCGCAACTACTTTTATTTGCATTATGTCACAATAACAAGAAAACGTTGTGCTATTGTAAAATAAAATAAAAGAATCAGGCGCGCTTTATGATCTTCGTGAACTGGAGCGCGAGAACTGAAACAAAAGCCTTTACTAAAGCTTTGAATGTCCACTTTAAAAAGAACAAATTCGAATCGTAAAATAATACCTTCTGATTATGTAATCCGAAAGGTGCAGTTCTCTCTAAAGGTGCATCCGGAGATTATGTTTTTAGCTTGTTATTTTTTAGACGCATTTATAATAACTCACCTACAGCACTGCGGGAAAAAATATCATCCAGGTTCTAATTTGGCCTTAGAAAACCAGTAAAATCTACATTTTTTTCCCATATTAATTTGTGAATATTGTTTTGAAGGGGCCTAAAAGTCGTAAATTCGTTAAAATTTTGTTAAAATTCGTTAAAATGTTGGTGCTCAACTTTGCGTTTTAAAAATACAACAACCATTCATTTTTCGTTTTGCAACGACCGTTTGGACATAATACGAGATTGAGTTATTTATTAAAAAAAGAAAAACAATAAGGAATAGCCTCTCTGAACCTCAAAGAAATGCCATCAAGACATCGGAAGCAGAAATAAGGGAGAAACACCCAGGAACTCAGTGTCTTTCCCGGCTATTAATGCTTGGATAACACACCACGTCTCCTTACATTAATAATAATAATGTGTAGTGCGGTGCATGGCTGTGAAATAGGTTATTAACCTAAGTCCATTGTCATAATTTTTGGAATGACTTAGAGAAGACGTCGCATAACAAACACTGTCATTTCGCAATAGTTTTTATCGCCATTTGGAAAACATTGCATAAGTTTTGTGCAAATCTGTAATGGAAACGCCCATGAGTCCTTCCTGGGGAAGAGTGACCTCTGGTAGGCTACTAAATGCTACACCTTTAGTGCAGTTATTAATAGTAAAGCTTGTAATAATCTAATTATGATTTTACAGCAGTTACAATACTTGTAGTAGACATGATTCTTACCATGGTAAAGTTTTTTTTCTCGCTTCTTAGATTCAGTTTGCTTAAAGGAATAGTTCACTTACAAATGTAAATTCTGTCATCATTTACTCACCCTCAAGCGATTTCAAACCTGTATGAATTTCTTTTTTCTGCTGAACACAAAAGAAGATATTTAAAAAAAATGTCTAACCAAACAGTGAACGGACCCCATTGACTTCCATAATATTTTTTTTTTTCCTACTACGGAATTCAATGGGGTTCATTCACTGTCTGGCTACCGACATTCTTCAAAATGTCTTCCTTTGTCTTGGATGTTGGTACTTCATACAGGTTTGAAACAACTCAAGGAAGGAAGAGTTCAAGCCAGATTCAGACCCTGACAATGTTAATGAACAAGAGGATCATGCAAGAGGATCATGCCATTTTTTTTTTCAATGGCTCATACAACATGTACATCGGTGACCTATTCATTTTGTTTTGCTTTATTGACAGTGCTGGGGTCTTTGTGCAGGCATAATGCGTTTGTTTGTTTGTTTGTTTTTCTGACAGACCGGCTCAAGAAACACGTAGATCAGCGGCCCATTGGTTCGTTTCTTGATTGACACTGGGCTGGTCCAATCACAACTTTTGGTGTGCAATATGATCTGTCAAAATAGTCAGAGATAGGGAAGAAACACAAGGGAGGTGCTGAGAAATTGTGTGAAAAAAAGAAACAGGCCCTTCAATGATAAAGATATGTTGTCGGCAGCAGGGCCTTCATCAGCTCCCGTGGCTGATGCTAATGAGGATGTGTTGGTGATGGCAGCATCAGTTCACACAGTGAGGAAGATAAGGAGAGGGAGAAAGATATGGGTGTGAGTGTAGAGCATAAGCAGAACTGCTTTCAAAACATGAGTTTACCTTTTGATAAAACTAAGCACTGCAATAAAATAATTGCACGCTATAACGTCTCAGTGTTTCTGGCTATAGTTTACACATTGTGCTCAACTGGATTTGACAAGCTAGTTCTTTAATGTCTTCCCTGCTGCTTTTTTGATACGTTGTCTGTTCAAATTGAGAACATTGTTATTCATCAACAATAACAGTGAGTCAACTGGCTGTTCATTATTTATTCCATCCATTTCGTGGTATTGTTATGCTAATAGCTTGTTTTAGGATTCATCACTGAATTTTAATCTTTGGTGCAGTATTCCTTTTAAGCGGCAGATGACAGGACGTTATCGTGCGTAAAGTTGAATTTAAGGCATGTCTTTATTGTTATAATTCTTGGCCTTTATACTTGGAGGATTAGGCTACTTTAAGTTCAAATATCTGACATTTAGATGCACATGCAGTTTTAAGGTGGAAACAGCTAGGCTATTTAGAGCTGCTGTCTTGTGAAATCATCAATGGTGTCACATTACACTTCCGACATTCACCTAAAGTAGCACCGACACACTATTTAGTTGCGCAATGCCAAATGCTCACCCAGGACTTGAACTTGTCACACATAATTTCAAAGCAGCTTTACAGAATATGCATGAGTTCATGTGACAATTTGGAGTGATCTGTTATCAGAGGTAACTAAGTTATGTAGGCTATTTCAGAAATCACAGTTTGCAAAAAGGTATTAATTTAAACAATAATAATTAAATGCAGAAACAGTGAGCTCATTGAAAATAATGAATACTTGTTTGTTAACAAATGATTATGACATTTAGAAAAAATTAGCATTGGTGCATGTTGATTCAGCGTTGATTTTAAGTCGGCTAAACTGAGCACTAAAACTTGGTGAGTGATGTGCACAGTTTGGATTTGTGAGTTTTTAGGCTATTCTTAGCGGGGATTTTTAGCTTTAGCCCTGAGAGTCGGCTAGCTCGACGCCGCTCTGTTTGTACCTGAGCGAATTCATCGTACGAAGTTTACGAGGTGGCTAATTCGTAACAATTCGTACGACCTCACTCGTACGAATTAGTACGATTTTGCTAAATCGTATTTTACGAATTAGCCAATTCGTATGAATTCATACGAATGACCTACCCCTGACCCCGCCCCTAAACATAACAGTCACGTGGGTTTAGACAAATCGTACAAATTCCTACGAGTGAGGTCGTATGAATTAGTACGAATTAGCCACTTTTGAATCACTCGTACGAATTCGTACGAATTGGTAGTGAGATAGCGTGGCAAGATTTGGTCGTGAGATAGCGTAGCAGAGACCTGAGATGACATTTCGACATGAAACTCGGCTCTTATTCCTAGAGCAAGATTAGCCTGAGTATGAGTGTATTGTTATGTGTTAAAAGCGGATCTGCTGCTTAGTGAATACGTGTGGTGAACTTTTGAACTACCCTTTGGGAAAAGGATGCAGTGATTATAAATTTTCCTCACAGTTTATGCGTGCGTCATGAACCTGCTCACATGCAAACGTGGAGCACTCGCACACTCCAAGATATCCAAACCCCATAGCCTGTTATTTTGAGTTTAGTTAGCTGTGGCAGAGTGGGAATGGATTGCATTACTGAGAAGTATTACAGCCCTTGTACTGCAACTAGCAATTATACAACCAACCAAAGAACAAAGATCAGGTCATCAAACCCTTAATATGATTGAAATTATTCCGAAAAGGCCAAATAAATAGGTTTCCAGTAAAAGTTTTTTGCAGTTTTTTTTTTTTAAAGAAGTCTCTTATTTAATTTTTTTTACCAAAGCTGCATTTATTTGATAAAAAAATACAGCAAAAATAGTAATATTTTAAAATATTATTACAATTGAAAATAACTGTTTTGTGTTTGAATATATTTTAAAATGTAATTTATTCTTGTGATCAAAGATTGTGATCCTTCAGAAATCAGTCTGATATGACCATTTTCTGCTCTAGAAACGTGTATTATTTTTATTTTTATTAATATAATCAATGTTTTAAACAGTTGCTGCTTAATATTTTTGTGAAAAACATGAAACATTTTTTTCAGGATAGTTTTGATGAATAAAGTCCAAAATAACATGGTGAAGAGGTGGTGATGGCACAGTGGATAAGACACATGCCTTTGGTGTGAGAGACACAGGTTCGAATCCACTCTGAAACACCAATGTGTCCCTGAGCAAGACACTTAAAGCTAGGGTATACGATTTCAAAGTTTGTTCATTATTAATATACTCGTTTAGATACTGGTTATGGTTATATAGTACAATCCTAACAATATGAATAGAAAAAAGAACGAAAAAAATCCATTCACTCTATTGGCTGTACAGCCGCAGAAAAGTTGACCAATGTAAGCTGTGCGGCCGCACAGCTTATATTGGTCAACTGCTCTCATCCAATCACCAGCTCCACTTGAAACTCCGCCTGGCGCTCGCGTCTCCAATCCAACCGCACCCGCCCCCCTCCGTGCGTGAGCAAACAGCTGACAGACTGTCTATGCTTGCTAGTAGCGTCAGATCAGCAATGGATAAAGCAATGGATAAAAATATAAACGACAACAGCAAGCGGCCCCTGCTTGCCTCTACTGTAAAGTTTGGACGCAAGAGAAAGTCTGTGGAGGAAAGATCAGAGATTAAAAAGAAATGTGAAGAACGCCGGACTCTAAGTAGGATATAAATATAGCGTCCTTCATTGACCATTGGAGAAAGCTTCAGGGAGATCTGGGGCTGAAAACGACGCTGACACGGATGACTTTTTGTTGAGCAGGTAAACATTTATTTATTCTTTTATGGTGTGACGTGTTACGTGGCTTTTTATCAGTTTGACAACTTGCTCATGCTGCCGGTCGGCATTGTTCATGTTAGCCGTTTAGCATCGCCGATCGCGGTTCAAAGTAATTATATTTCTTGTTCAAGGTTTCTGTTCGAGCCGATCGGAATTTGAACAAGATGCGCTGCGTGCTGCAATAACAATTACTGAAAACCTTAGCAATACTAATAGTATTATAATGGTGGTGGGGAGTTTAGAACATTTCATGTGTTGCTAATCTTGCGTTGACGTGAACTCAAACGTGACATACGTCACGGATCAGGTAGCACAGAGGGGAGGGGGGTGTGTGTGGAGGGGCGGGATGAGTTTTTTAAAACTTCCCTACCGTCTCGACCGATTTTTAACATCGTATACCATAGCTAGTTGCTCCAGAGGTGTGCGACCTCTGACATAATAGCAATTGTAGCTTTGGATAAAAGCGTCAGCTATATTAAGAAATGTAAGTGTGTGTGTTTGTGTGACTTCATGAAATGTCTCAAACTGTTTTTAGGCGCAATGTGTCTCCCACTTTCTCTCTTTAGGTTGACTGTGGTATTAAACGTTCAGGAACAGTGTTGAATTCGTTGACCTCAGCAGACCTCTCAGTGTACGGAAATGACTTTACCCTGTGTAATCCCTCGCTCTCTCTCCTCCTCTCCTTTCTTCCAAACCTGACTCATCCCATTTCCCCTCTCAGATGCAGCAGAACTGAAGCTAACATTTTGAGTCATATCTTCAACATTTACAAAGTGCCAGTCCATGATTTGAAACTAGTTCAGATATTAAGACCAACAAGACAAATGTGGTGTTGTCTCGTTTTTCGTATAGCCACTGTGGTAAGTAAACATCGCTAATGCTAGTTAGCAATGTGTAAAGCTGGATACAGTGTAAGTTGCTCTTAAAGTCTTTTCACACCACCAGCTTTTGTTTGGTTGTACGTTGCCTTTCCTCATGGAAGAAGTGAAATTGCTGAATGGAATCTGGCCTGCAGCATTGTGTGTGTGTGTTGGTTCATATTCCTCAGGGGAGCCTGTTAAACAGCGTCTGGTCCTTGGCCAAATTCCGCTTGTTAGAAACCAACTAGTCAGCTCACACGCTTCCCCTCTCGCTGTTTTATTCCTTATTCATTCAATCTTTTTAAAAATAAATTAATTTGTACCTTTTCTATTTTAATTCTCGTTATTGCCTTTCATTCCTTTCCCACAATTTTCTTCAGCACCCCACAGCTTCCTTTCCACGTTCTTCTCCTTTACGTTTACTTTATTTATCAGATAGAAGAGAAAGACAAACAAACAGCCAAAATGCTGCAGTACACACACACACATACACACACAATCATTGGGTTTTCTATGGAACTTTCCATAGCCATACGGATTTTTATAATGTACAAACTGCATATTCTCCTTAACCAAAACCTAACCATCACAGAAAACCTTCAGCATTTTTACATTTTCAAAACACATCATTTAGTTTGATTTTATTAGCGGTTTATAACCAACAAATTCCCCTACATTGAAAAGGATTTTGGATATTGCTCTTTTGTAGGGACATTTTGTCCTTATACATACAGTAAACCACACACACACAGAGAGAGAGAGAGAGAGAGAGAGAGAGAGAGAGAGAGAGAGAGAGAGAGAGAGAGAGTTTCTATGAGAGTGATTTTCAGTATCACAGACTTCGATTCTGTACATTGTAAAAAAAGGCACGTTATTTTGTCATAATACACACTTTTTTTCATAAAGCATAATGCAGCAACATTGTTCATCATATGTCAGATGCTAAATCAGTTCATTTTCAGTTAAAAAGAACTACGTTGTGGGAGGTAATTATTGTAATTCAATTTAAAGGTACACTTTGTAACTTTTTCAGTTAAAAATGAACACAAATTCAAATACATAATCAATCCTTCTTCCAAAAGTAGTTGTTTTTTTTTTTTTTACAAAAATTACGGTAACACTTTACAATAAGGTTCATTAGTTAACATTAGTAAATGCATTAACTAACATGAACTAACGATGAGCAATGCATTAGTTAGTGTTTATTAATCTTTGTTAATGTTAGTTAATACAAATACAGCTGTTCATTGTGCGTTCATGTTAGTTCACAGTCCATTAACTAATGTTAACAAATACAACCTTTGATTTTAATAACGTATTAGTAAATGTTGGAATTAATATTAACTAAGATTATTAATAAATGCTGAAGAAGTATTGTTCACATATTATACATGTTAACTAATGTAGTTTACTAATGTTAACTAATGAACCTTATTGTAAAGTGTTACCAAAATTACAAAAAAAATCAGTGTATGCATAAATTAACTAAAAATTGCATTCATCCAACTCGGCTGCTGGATGGTTTGTTTACTTTGTTTTGAATATTGTTGGTATCTTTAAAATAGCTCAAATGTCTCACATTCCTGTTCTTGTACTCATTTTCACTCAATTTTTCTGTTTTTGAACCCATCTCACTCTCTCTGTTTACCCGTCTGTCTGCGTTCAGTTTAATACATGGATGTCTGACCGCGTCTTCCCTCTGCTGTATTAATAGAAGAGCATGTGTAATGATAGAACCACCTGGCTAAAACAGCAAACGGATCTAACACATTCACATACTCTCTCTCTCTCTCTTATTTTATCACACTCGCATGCTTCTCACAAACTACTCGGTGCGTTATCTTCACAAACACATACACACTTTCCCACGCATCTAAACACAGCTAGTAACATCTCTGGAGAGTTTCCCCCATTCCTGTTTTAACACCCGATCCAACAGAATGATATCTCGTATCAGGAGCACAGTCGTGAACTTTCACAAACGTTCATATCTGAGAACCTTTAATGAGCCGCCTCACTTATAAATGATTATATGCAATCATAGTAATTCAATCGACTTTGTTTGGAATTTAAATTTGTGCCTGGAGAAAAGATATGATAAAGATATTGACCTGCCTAATAATGTTTAATAATAATTTTATTAGCTTTGCAATTTTGTATCTTTTGTAGTTTGCTATTGACATAATAGTCTATATTTTATATTGAAGACTTTGTGTACTGCAGTACTGATTTCAGTTTCCAGTATAAAGATTTGAAGCCGATGTGTGTAGCAGCAGCAGCAGGACTTTACTGAGGCATCAGAGAACAGCTGTGTTTGTTCACACTCCTTCAGGGCTTGTGAGAGTGGCGTGGATGATTATCAATACAGCATTGCATGTGTGTGTGATCCTGCTAAAGGACTGTACGCACTGTCCATGAGCACACAGCTGATGATGATGACACTGCCAGGAGTACGGCCCCCCTCCCACCCCTCAGCCTGCGACCTCAGGGTTACCTTCGTTCCCACAGCCCCAATGTACACGTCCTCATCGCTTGCCATGGGAACCCACAGGCTTTATGGAAATCTCTAGCCCCTCCTGCTGCTTGTCAGTTGTGGAGAGTGAAAAGGCCTCTGGGTAAATATTTCATCTTCAGGTCTAAGATCAGTTTAGTTCTCTTCAGTTGTGCTGCTGGTTACCCTTTGATCACATTTCATGTTTATACATACAGTATGTGTGTGTGTGTGTGTGTGTATGTATGTGTGTATATATATATATATATATATATATATATATATTACTAATTGTTTTTAATCAACTGGAAGACACACAATGCAACTCTTAACTCTGTTGTGTATTTCAGATGCCGTCACATATCATAACCTCATTATCTGTAGAGAGAAACTGCCACTCAGAATACACGCATAATAATAAGAATTGAATAATTAAATGAAGGACGTAAAGACAACATAGGGGATTGTGTAGATATTTCACTGGAACTTGGTCTTCATTACATTGTGTTCAATGTCAATTGTTCTTGCTAACCTCTGTTGTAAGAGCACTGTCCTTTTTGCTACAATCTGCCATGTCAATAAAAAATATAAGTACCAAATTGACACAACCTGCTGTTTTTTTTAAACGTAAAACCCAAATAGAGGCAACAAGATATGAGACCATGGCAGATAGATGGCTAAAAAAACAATATTAATAAATAATGTATAAAGAATAAAAGTAATATTAATATTATGAAGATGCTAATATACTCATATTAATGAAAATAAATATCATTGAAAAGGTTAGTTATCACAACCTTAGGTCACTTTTTAAAGTGTGGTTCTTTATGGAACCTCATAAAAATGGTTCTATTTGGCACCAAAAAGGGTTCTGCTATTGTTATAAGCCGAAAAAAAAATTAATTTGGTACTGTTTACAACCATTTTTCTTAAGAGTGCAACTTGTCATGTATGAAAATGTTTCTGTTAAAATAATAAAAAGCTTCACATAATCAGTGCTCTATCTATGGCCCATTAATTTAATTAATTAGAAAAAATCATTTAAACTGCCTATAAACAGCTTTGGGGATTCAATGATCTGACTTTCAATAGGCCTAACTCATAATGTCACCAGCAGGGGGCAGCATTTAAACATGTATGTCTAAAAATGAACCATGAAGATATTTTCTGTACAAAAAGTAAACCTCTATCCAACGGAAGTCGCCTCCTTGTAAATACCAACATTTGTCATGTAGATTTTCACTAACTGAGTGTGCAGGACAAATTCCTTTTTAAATCATTTATAAACCACGAGGAAAAAATCGTTTCACAGGAGGCCCCATTTCATGTTGTTTTGTTCTTGTTTGTGACCACTTGATGGAGCTATGTCTTTTTAGAAAAGGCATTATCTTGAGGCAGTCTATTGAGACAGGGATGGAGTAAAAAGATATGTTTTTAAGCTTTTTATTTCTGTCGATTGTGTTTAGGCTTTAAAGTTCACGAAAGTTGTGTTCGTTTGTGAAGATTCTCTTGATAAACAAAATGTGCGAGAATCGCAAACTTTCGTTGGTCACAGAGATTCTGGAACCAGGATGACGCCGGAAGCATGGAGTTAGTTTTTACTGTTTTTACTGATGATACTTTGCTCTATATTTCTTTGCACCCCAACGAAACTTACCAATCACAATATTAACTGAATGGACAAAAACCAGTAACACTTTAAAATACGTGTGTACTAATAAGCATTCATTCATGCTTAACTAATGCACAGATAATACTGAATTAATGTGAAACTAATGATTATTTAAGCTATGCATTAATGATTACCACATTAGGAACTAATTAAGAGCCTGTGAGGTTAATGTATTAGTTCATACATGAATTGTTATTAATTAAATATGTAATTGTGGATTAATTCCATAATAATTCATTTTTAAACTAATAGTATTAATTAATATGTTAATTACCAGAATGAGCCAAAGCCTTTTATTTCAACTTCAAGATAATATGACAGGTACACTAATATGCATTAATACATGATTAATTACTTCATTGTTGGTGCAAATTCATGTGCAAATTACTACAATTACTAAATGACTAGATAATAATGATGTGCCCCAACAAGTAAAGTCATAACATAATGATACCTTTGCAAATCATTAGCTAATGATTAATTAAAGCAGACAACTGGAAGTTGAAGTGCATAGCTTTGACTAATTAAGTAATCATCAATTAATGGTTTAGTTCTTCATGAGTTATACATTAAGTCATGATTATCTGTGCATTTAGTTAAGCATGAATTAATGCACATTAGTGCACCCGTATTGTAAAGTGTTACCCAAAAACCTAAGCACGTAGAAACCTAGAATAACACTTGATGGATGTTAGACACAGCCACAACACATGATGTAGTCAGCCGGATCCGGGCCGTATCCAGATCTGACGGAGGACCTGCGCCTAGACATGATCACAACGCATGATGTAGTCAGCCGGATCCAGGCCGTATCCAGATCAGACGGAGGACCTGCGCCTAGACACGACCACAACGCATAATGTAGTCAGCCGGAACCAGATCAGATGGAGGACCTGCGCCTGGACACGACCACAACGCATGACGTAGTCAGCCGGATCCGGGCCGTATCCAGATCAGACGAAGGACCTGCGCCTTGACACGACCACAACGCAGCTCTGAAGGGTCAACAGAGAATGTGTCAACTAGACTCTCCCCTGTGAAAGTCTCATCGACACGACAACCTGTGGCACAAATCCTCAAAAAACCTGTCTCCATACCGACGTGATTAATCCGATTTTTGGGAACTGAGTGAAATGTTCTGATCCAATCTGACTTCTGACCTGTAATGCAGCCTGAATCATAATCATACACTGTTCGTTCGTTCGTTGGCCAGAAGTGACTGAGCCTGGCTTATCCCAAGGTTTATTCCTCTTCATTCTGTCACCTGATGGAGTTTCTGTCACCCACTGTGGCTTCTGGCTTGCTAAATCCGGGACACTTAATACTCAACAATAGGTTACACTTTACTTTGATAGTCACTTTCGACATTCTACTACCTACAGTATAACCATGATCAGATGATAAGAGCAAATCATTTGTGACTCATTTGTGTCTCAGTACTATGGTACGGCCTAAATCCTGACTGAAAATCCTCCCAGATATAATTTCTTCCTAAAAAGGAACACAGTCGTGAAGATACCTCCTTTTCTAGTATCTTTGACATAAAATGTAGATTCGAGGTCGGCCAGTAATTGACTAATTCTGTAGGATCAAGTTGTGTTTTTTTTTTTTTAACAAGTGTTTAATCATAGCCTGCTTAACTTTTTGGTTAGTATCCTAATGACAAAGATGAATTAATGATATTAAAAAGAGGATCTTTGACCTCTGGAAGCATCTCTTTCATTAGCTTAGTTGGTATAGGGTCTTATATAACTGTTGTCGATTTAACTAGTTTAAAAAAATCTTCCTCTCCTATAGTAATGAATGAATTGATTACTATTGTATTGCAATATGTAGCAATTCAAAGTCAATACCAAATCAAAACTAGTTAACACATCCTTTGTAATCGAAAAGATTTAATGACAAAATGTGTTTACACTTAAAATAGTTACAAAATAGATGTATGAGATAGTGATAACTTATACTATTAATTGTAGAGAGAGAGACCCAAGAAAGGGACCCAGAGAATAAAAGAGACAGAGCAACAGTTACAGTCTTGTTTTATCCTTTCCCTGACCATCTGTCTTTAACCCAAACGAGAGACGTGCAAACTGACCAATAAGATACTTACTTCTTCCCCCATTTTAACCCCCCCCCCCCCCCCCCCCCTTTAAAACCCACTTCCCCAATAACAGAAGTTATCAAGACCGTAAGTTCCTCTTCAAGAACATATTATTTGTGTATAACATATCCTCAAACGATCTCGAGCGTAAAAAAAAGTTCTTAAATAAACATCCACCATGTTTCATGTCTTTGTAATCAGAAATCTGTGATTCTCATTTTGTTTGTTTGTGCTTCCATCCCAGACAGGGACTTTTGAAATACTTTCATGTATCCCAAATTATACTTTTATGAAAGTTTAAGATACTTTTATGTGGGTCTCTTTAGGTCCTTCCAGATGTCTATTAGCTGCTGTGGGGATCCCAGGATTGTTGTAATGACCCTGAGAAAATCCTCTCGTTTATATTGTCCCAGATAGGCTCTGAACTGTGAAGGGTCAGGGGGGGATGAGGGTGCAAAACCCAAATGTTTCACACAAGCCCCCACATATGCGTCTTCTATGTTGAAGGGCTTTATTTCCTTGGAAGCCTCAACTATTTTTTCTGGCAGGTCATTGGAGAAAACATATCCCATTCCCAGCAGGTAAGTGGGGTAAATTGGTTCGGGGTACGACTCCTCTGACACGTACCATTTTGAGTTTGTGTCTCTAATGACAGGCCGGTTCCACATTACCATTCCAGTGATGTAGTTCTGTCTGGGTGTGTTGGGTGCCAATAGAAGAGTAACCAGGTTTTCCAGGTTTAAGTACATGTCCGAATCGACCTTCATACTGAAACTGGCTTGAGGGCAACGAGTGGCCAACCAGTCCATGATCACCATCGTCTTTATGGTCAGGTTGAAGTACGAGTCCACAAAGTTGCTCTGCAGTAAGTCTCTGTGTTGTCGGCTCTCTTCCTCCAGCTGCTGTTGAGCTTTTTCAGAGTCGGATCCTCCAGTCAAACCCACCAAGAAGAGAGTCATCACTGCGTTTCCTTGGACTGTGCTCTCATTCCCCCACGTGCTCCGGATGGCGTTTCGAGCTTCTACCTGATGGGGCGCCACAGGGACCATCAAGACCAGGAACGGACTCTGCTGACATTTATCAGGTTCATCCAGAATGTAATGATAGTTGCTTGGATGAGCTATATGATAACTAATTGTTGAACCTCTTTGTTGTATTTGCTGATTGGGCAAATGCGCTAATGTATCTTTTTGATTATGATCGGCCCAAATGCTGTCATTTACCTTATAGTGAGTCTGATTCATGATTTTAGTAAACCATGTTTTAGGGAACGTAATTGTGTCCAAAGTGAAATCAGAGGCGTAAGCAACGGCAAGCAATAAGAATGTCAATGTAAGCAGCAGAAAAAATGCCGTTTTAAATTGATGAATACATGGACATCTATCCTGAGCCAAACTGCATAGAGAAAAACAAAAGAGAAACAGGTCAAAATTAGTCTCACAGTGAAACAACAGAATATTTTATTAAAATTTAATGATTTATCACAAAAATAACTGTTGCAAATCTTTAACTATATTTACATGTTACATCAGTTATGATACTGATTTAAGTTTCATGAACTTTAAGTTCACAGCTTTTGTCAGAAATGTTGACACGGACTTTACTTAAAGATAGCTTGCAGTAAGTTGCATTCTTTGACTGATTCAGAGAATTGGTTAATTGAATGATTCTTCAGTTGGATTCAAATAGCATAGGATTTCCAAATCATGGCCTGGAGGGGCGAGAAAACGCAGAAGTTCAACGTGTGAAACTATTCCGAACAATTTATTAAAGGCACTATCTCATAAGAGTCATTTCTTCGTAAATTGCAGAAGAAATGTTCCTGTATGACTTTTTTTGTCCGTGATTCCGAAGAATATGATGTAAGCTATTTGTCCATCACATTAGGAAATAGTTAGCCTGGATGCCAGCCTGAACAACATTTTTTGGTCGGGAAGTTCGGTCTGGACTCGATCCATTGAGGAGTAATTATGATCAGTCAAAAAATGGTCGGGCCAATCAAATTGCCAGGGCGGGCTTTATAAGATGATGGACAGATGATCTGCAGGGACGTAATCATCACGTTATCAAAGAGCGCTTAACTGTTTTCCCTCAGAGATGACTGCAGCTGGAGAATTGAGATGTACTATAGATTCCTCTGTCACGTCTGTTGTAAAATAAAACGACTGCGCATTAATTTTAATAGACGAACCGAAAACTGCAATCAAGGCATTTGTTGATCGTAAAAATATTTTTGCCGTCCTTCCTACATGATTCGGCAAAAGTGTAACTTGTGGTTTAAGTGTAACTTGTTTAAGTGTAACTTGTGGTTAAGTGTTGTGGTTTCTCCTTTGGTCACACTCATGGAGGATCAAGTGAAAAAAGCAATACTCGTTATTTTACTTCTAAAATAAATAAGTTCTGTAGTTGACAACTGTGATATGCAAAGTAGTTGACTTACTGCATTGCTCTGATTGGTTGTAGGGGTGTAACAAAGGGTTGTGACCCTTACACAAAACGTGTATAAACACAAATCTTATTTTTTGCGATTTTACAAAGGTCTATGGGGAAAATGCATAGTTTTTAGATCGAGGGAACCCATGCGCCGCTAGCTTCCGAGTTGTCCTACAAAGTGACGTCATCACTTCGGCACTCTATTCAACGTTTATCTCAGCTGCAGTCAAATGATCTAATCTGATTTTGACCATTGTATTCAAATAACATCAACTACTCCATAATAAGTTACTGTAGCTGAGAGATCTTCAACCTAATCGCCTGAAGAAGATAATAAAGCTCTCCAGGATCGCTTGAAAATACACAGGCAGGTGTGTTGAAGCAGGTTGGAAATAAACTTTACACTGTCATAGTTTATAAGAAGTTGTATGTAAACAACACAAATAACATTATAAGATATCTAAAAAATAAAACGAATGATATAAGGATGGGTTAGCTTACCTGTGCCAAATGTTTTTAATAGCCATTCTAGTGTGTTCAACAAGTATCTCTACTACTTAACGTATTCCTTCCTGAATAGTCTCTTAGACTGAGTAACCAGTTAACAGGGGTGGGGTGAGGAAGCAGTTTTTTTCTCTTGCACCTGAACAAACCCACAGCTGACCTCTTTGAGCTGTCACTCACTGTAGAGATATTAGCACAGGTATGTTCATAAATTAAACGCATTAAACACTGTAGTTTTAACCATCCTACTGTCACAGTGGTGTTCGGTTTAGTTTCTTTTCATTTGGACTTGTCTGCCTGTCACCACGTCACGGCACCTGCACTGTATCACCTGTGTTTAGTGAATCACTGTATCAGCTGTGTTTAGTCAATCATTGTTAACTATCACCTGTGTTTCGTCAATCATTGTCATATTCGCTTGTTCCGTTTGTTAAGTCAGTCTTTGTCTTATCTCCGTTGTAAATAATGTGTGTTGCTGCCTGTTCGAGATGGTTATCACTACAGAACATGAAATCCATGGGGAGGAGTCGGATCCAGATCCAACTCCTCCCACCTTACGTATTGCTAAACCCACCCGGCTCCACCCCCTGATCCCTAAACCCACCCCTAAACCTACCCAACTCCACCACTCAGATCTGGATCCGACTCCACCCCCTGGATCTCGTGGTGCTACTGGCCTGTTCTGCTGTCCTGTATTTTTGATCATCATTAAACTGTGACACCATACACTCTCAGAAAAAATGTAGTCTACAAAGGCCGGTACCCTTTAAAGAGGTTCTAATATACCATTTAGACACCATTAGCTGCGTTTCCACTGTTGGGCCAGAGATTTAAACAGGCCGTGCAGGGCTAAAAGCCCCGGGCCCAAAATCTGCTGCGTTCCCAGTGTCGGGCCAGAGGCTCTGTTGCGCTTCACTAAAACATACCTGTAACATGCCTCTCTGGAACAACGTCACACTAACCCATCTTGTCACAAATAAATGAAAGTTTTATCAGAAAACTCATCAGGGACGCGGCCCGCAAACTAGCTTTACGCTATATGCCCTATGTACACAGCATCGGTTGTCTGGTTAAGTAAATAAATATAATAAATAAAAAAATAAATTACTGGAAACAGCATGATCACAATACAAACTTAATAAAAGCGACCGTTTGCTGGCTTTTTTTTTTTTTTTTTGTTTACCGTAAATATTTAAAACCCAAGAATCAATGTTGTTTACCAGGTTTACAATAAAAAGTGATACACTGATCATAATGAATTAATTTGTGTCAAAATTGCAATTTAGTCACACAGAAATAAAGTGGTTTATCGTCTATTTGACAAAAGAAAGAGGACACACTTTCTCACTTTATTGTTTCTGATTATTTGGTAGTTACAGGACATATCACATTTAGAAAGAATGATCATTTCTACAAAAATGTCACCAAAAATACAACCTGAAGTGTTTTAGCACTTTCTCCCAGTATGCTAGATATGTTCAGTATGAGAAATAAAGGAAGCTTCCAAAAAAAAAAAAAAAAGCTTTATTTTATGGTAGTCCGGTATAGACATAGGCTACTGACAGATAAAATAAAAACATCATTGTGATAGCCATTATGATTTGTCTGTTTTCTTCAAGCGTTCATTTAATGTTTACTATGGTAATGGTTAGTGTCTTTTGCGTCGGTAATATTTCTACCTTATACGGTGATCAGAATCTACATCGGATCACAAACAGAAGGCTTTTAAACATGAAAGTGAGTTTTGAGGTAAATTATGTAAAAAGTCTTTAAAGCCCAGAACACACCAAGCCGACGCCGACAAGCACTGATGAAAGCCGACTGTGTTGTTGCCTCGTCCGCTTTTGTTGGGGTAAAAAGCTGCACATGAACACACCGAGAGAACTACAGGCGATTGTCAGCTAGAATGTGCGTTCTGCGCCTGTGTTTAATGAGCCAACTGTCTATTTCTGCGGATATGTCACTCTATATATTTGTCATTCAAAAAGGAAAACGACGCTGCCGGCTGCAGTAACAACGCATTCTCACCCCAAGGCGTCACCTTTGACCATGCTTCAATATTTGACGTTTTAGGCGCCCTTTATGCCGAGTTCAGACTGCATGATTTTAGCCACGATTTTGGCTCGCCGACAGGTTTTGAGAAATCGCCGACAAATGCCCGAAATCACAGGCAAATCGGCGCTCGTTCACGCGAGTGACAATCACGCAGTGTGAATGAACAAAGACGCGAACTGAGAGAATCACCGACGAGTCGCCGACGCCCGTGAGATATTTGGCATGCTAAATATCTGGACCTGTCGGCGATTCAAAAAGTGTTTTGACTGAAAACTACATCGGCGATCACCGGCAGCCAGTGAGAGAGCAAGATACAGAGCAGCAGGGAGTTCGGGGAGGAGTTATAGATCACATATCAACATGATATGGCATTGTTTCAACAAAAAAAGCTTCTTCTCGGTCTATTTGGACACAATAAATGGAAGAAAAATTAGTAGAAATTTGGCAGGAGCACTCGTGTCTGTTTCACCAGCTGTACCACAACCGGGTCGAAAAAAAAAATCTCACGTGAGAACTCCGGTCTTGCACGTGTGGTGTCGCGCGTTGTTTCCTTTTCATATCTCACGCGTGTTTGTTGTGAAATGTAGTTTGCGTGCAGCGTGCTAGACAGAGTCTGTCGGCGATTTTTCTAAAGTCATGCAGTGTGAAACCTTCTGTCGCCGATCCATCGTCCAGTGTGAACACAGCAGCGACTGAATGCTGGCCAAGATAGTCATGCAGTGTGAAAAGAGCAGCGACCTGACTACTTTGAAAATCGTGCAGTCTGAAAGAGCCATTAGCGTCACTTACATGACGCGATCCTACGGCGTCATCTAACTGACGCTAAAGGAAAGCGTCAGTTAGAGGACGCGGTTAGGTTTAGGTCTGGGGTGGGGGTAGGGTACACGCGATCCTAGGGCGTCATCTAACTGACGCTAAAGGGCGCCTTAAGCCTAGTTCACACTACGTGATTTTAAGCCCGATTTAAGCCCGATTTGCAAATCGTTGAGTCGCCGACAAGTCAGGGTGTTATCGCGTGCAAATCGCGGGCGATTAGCGGACGATTAACGCTCGCCAATCAGTTAGTGTGAAAGATCCAACAACGCATCAAAGACAGCTCGCAGACAGCTCGCAGACAGGTCACCGAGCTCAGAAAAATATCTAGCATGCTAGATATCTCGCGCAGTCGCGCGACTCAATCTCAGTGATGTCATGAGTACAGCCAATCATAGCAACGCATGGGTTGAGGACACCAGGTAAATCTTACTTTTTCTTTGCATTTTTTTTTCTCAGAGCATATCGTCGAGCAAACAGTGTGCAGCACTAGTTTCTGTCTGACGTCCATATTCGCGTGTTGTGTTCTTCTCTGCAGTTTCGCGTCATTTCTGGTTCGTTTTATTGCGTGGTTTTTCGTTACAAAACATGGTTTCTAGACCAGATAGAATCGTGTTGTTGTCAACTCGTTATTTGTTTGATTATTTTCAGGATTTAGACCGTATTATAGTACTGAAACAGCTCTCATTGAGTCACAAATTATATGCTCTTATCATCCGATCGTGGTTGTATCTCTACGTAGTGCGTTGTTAACTCGTGTAGTGAGTTACCTCCTGTTGTGGATCAATCACGTTGTGTTGTGTGGTGTGAACAGCTAAACAACTTGAACACTCATGATTTTACTGAGAGCAAGTCATGTAGTGTAAACTGCACAGTTCAGCCCGACATTTTAAAATCATGTAGTGTGAACTAGGCATAAAGCGTCAGATATTGAAGCATGTCCAAATGCTTCCCAAGGCGTCAGTTAAGTGACGCCTTGGGGGTGAGAATGGGCTGCCAGTAAACAAAGCAGCGAATGCTTACCATTTTGAATATCAATCCTGCTGAATGCTTTCTTTATTCCACTATGCACATGTTGATATTGAAATATTCGCCAAGGAACACTCAGGTAAGATGACGTAACACAAGAACAGCCTTCTATTTTTACTGTTTTGACTTCTTTGATTGCTGTTTTGCTTTAATTCTCGTGCACTGACTCTTTCACTAAGCTGAACAGCCAATCAGAGTTCTCTCTTTCCCCGACGCCGATTCAACAACATGTCGAATTGGGCGAAACAAAGCCGACGAGGACTATTTTCAGTGGTACCCATTAGAATGGTATAAAACCCTCAGGGAAACAATAACACCAATGCTCAAGCTTTGGTTTTGATGACTAGGAAATTAGATCTTCTAAATAACTTCTAAATAAATGGGACTATCCAAAACAATTTCTTGAAAGGGGATGTCGACAGAGATGCCCCCTCATTCCCACTCTTTTTAGCCCTCTTCATGGTGCAGGCAATCAGAGAAGACAAGGATATAACACTGGTATTAATAGTAGACAGACGATATAAGATATGTGCATATGCAGACGACATACTCGTGACATTTAGCTGTCCTAATGCAAGTTTGCCCAAATTATTATCTCTTTTTAAATAATTTGGTTCATATTCCAGCTATAAATTAAATCTGCATAAAACTCAAATGCTTTTTCAACTATGAACCCAAAACATTGTAACCCAGTACAATATTCTTTTAATGGGTTGTTTCATTGTATTTTGTATCTATAAGAGATAAAATTTGAATTAACCATTCATCTTGATATGTTATTTGTTCCTTTAGAACGCGCGTGCATGACATATGTTGTGTATTGTTTACTTAACGTTTCGGGTTTTGTCCTTACGGTGATTCCGTATTTGCCCTCCTCGGGATATTGTTCATGCGCAGAACAACTGTGTCTTGTTGAGTCACGAGTCAGTAAAGGCTGCTATGTGAAATGCTCCTGTCAGTGTCATCACTCTAAACAAGTCGTGCATAAATAGCACTCCACGATGTAACAAAGTTGGCGACGAGGATAAACTCTCTCTCTCCCTCCGAGATAACGTGCTATTCAGCTGACGGCGACTCGTTAACCGCGACGGCGTCGAGCAGTGGAAGCTAACAGGCAAAAACGCACGCGAGTCATGCGATGCTCGTCGCGCTGGGAAATAGCGCAAACAGAGAACGGCAACTGCACACCACGAAGGCGACGCAAAACGGCACGGGAGGGAAAGGAGTCCAGTATAAAAGAAGAGTGAGTGGTAAATTACACTGACAAACAGACCAAAATGGCGGGTCTAGTGGGGCAAATCGGACCATATGATGAAACTGTCGAGCAGTGGAGCTCGTATACGGAGCGGTTCGATTATTTTGTCAAGGCTAATGGGATAAAAGATGAGGTTATAGTACCTACTTTTCTCAGTGTAATGGGTTGTAAGACATATAATCTACTACGTAGCCTGGTCCAGCCCAATAAACCTGGTGATAGCTCATTCAAGGACATTGTAACAATGCTCCAGGAACATTATGCACCAAAACCACTCATCATCGCTGAAAGATTCCGCTTTCATAAACGCAACCAATTAGAAGGAGAATCGATTGCACAATTTGTGGCTGTACTGAAGCGTCTGTCAGAACACTGTGAGTTCGGCACAACACTGAGTGACACCATAAGAGACAGATTTGTGTGTGGGTTGCGTAGTGAGACCATTCAAAAGCGACTCTTATGTGAAAGTAACCTAACGCTAGAGCGAGCAATGGAAGTCGGTGTATCCATGGAAATGGCTGCAAAAGAAGCACAAGAGTTAAGCACAGCCAGTCAAGTTCACAATGTGTACAGTGAAAGAGTGAAACAGGATGATAAGCGAGCATGTTACCGCTGTGGAAAGAGTAGTCATATGGCACAGGAATGCTGGTTCAAAGACAAAGACTGCAGAAACTGTGGAAAAAAAGGCCATATTGAACGTGTGTGCCAAAACAGAAAGCAAAATGAGAAAGCAAACCCAGCTAAACCTGGAGAGTTCAAGAAAAGTTATGTCAGAAAACTCAAAAAGAAAAACGTGAATCAAGTGAAATATTCAGGGAAACAACAGGAGGATGAATCTGATGAAACTGAATACTCGCATGTAATGTCTGTGTCGTCAAATTCTGATGGCTACTGGGTGACACCACTTCTAGATGGAAAAGCTGTTCCAATGCAAGTGGACACAGGAGCTGCTGTATCGCTCATGGCAGAGTCAACTTACCGAGAGAAGTGGCCATACCTCTGTCTCAAAGAAGCGAAGCTGAGCTTGAAAACATACACAGGTGAGCTTGTACCTCTGTCAGGAGTCGTGGATGTGTCTGTAGAGCTAAACAGACAAAAGGTAAACTTACCACTGTATATTGTGAAAGGTAGTAGTCACACAGCTCTGATCGGTCGATCTTGGCTGGAGAAAATAAAGCTAAACTGGCAGGAAGTACATTTAGTGGCGAAAGAGTCTACCAGCCTACAACACATTCTGAGGAAGCATGCAGAGGTGTTTGGAGATGAATTGGGAAGCATGAAAGATATCACTGTAAAACTGACCATTAAGTCTGATAGTAAACCTAAGTGCTTAAAGGCTCGCCCAGTTCCTTACGCCATAAAGCCTAAGGTAGGAACTGAATTAGACCGGCTGGAGGAAACCGGTGTACTGAAGAAAGTGAGTGTTAGCGAGTGGGCCACGCCAATTGTTCCTGTACTGAAAAAGGATGGATCAGTCAGAATTTGTGGCGATTTCAAGGTTACTATCAACCCGGTGTTAACTGTTGAACACTACCCCTTGCCACTAATTGAAGATCTGTTTGCTGGATTAGCAGGCGGCCAAAAATTCAGCAAGATAGACTTATGTCAAGCTTACCTCCAAATGCAGGTGGATCCTGTTTCCCAAGAGCTGCTGACCATCGTGACACACAAGGGCCTATACAGGTATCAGAGGCTTCCTTTCGGCATAACTTCGGCTCCAGCGTTGTTCCAGCGGGCCATGGACCAGATCCTGAGTGGATTGAATGGAGTACAGTGTTATCTCGATGATCTGTTAATTACAGGGAAAGATGATGAAGACCATCTCGGGAACCTGAACGCAACACTACAAAGGCTAAAAGAGTATGGCCTTCGGGTGAAGAAAGACAAATGTGACTTCTTCCAGCCCACCATCGAGTACCTAGGACACGTGATTGATAGCGCTGGTCTTCACAAAGCTCCATCAAAGGTAAAAGCTATTGTGGATGCGCCGTCACCAAAGAACGTAAGCCAACTGCGATCATTCCTAGGATTGCTAACATACTATGCAAAGTTCATGCCAAACCTTTCCAGTAGACTTCGTCCACTTCATGAACTGTTAAACAAGTCAAACAAATGGAAATGGTCTGACAAATGTGAAAAGGCATTCAGAGATGTGAAGTGCACATTAACACAATCAGAGGTCCTCACACATTACAACCCTGCCCTACCGATACAGTTGGCATGTGATGCTTCACCGTATGGTGTAGGTGCGGTACTTTCACATGTAATGCCATCTGGTGAAGAAAGACCAATCGCTTTTGCGTCAAGGACTCTGAACTCAGCAGAGAGTAATTATGCTCAAATTGAGCGAGAAGCTTTAGCAATCGTGTTTGGTGTGAAGAAATTTCACCAGTACCTGTTTGGGCGCAGATTTACCCTGCTCACAGACCACAGACCCCTTACCTCCATTTTTGGTCCCCAAACCGGTATTCCTTCTCTGGCAGCGAATCGCATGCAACGTTGGGCTCTGCTACTGTCGGCTCATCAGTACGACATCAAGTATAAGAGGTCTGAGCAACATTGCAATGCGGATGGACTGTCTAGGCTGCCTTTGCCAGACACAAAGCCAGAATGCCCTCAAGGTGACATATTCTACTTCCAAGAAGTGCAAGGTGCTCCGGTAACTGCTGCCCAAGTGAAACGATTCACAAGAACTGACCCTGTCTTGTCAGAAGTTCTGACCAGGATATCTCAGGGCTGGAAAGGAAAGATGACAGATAAATTCAAACCCTATCTGATTCGACGAAATGAGTTGACAGTGCAGTCGGATTGCTTACTGTGGGGTTATCGTGTCATCATACCCCCGCCCCTGAGGCACCGTTTGTTGAAAGAACTTCACGCTGGTCATTCGGGAATAGTGAGAATGAAAGAGATGGCACGCAGCTACTTCTGGTGGCCTGGCTTGGATGCAGAGATCGAGGAGGAAGTAAAGGGTTGTTCAGAATGTCAGAATGTAAGGAACATGCCCCAGCCAGCTCCCTTACATCCATGGGATTTTCCAGAGGTGCCATGGCAAAGAATTCACATAGACTTCGCAGGACCTCTGGAGAACCACATGTTTCTGGTAATTGTGGATGCTCACAGCAAATGGCCTGAGGTTGCGGTCATGCATAACACATCTTCGGAGAAGACCATTGAGGAGCTTAGAAATGTTTTCAGTCGTTTTGGACTGCCACAACAGCTTGTAAGTGATAATGGGCCCCAGCTAGTGTCTGAAGAGTTTCAGTCTTTCCTGAGTGTAAATGGAATTCAGCACATCAGATCTGCTCCTTATCATCCATCCACAAATGGCCTGGCTGAACGATTCGTGCAGACACTGAAGAAGGCGCTAAAGACATCTCAGGGTAAGGGCTCCCTAAACCAAAGACTGAACACATTTCTATTGTCCTACAGAAACACTCCTCATGCAACCACAAAAGTCTCTCCAGCTACAGCTTTGTTGAAACGACAACTACGCAACAGACTGGATCTTCTGAGACCAATCGGAACCAAGCAGATTGTATTGTCACAACAGCAAATGCAGGTGGAGAGGCGATCCAAAGCGAAGTTCAGGAGTTTCAACAGAGGTGATGAGATACTTGCTCGTAATTATGGAAAGGGAGCGAAATGGGTACCTGCAACTGTTCTTGCACAAACCGGCCCTGTTTCATACATCGTTGAAACAAAGGAAAAGTTTACGTGGAGGAGACATGTTGACCAGTTGTTGTCCTCGACAATCTCCAGGGATGATCCCTGTGAATTGGACGCACATCAACACGCATCTCTCTTCAACTCGGGTCGAAAGGTGGTATCAGAAACCTTACCCACACCATCTTCGAGTGAACCGCGGGTAAGCGTTCCCGTTGAGAATACTTCTTCCTCATCAGTGACTGTTACAGACACTCCAGTAGAAACACCACCGGTGCCTGTTCTCCATCGTTACCCAACTAGAGTGCGAAAACCACCACGGAGATTGGATCTTTAGTCTAGAGGCTAACCCACGACATTGGGGCAGAATAATCCCCAGGGTTCCGCCAGGGAATTGAGGCAGTCTACCCTCCTTCCCCAGAGTTAGAAAAGTTAATAGAATGTTCATGAAAATAATAATAATAAGAGTAATGTTCTTAAACTAAAGACAAATGTATGTATGACATCAAAAGCATTTATTTGTTGAGATTGACTTCAAAAGTAAAAGGGGAGGAATATGTTGTGTATTGTTTACTTAACGTTTCGGGTTTTGTCCTTACGGTGATTCCGTATTTGCCCTCCTCGGGATATTGTTCATGCGCAGAACAACTGTGTCTTGTTGAGTCACGAGTCAGTAAAGGCTGCTATGTGAAATGCTCCTGTCAGTGTCATCACTCTAAACAAGTCGTGCATAAATAGCACTCCACGATGTAACAACATACAAGTTTGATTGATGTGTATATGTGGAAAACGTGGCTTTAACCATCAAGTTAGATGTTTGATTATTTTATTGGTTTATGTAAATCAAGTCCCACCCTGGTGTTTTAAGTAACGTGAGCGGTCGTTTTTTTTTTTTTTTTTTTTTTTTTGACAAGCGCGGGAATGGAGTTAGAGACACGTGGGCTACATGAGAGAGACGCACTTGCGGTAAGATAGTGATTTGCTAACGATATAACAGGTTTAAAATATCTTTAAATCGAATGTAGATCTGATGTGAAGGACTGACACAGAGGTGAATCGCTTTTGAGTGCTTGTTTTAGTGTTTTACGGTCAGTTTACCGAATCGGCCGTCTGGTCGGATACAGACAGACTGTGTGTTTAGTGTAACATTCACTGGATATCAGTGCCTCTGAACGTTAACGCTGTTACGTTCAGTAACGTTACAGAGAGAAGACAGTTATCGCTGTTATTTACATTCAATGTGGGATCATTGAGGACCAGAGATAGTAACCCCAGATACCCGAGTTATTTTGGGTTCCTCTGGCGACGTGTGAGGAGCGTTTTGTTCAGTCAACGAGCGCGCAATAGGACGAGGAACGGGAGGATCGCTGCATCGTTTCCAGTGGAATTGGAGGTATGTTTTGTGCTTAGTACAGTCAAGGGGCCATTTGTCAGTTTCTCGGTCACCACGATCATAAGCCTTCAGCCGTGAAATGAATGTAACAGGTTTTGCTCATGTATTTTGAGCACTTCTTGTGTTGTTATTGCCTCTTCACGATGACTTTTTTTGATTTAGTCCTCAAATGTATCCGCTTTGGATAAAAGCATCTGCTAAATGACTAAATGTAAATGATACTCGTTGACTCTTTGCGTAATGCTCATGCACATGTTCAGCTAACCAAGGCATCTGAATCCATTAGCTTATTTGGATAAGAATGCTGGATATCCCCCATTAAAGCCCACAGTGAGTGAGAAAAGTCTTTTAATTACTCTCCATCTTTCTGTTTTCTATCAAATAACTGTTTTTCAGACCAAGAATTTGTAAAGCAATCTCAGGCTTTTCCCTATCTGTCAAAGAGCGAAATCTAATTTCTGCTTTAGCTTCCCCCTCCAAATGGTCATAAAGGAAGAGGGCCTTCTCTCTATTATGCACCTGTCCCTAAGACATGCTTCAACATTCTCAATCCAATCATAAACCGATGGTTTGGTTTTGGAGCCAGAAAAATAAGCACACTTCCTCTCCCACTGAATATAAACAAACTTTTCAGGTGTTGCTTGACTTGAGGGACTTGGTGCAATATTAGAAACCTTACTGGCCTCTGGGGCACCGCTTGGCATCTCCTGGCAATCGCTCCTCTTTTTTTTTTATCCCCTACCAGCCACTGTTTCTATTTTAACAATCATACAATAAATAACAGTTAAGATTACATTAAGACTTTGTCGACTACACCAAAAATGTAAAAATGTGCAAGAGATATAAACTAACCACGCCACCTCCTTATTTAAGGCAGGAGGAGCCCTCTAAAGGTTTAAATACTGATTTTAGACAACAAATTAATAACATTCGCAGAAGTTGGAATTAGCTCTCCTCAAGACTGCAAGAGGGTCGACAGCAACACAGTTACCCAATCTCAGCTCTCAATCCCCAAACATGATTGATAAGTTACATTTATTCAGCATTCCAACACGGCCGTCAGTCCATTGAAGGTTCCACAGCAATAAATGTTTGTCTGCCTCGCTTTCCAGACAGAGAATAAAACCTCTTAAAATAATCAGCCTATATGAAAGGGTACATAGACAGCACGTTGAGTACAACAACCACACTACAGAACTGCAGAACAGCCATCTCCTGTTGCTGTTAGAATCCTTTATGCGGTCTTTATGTAGCATGATAGAACCAACCACTTGCACCTGAAACCTTGTCTCCTCCCACATTTACCCCAACTCAAAAGTTGGTAGCGATGCTTTAAGGCTATATTGGAAATAGTGCACCAGAAAATTGCATTTCCATGTTGCCTATTCAGTTAATAGATGGTTTTATTCAAAGCAACTTACAAATTAGGAATATCACAAGCAATTTGTTGAATCATTTCATTGGCTTTTGTGCTCCTGTGCTTTTCCCTTTCATATTGTTCTCTTCTTCAAGTGTTTAAAAAAATACTTTTTACATACTCGCTCTTTGTAGACTAGCAGTCTGTTTTCATGGAACATTCAACCATGATCTAATGTGATTTCTCCCTCTTATGTTGTTTTTCCCCCAATCAATACTTAAAGAATAAATCAACAATGACACCCACAAAACAGTAAAGAAAAAACAATAATAAAAATTAATTAATGGACATAAATATAAAACCTTCTTCCGACTAACTGAAATTATAATTAATTAATTGTATAAAATTACAAAATATGACACCAGTTAGCAACCTTCCCCAACAGACATTTATGAAAAATGCCCGTGCTTTGTGAAAACAGTTTTCATTTAAAATAGATATGACCTGGATTTCTATGCATACAGTATATTAACTCCATATATAGGGCATTTCAGAATGTTTGTAAACAATAGGCACCGCGATACTTCCGGGTGGCAGAACGCGAGCGGCTTCCATTGACTAACTGAAGAGATCCAGCCGGCAACTGAACAGTTACACAGTTAAAATCATTGTTGTTGATCAAAGTTGAATCTATGGCGAAAATATGTTGTGTTTGGGGTTGCGCCACCAGATATACAGCAAAAGGCGTAGGTTTTTTTTATCGATTTCCTTCAGAAAAAAGTAAATCTATCCAGCAGAACCTGTGGGTGAGGAGGTTAAAGCGAGTGGACGTCGTCAAAAGTGCATGTCGTCTTCTAATTATGCGCCTGAGCCCGATTTAAACCCAACCATTTTAATACGCGTGTCGTTATATAACTGACGTTCTCAACTAACTTAGTTATTTCTATTACTTTCTATGTTACTTTCTTTTGAGCGGTGAGTAAATGCTTCTGATTGGCTAATGCGTTCAATAATCAACACACGTCTGTGATTGGCTACATCGCTCATCGCTCCAGTCACGTTATAAAAAGAAACTCTGCCATGTAAGTCATTTCTATTTTGTTTTAGTTGTTCTTGTTGCTTTTCTGCAACAGATAAATACAAATGTATTAGTTTTTATTTGTTTTATTCATAGATATTTCTAGTTTGCGGGAGTCCCGCGAATCGTTTTATTCTCCTGCAATCCGCACACACAGAGTGCATTACCGCCCGCACTCGGCCATCAGATCTAGTCCCGCGCCGCGGTCTAGTGCGTTGGGAGTGCACGTCTCTAGATCAAAGAATCTAAGCTTTAATGATCATGTTAACTATGTCTGAATTTCCACCACGTCTGTTCTTGAATCAACTGTTGAAATGTAGATTAGGCTTCTGCCGGCGGTGTGTCTCCCGCCATGCAATTTACTAGTGTTGCCATAGGGACGCTTCGGCTTTTGCCACCCGGAAGAACGTCTATTATTGTTGTGACGTCATGGTGAATTGTCGTATAGATTGTAATTTTTTATTTGTAAACCAATTTTGCTCATGTATGATACTTTTATGAAAGTTTGAGATACTTTTATGTGGGTCTCTTTACGTCCTTCCAGATGTCTATTAGCTGCTGCGGGGATCCCAGGATTGTTGTAATGACCCTGAGAAAATCCTCTCGTTTATATTGTCCCAGATAGGCTCTGAACTGTGAAGGGTCTGGGGGGGATGAGGGTGCAAAACCCAAATGTTTCACACAAGCCCCCACATATGCGTCTTCTATGTTGAAGGGCTTTATTTCCTTGGAAGCCTCAACTATTTTTTCTGGCAGGTCATTGGAGAAAACATATCCCATTCCCAGCAGGTAAGTGGGGTAAATTGGTTCGGGGTACGACTCCTCTGACACGTACCATTTTGAGTTTGTGTCTCTAATGACAGGCCGGTTCCACATTACCATTCCAGTGATGTAGTTCTGTCTGGGTGTGTTGGGTGCCAATAGAAGAGTAACCAGGTTTTCCAGGTTTAAGTACATGTCCGAATCGACCTTCATACTGAAACTGGCTTGAGGGCAACGAGTGGCCAACCAGTCCATGATCACCATCGTCTTTATGGTCAGGTTGTAGTACGAGTCCACAAAGTTGCTCTGCAGTAAGTCTCTGTGTTGTCGGCTCTCTTCCTCCAGCTGCTGTTGAGCTTTTTCAGAGTCGGATCCTCCAGTCAAACCCACCAAGAAGAGAGTCATCACTGCGTTTCCTTGGACTGTGCTCTCATTCCCCCACGTGCTCCGGATGGCGTTTCGAGCTTCTACCTGATGGGGCGCCACGGGGACCATCAAGACCAGGAACGGACTCTGCTGACATTTATCAGGTTCATCCAGAATGTAATGATAGTTGCTTGGATGAGCTATATGATAACTAATTGTTGAACCTCTTTGTTGTATTTGCTGATTGGGCAAATGCACTAATGTATCTTTTTGATTATGATCAGCCCAAATGCTGTCAATTACCTTATAGTGAGTCTGATTCATGATTTTAGTAAACAATGTTTTAGGGAACGTAATTGTGTCCAAAGTGAAATCAGAGGCGTAAGCAACGGCAAGCAATAAGAATGTCAATGTAAGCAGCAGAAAAAATGCCGTTTTAAATTGATGAATACATGGACCTCTTTCCTGAGTCAAACTGCATAGAGAAAAACAAAAGAGAAACAGGTCAAAATTAGTCTCACAGTAAAACATCAGAATTTTTTTTAATTAAAATTAACGATTTATCACAAAAATAACTGTTGCAAATCTATGTTTACATGTTACATCTCTTGGTTATGATAGTGATTTAAGTTTCATGAATTTTAAGTTCACAGCTTTTGTCAGAAATGTTGACACGGACATCACTTAAAAGATAGCTTGCAGTAAGTTGCATTCTTTGACTGATTCAGAAAATTTGTTAATTGAATGATTCATCAGTTGGATTCAAATGGCATAAGGATTTCCAAATCACGGGCTGGAGGGGCGATAAAATACACAACCGCTACGTGCAAAACAATTCTGAACAATTCATTAAAGGAACTATCTTAGTCCGCTGTACATGAGCTGTATCGTTCAGGTTCGTTCCGACAAACAGGGCACTACATTTTCTTTTTTCTCAATATGTTTAACTTGAATAAAAGTTATCCAAACAAAAAGTTCTCCACGCATTATCCTGCAGGTAACGAGAAAGTGTAATTTATTGGCGCACTATGTCTGCGTATTGAGACATATAAAACTGTTGAGCTAGATTTTCAACCAGTCAGCGTCGAAAATGTAAGTAGGTAACAGCCAATATCTCTACGCACATGTAAACATGGAGAAGGACGTAAGCAGCACATCTTCATCTGATAGCGGCGATCAAGCTCGATTAACACCCGTAAAGTGTATTTTTCATGTCGGAAAAGATGGTGGGAAAGGTCCGTGGCCCTGTACTGAAGTTCGATAGCAACAAATCAAGCAATGTGCGAAGGAATGGCTCAAAACGTCGGACACTACGGAGCTAGCTACGTTATTGATCCCATGCTGCAGGTAAGTTACTTTCATAGCTAACATATCAATATTTTTTCATTATTTTTGGATGATGCTAATTTACAAACTTCCCGATCAGAATCCGTATATAAACATCGACACGATGAGAGACGTTGTCCTCCATTGCTTGATCTGTTATCTGGGTGGAAAAGAGGATGACCTCATCCAACAGTACAATGTAAGTGACTAGAATTAATCTATATATTTATGGTGTTTTGAGAAATGTATATGTGCATTGTTTTTATTTATAAAAATAGAAATGCAACTTAAACAATACACTTTTTTTCTAATTGAATTATAATTATTCTATTTATTTGACAGGGACAATGCAAACAAACATAATGTCAAGACCAAGCATGTCACTGAAGTGTTGCATATAAAGTTTATAGCTATTGCTAATTTTCAATTCCTGTCCCTGGAAGGGCTTTTATACACAATAAAATTTACATGATTAACTACTTCAATAATAATATTAAAAAATAATAATATAAACATACATACATATCATATACAACTCTTAAAATAATTAAAATTATTATTTTTTTTTTATTTTTTATCATAGAGACTGTTTAAATACTAATATCAGCTTACGAGGGAAACGGCGGCGTTAGTGGTATTTCGGAGGCTGTTACTGCTGGAGATGATTCGGGATAGATCTGTGCACCCCCTCCCAAGAAGAGAAATCTTGGAGATCACCTTAATAAACGGAGGTCTGAAATCTCTGCCCCTTTACCGATCAGAGTGCGCGCTGACACAGAGTAAATATACTTGTTTATACTCGACACCCCCACACGAGCGTGAAGGTGTGTGTGTGTGTGTGTGTGTGTGTCAAAAATGGTGCATTCGGTGCACAAGACCGGTGTTCTGACGATTCATGCTAACCATCGAGATTTGCTGTTTACTGGATCCATTTTTACTTTTCACACCATTTTAAAAATAAAAACAGTAGTATACAGTAGCTACTCATAACTTTGAATTTTATTATGATTGTATTTCATATAAAATTAATCGAAATTATCTGTGATCGATTCACGCTACGGTATCATTTTTCGACAAGGCAGCACAAATCGTCAGAACACTGGCAAGACCCTCTGTGTGCATGGCGCCACGTCCGAGAATGACCGACTTCAAAAGCCGGATCTTTCCGAGCATGTATGTCTCACCGCATGGCACCCAGTTTGCGCGTCTAAATTGCAAAGTTCATCGCAACGTTTTTTTTTTTTTTGGTTAAGGTTTTGTTTACTGTGTATGATTTATTCAATCGAAAGCACATTCACTTCTAGTTGTCTTGCTGTTAATATTGTTTCTGATGAAATAGAATGGTTAAGATTGTTTTTTAGACAGATGCTGCTGTCCCGAGAATTTTCTGATTCTGCTGTAGGACCCCCACACCTCTACAGTATGGGTGCACAGGAACAATCCATCATAAAACGCATAAAACTTTTGTTTAGAAAGACGTGAAACTCACGAGTGGTCACTGATATGCTCACACAAAAACACAGAACAACCACAGAAACTGAAAATTCTCGGGAGAGCAGCATCTGTCTAAAAAACAATCTTAACTATTCTATTTAATCAGAAACAATCTTAAAACGGGTTTAATTGTAAAATTATGAACTTGTATTAAATACAAAGTTAAATAAACGTAGAGCAAGTAGCTAATCAGGGTCTGCTCGATTATTCAAACTAAGTTGTTCTATAACAGACAAACGTCGCTCTGCATACGTCATCTCCATTGCTCTGATTGGTTTTTATGGAAGCAGATTAGTCTCAAATATAATTCACGCAAAAAACATGATTCACACATGCATAGACAATTTCACATGCATGAAACCTAATTCACATACACACCAAAAAAATTCACATGCATAAAAAAATACATATATATTCACAAAAAGCAATTCACATCCACAAAATAAAATTATATATTCATAAAATACATTTCACCAATGCAAAACTCAATTCAAAGACATACAACTGTGCCCAAAAACTTTGAATGTTCAAAATGTGAGTGTGTCCTTCACATACGAATCGCCTTGTGTGTGTGTGTGTGTGTGTGTGTGTGTGTGTGTGTGTGTGTGTTTTTGAGACTTTCCTGGCAGCGATTTACTCGTAACACAGAGCAGTTCTTATCTTTAGCGAATGAGTGATTGATTTAAGTTTATCAATCGACCAATCAGTATCACTTGAGGGCGGGCCATACCTGTCATAAGCTTTCGACCAGTTCGTGGCTGAGCAGAGGCAAGTGCATTTAAAGGGTTAGTTCACCCATTTAAGACATGAAGTTGTATGCAATCCTTACCAGCACTATAGTGCATACACACTGACCCACTCTGTTGTCACCCCCCCGGTCAGAGTTGTGACCGCTGGAAGTTTTTAAATGAAGTACTCCCGGCTATTTGAAAAAATGAAAAAATGATTTGCGTTTTAAAGCTTGATTAATTTACCACAAAAAAAAACACGCCGGTCAAAATTCATACCTCGGTTTTAATGCGGCACTATTTTCTATCCATTTCTATCAATCCGCGCTGCCGCAACGTCAACAGTGCGCACGTTACGATCAGCTGTTGATAGCGCACGACTCGCTGACAACATGTCTGACTGCGAAACTTATGATGATGAAACCAATTTTAGCACAATGTCAGACGGATCAGATGATGAAAGTGATTTTAGCACAACGACAGCCTACTCAAAGTTTGATATTTATATTTTATATATTATATTTTTATATTTTCATTGATATATTTTATCTATCGTATGTGTATTTTAGCATTTAAATTACATTTAAGTGTAAAAATGGCTTGCAATACAAACGCACATCCTAGGCGATTCGTACTTGAATGCTGATCTGCACATTCAAATTCAAGGACACACTCACATTTTGAACATTCAAAGGTTTTTGTGCACAGTTGTATATCTACAAATTGTGTTTTGCATTTGTGAAATGTATTACGAAAATAT
This sequence comes from Pimephales promelas, assembly GCF_988280905.1. Lineage (NCBI taxonomy): Eukaryota > Metazoa > Chordata > Actinopteri > Cypriniformes > Leuciscidae > Pimephales > Pimephales promelas. The sequence goes on along the minus strand of NC_142770.1, from coordinate 15,873,185 downwards.
AAATAAATTTTGCGTATGTGAATTGCTTTTGTAAACATACATTTTATTCAAGCACGTGAATTTTTGTTCCCAACAGGGGGTTCTTGGCCCACAAGGGGGCCTCAGTGAGCTCTTTTCTTTTGTCCCAGAATCTATGGCAACATCTTCTCTGGTATTGTTCTCCTTATGGGGTTTGGTTTGTTGCCGTGAGTAACATAATACCTGCTCCTTTATCATGAGCCCTGTTATTGTCAGAATGAATGTGATACTTATGAAGTGAGGTGAAAAGTTGCTTTAAATCTTGAAGATGATTAAATGCACAGAATGGGTTAATAATTCCTTGCAAAATGTGCAATAAGAGACACTCCCAAAATACTAGGCAACAAGGTGTATTTCCAATTTATTTATGCCGATGATTAGAAACATTCATGAGCTTATTTGTGGTTTTTCTTTGTTCAATAGTGTAAACTGTCTTCTTAGAAATGAATGGGTAACATGTTGTAAAACCAGTATTTCTGTTTGCTATCAATGTACTGTTTTTATAGCACGCCCGCCATCTGACTGGTGTTGGTGCTGTAAATGAATTATGTTTGGTAAAATAATGAGACAGACAAAGTTGTGCTGTTACCATAAGCACGCTCCCCTCTGCGCTTAAGTCTGACACGAGGGACTACCAGCAGAGCCTGGTCGTGGGATCTTAGGCTTCTGGATGGAGTATAGGGATGAATAAGTTCGGAGAGATAGGCTGGGGCTAGGCTATGTAGCGATTTGAAGATAAATAGTAGGACTTTAAAATCAATTCTCTGCTGGACAGGTAGCCAGTGTAAAGACTCAAGAATTGGAGTGATGTGGTCATATTTGCGAGAGTTGGAAATAAGTCTAGCCGCAGCGTTTTGGACCAGCTGAAGACGGGCAATTTGAGAAGCAGATATCCCACAATAGAGTGAGTTGCAATAGTCGAGCCTACACGTGATGAAAGCATGAACTGCCATTTCCAGGGTTGTCGGAGTAAGAAAGCCTTTGATTTTAGATAATAGACGTAGTTGGTAGAAACCGGAGCTGACGACGCCTGATATGTGTTTGTCAAGTTTTAACGAATGGTCAATAAGAACACCCAAATTTCGCACTTCTGTCGATTTAAAGGGGGCTAAGCTCCCCAAGTCTGGGCTTAAGCACTGGGACCTTTCACTCGGGCTGAAGACAATGACCTCGGTCTTATCACTATTTAAGGAGAGGAAGTTTTGGGCCAGCCATGCCTTCACTTCCTCTAGGCATAGTAGAAGACAGTTTAATGCTGCAGGGTTATTTTTCTTGAATGGAATGTAGATTTGGGTGTCGTCCGCATACAGATGAAATGATACACTGTGTTTCCTTAAAATAGTGCCCAACGGAAGCATGTACAGAGAAAATAGAGAGGGAGCCAGAACAGAGCCCTGTGGAAGACCACAGGTTAGAGGGGCCGTGGAGCTGGAGAAGTTGCCCATCTTAACTAAAAACTTTCTGTCGGAAAGGTACGACCGAAACCATGATAAGACAGAAGATTTTAGTCCCACCTCAGTCTCAAGTCTAGCCAACAGGGTAGGGTGGTCAACGGTGTCAAAAGCTGCCGAAAGGTCTAAGAGAATTAGAACCACAGAATCAGTGGAGATTAAGATGTCGTTTAGCACTCGCAGAAGGGCAGACTCAGTGCTGTGAGCAGCCCTGAACCCAGATTGAAAAGTATCATAAGTACAGTTATTTAGAAGAAAGTGCTGGAGTTGATTAAACACTATTTTCTCCATTACCTTGGAAATAAAAGGCAAGACAGAGATGGGTCGGTAATTTTGTAGAACAGATGGATCCAGTGAAGGCTTCTTGAGCAAGGGAGTGACCGTAGCCACTTTGAGATTAATTGGAACTGAGCCCGTATTGAGGCACTTGTTAATAAAGGATACCAGACCAGGACCCACAGAGTCGATTATTAACTTTAAAAATTTCGGCTGAAGGATGTCATTTGGACAAAATGAAGGTTTGAGCTTGGCGCTAATCAGATAAAGTAAAGTTACTTATCCAAGTTACTCTGTGTTACTGCCTGTGTTTTTTTGTTTTTTTGTTTTAGATTGAGTAAATAATCGGTTCCTAACGGGGGTCTCGGCCCACAAGGGAGCTCTTCAATGAGCCCTATGCCAATGGGGGTTGCGCCATATTTATTAAAGCAGCAGCAAAATTTACTAAATTTATATAATGAGGGAGTACATGATGTATCCATTTTCCAAACCGTGTTTTTGTCTTATCCTGAGTCACTATGGAAATATAAAAAGTGTTTATATTGGCTTTATTTTACACTGGTTTGGGTTGTACAGAGAAGTAGCTCCGGCTTCAATTTTCTTCTGCAAGACTAATTATTCTGTTAATAAGCATGAAAAAAGTTCAATATTATCTAATAATATGCTTATAAATGCAAAAACAAATTTGGGAACCACTGTCTTAGATGATACATGTTTTTGATTTCTAAATTAAAATTCATGATATCAAGCTAATTTTTAAATGTAAAATGTATTCATTTTATATGATCACATATCACATTTGTGTTTCCTTTTTCTTTCACATATTGAAAGACACTGAACAAAAGAAAGTGTAATTATATAACCTATATATGGGTAACACTTTACAATAAGGTTCATTAGTTAATGTATTAAATAACATGAACTAACCATGAGCAATACTTTTGTTACAGTATTTATTTATCTTTGTTAATATTAGTTAATAAAAATACAGCTGTTCATTGTTTGTTCATTTTAGTTCAGAGTGCATTAACTAATGTTAACAATTACAACCTTTGATTTTAATAACGTATTAGTAAATTCAAAATAATATTAACGAAGATTAATAAATGCTGAAGAAGTATTGTTCATGCCAACTAAGGTAGTTAATTAATGTTAACATTATTGTAAAGTGTTACCGCCTATATATACACTCACATACATCTGAACTCCTCCATTGAATCATTTCAGATATACAGAATTCAATGTTTAGCTAAGCTGCAGTCAAATTATTTTGAATATTTTATTGAAAGCACATCAAATTGTAAGTTACTCTAGTTGAGAGATCTACAACTCTGCTCCTGGGCACCCACTGTCCGGTAGTTTAGAGTATTTTCAAACCTAATCAAAACCTGAAGCAGATAATGAAGCTCTCCAGGATTGCTTGAAAATACACAGGCAGGTGTGTTGAAGCAGGTTGGAAATAAACTTTAAAGGACAGTGAGTCGCCAGGAGCAGAGTTAAAGACCTCTGTCATATAGTTTAAAAGATGTTGTATGTTAACAACACAAATAACATTATAAAATATCTAATAGTAAATCAAATAATAAAAGGATGGGTAAGCTTACCTGTGCCAAATGTTTTTAATAGCCATTTTAGTGTGTTCAACTTGTAACCCTACTACTTCACGTATTCCTTCCTGAATAGTCTAGACTGAATAACCAGGAAGCATTTCTTTCCTCTTGCACCTATGAACAATCCCACAGCTGAAACTTGTCCATCTTCAATGATAATACTCATTTTTTTAAATGCAATCATAGACTGATAGACACACATACATATTTATATATATATATATATATATATATATATATATATGAAGAGTTCAGATGCAAAAGCCTCTAAGTGTCATTTGAAATTTTCTTCTAGAATGATCATTTTTATCAAGCTGATATTTAAGTTCAGTAATTTCACTTAAATGGCAATTCATAGGTAATCTTCATTGTCATTTAAGTGAAATTACTGAACTTGAATATATAAGCTTGATAAAAATGATCATTTTAGAAGAAAATTTCAAATGGCACTTAGAGGCTTTTGCATCTGAACTCTTCATATATATATATATATATATATATATATATATATATATATATATAAAGTGAGAGAGAGAGAGAGAAGTTACACACTCCCAGAATCTATGGTAACATCTTCTCTGGTATTGTTCTCCTTATGGGGTTTGGTTTGTTGCCGTGAGTAACATAATACCTGCTCCTTTATCATGAGCCCTGTTATTGTCAGAATGAATTCGATTCTTATGAAGTGAGGTGAAAAGTTGCTTTAAACGTTGAAGAGGATTAAATGCACAGAATGGGATAATACTTCATTGCAAAATGTGCTATAAGAGACTCCTAAATTACTAGGGAACAAGGTGTATATCCAATTTGTTTGCTCTGATGATTAGAAACATTCATGAGCTTATTTGTGGTTTTTCTTTGTTCAATAGGCTAAACTGTCTTCTTACAAATGGATGAGTTACAGACATGTTGTGAAACCAGTATTTCAGGTTTTTTTTTTTACTTATTAATTTCTTTTTTCTTTTTTTTTCCCCTTTTTTTACTGCACATAATATAAAATCCAGAGTGTAACAAACAAAACATACAGTATACAATGAATATTTGATATTGAGAAAAGATATACATATACAGAGTGCGTATCACACATACAACATGAAACAAAGGAGAACAATAATTGAAAAAATAGAACAAAACAAGAAAAAAAAAGAAACAAAAGGGGGGGGGGACTATACAAACTATATTTTTTGTATAGTTTACCATGTGTGTGTGTGTGTGTGCGTGTTTGAATGAGTGTTTTGTGTTTGAATGTTAAAATCAGCAGGATTGGTTTGCCTCACTGTAATCGAATCGAAATGATCGTTTGAGTTGGGTCAGGCTCAACAGCTTTTTCTTCTGGCTGCTTCATTCCACACCAGGGCTAAGGAGCATATTTAGTCCTAGGAGATAGAGGGGAGTGAGTTGCCTCTTCAGAGCCCTTCACCACCACCACCCTCCCCCATCCCCGCCCTTAGTCACTGTTCTACCGACGGGCCAGCCCATCCACCTTAGTAATACTAACATTACTTAGTAATTTCTAACATTAATCTCTGAACAGACATTTACATGGATAGTCTGCCGTTATAATTCATTTGTTTTGGTGTACTGTGGAGTGGGTAAACCTGTTTTTTATGATAAATAACACCTAGGTTAACTTGGAAATAAGGTCCAATGCGGGAACAAACTAGGCATGAACCTTCATGATTCACTTCTTTCCTACTCAACCAGACGGCCCACTGCACCCCTGTCACACCCTGAGATCAGCAGAATTTAATCTTCAGGGACAATCTCAAGGCATCAGATGTCACACAAACTACAATAACTCATGCAGAATTACACAAGGCTTTCAGGGGATCAATGATTTTGGGGCGGGGAAGGTGTGTGTGTGTGTGTGTTTGGAATGATCTTCACAGAAAGTTCATGAAAAAAAGAAAAGGGTTTGGGTGAAGTCATGGAGACGCCGGGTACATGGTCTACAGAGCGAGCTACAGGTGAGCAATGGTCACAAAATCACACAGCTTATGTTTTTTATAATTGTTGTTCTCAGGTCTCTATTGGAAAATAAATGTTCTGCGCCATGACTGCATTTGTTACACTATGTCTTCCAACATCTCACTTTCTGATTGGATATTGTTTTGTTTCACTTGATAATCTCCAGAGCGTGCATGCTCGGGGTTCCTCCCACACATCAGGAACTGATTCGCGATTGGGACGGCTCCGACGTTCTTCAGAGCAGGTTCGGACACTCTTAACACACCTCACACCAAGGGAGAAACTGATAAGATAATCCGAAGAACCATCAAGATAATCTGGACATAACTAGGATTGTTGGAAGGGGGGAAATCGGCCCAAAATCAGCCCAATTTATCTTTTGGTGTACCCAGCATAAGCAGTCACGCCTGGTTCCTGTTTCATCACCCTCAGCTGTTCCCACTCACCTTGTAAGTGTCTGTCTATAGACGCTTTCAGCAGTGACGACATGTGCGTTAATCTGGCCCAAACTTAACTTCCGGCAGACTTGCGCAGACAATCCATAACAAGTAAATAACCTAGTAGCTGATCTTGCCAGTCAAAGAAAATATATGTTACCTGGCCAAACTGAAATGTGACACTACCAGACCCGTTGAACAAAAATTGGAGACAATTGTTTTTCTACCAATGTGTCTGATTTACCTCAGTGTTAAAAAAACTGGCGAGCGCGACGGCGGGGTTTGAAAAGGTTAACATAGCTCTCCTTATTAGCTAGGCTTTTTATATGCTTGCTAACCTTCTTTTAAGGTGGGTCTCCACATTGACAGCATGTTGGATGGATCTGTGCAGCGCTGTTTATGATACTAACCATTCAATACACAGACTGGTCCGCTGTCAATGTGTTTGCGAGAGAGAGAGAGAGCGTGCGAATATACGCTGCACGCAACTCTGCAGTCAATTACAACTTTTCCCATCTTAAATCGTTAAACACGGAAATCAATATGTGGCGGTCAGCGCTGATAATGTGGTGGGCTGCCACTAATAAATGTGTGGGAAACACTGCACCGGTTATCACTCAGATAAACATAGCTAGGCTATTTTAATACCGCCGTCTCCCTCATAGGAAACCTTGACATTTTTATTTTTAAAAATTGCGTTTGCTCCCTTGGTCAGGTTGCACCCCACAGCTCAACAACCTGCTCATCACCTTAACTTTTACTGCATTTGTAGTCAATGCCATATTATGCAGTAAACACTAATAAACGAACACAACGGAAGTTAACTTTGGGCCAGCTCATCACCATGGCAACGCGTCTGATGAAAGCATCTATATGCTCTGTCTGTTTAATCACTCACTTACTTTTGTTCTTCCTTGTCTGAATTGTTTGTACTGGGCCCACAACATTCTAGTTTTGAATAGATGAACAAACAGTAGAGTCACGTTGCATGGACTTAAGAAGACAGCAATGAAAGAGACACAACACACCCTAACACCAGTATTACTAGTTACCAATTACCTCTTCAACAGTGTAATTAGATTACTGTACTAATTGCTCTCTCTAAAAGTGTTTAATTACTTTTAATTGCTAATTACTTTCAAAATCCCTTTTCAATCTTAACCAGCTGAATAATACAAGGATAGACATGAATCTGTTTTAATTCTTTCAAATAAATACTATAAAATTGCATGAATTATCCTTAAACTGACCAAGGTGGAGAAGGTTACATTATTAAAACATACTTTTTAACATCAGATACATTTTGATGTTAAACCCACTATTGTTTTATGTCTGATCTCATGACATTTCACACTTTTTTTCATACATATTTTATAATAATTCATATACGAATTTGTACGTGTGCGGTCGTACGATTTAGACACCTCATAAAATGCATATGAATCGCTGTGAGATCGGATTGATCTATACACGGTATTTACCTCAATTACATCAGAAGTAACTGTAATTAAATTATAGATAAATGAAGAGCAATCCCTTACTTTACATTTTCAAGGGAAAAGTAATTGTAAAAATTACTCTGTAAATTGCCCTCTGTAAAAATTGAGGTTAAAATATCCCAAAAATGAGCTACACGCATCAAAAGAATGAGAAGAAATAAGGTTGATGATGTCATTTAAAAAATGACAAGGTATAGTGCTGCCGAGATATTAACCTGAACAGTGTTCGTGTCGTTTTACCATTAGCTAGTACAGATGATCGGTTCACGTGCGCTAGGGATCTGTCGTGTAACATGTACAAAACGCTAAAACGGTATTTATTGTTTGAATTGCGTAATAAAATTAACAGAATCTGAGAGCTGAGATCGGTCTCCGTGTCCTTTTCTGTGCGTGACATAATTGATGTGTGGCGTGAGAGTGTGTGAAAAGTGTCAATTGCGTGTGTCTCACGGTGAATTTGTGAGAGTTGGCAGCTCTGAAAGGCGCTAGCTTGGTCCACATCAGGGAATGCTGTCTGTCAAATTAATTCAAACTAATGATAAAAATGTAATATAAACAAAACGAATACCATAAAACTAGAAATAATAGCCTGGGCTTTAATTTTCCCATATCGTCGAAATGCACCGATTTGTCTATGAGACGGCCTTTATAATTTAGTATTGAGATGTTGTTAATTTAGTCTCCAATCTCTAAAAATCTCCAAATGCTCCACGTGAATCTGCGGTCTTCCAACCTTTTACTATCGTGTCAATTGATTTGATTAATATGCGCGAGGGAGACAGAGCAACACAGCGCTCGCCCATGTTTTTTGAAGACACGAGAGTGCACGCGGTATTTCTGGAGGTATACTGCCTCCATCTAGTATGGAATATGGTGTATGCAGGGGCGTCATGCAAGCCAAAATTCTGGGGGGGCACAATCTGAGATGTTGCAATTGTTTCCTGATGAGTGGTCATGTAAGGGGGGGTCAGGGGGTTTCTCCCCCTGAAATTTTTTTAAATTCTGGCTGCTAAACATACCATTTCAATGCAGTTTGGGAGGGACAGAAATACCTTAATGGAGCTAGCAGCAACCCTCCTCTATCTGAGGACTAAGTTAAAGTATCTTTTTTTGTAAGTTTATGTAAAAGACAGGTTGATGAAAGAACTGTAAGCTCAAATTCAAAAGCTTTTGAAGTCTACTTCATTAAAGCATATTTACACACACACTTACTGTACACTTAGGCCTTCTACACATGTTTTTAAAAACAGTACCATTGCAGTTTTTATGTTATGATTTTAAATAGGTATGTGACCTAAGAACGATCTTACATTAAAGGTATACAGTATAAAGGGGCTAAGGTCTGACTTTGTGGTTCTCTGAAATTAATTTATTTTAATATCAATATGTGATGAAGGACTTTGAAAGAAGTTTGACAGATTTCAGTGCTGAATAAGGTTAACACTACCCCGTTTATTTGAGCATATGATTTTGTCGCACCTTTTTTTTTTCTTTTCTACATGCCATGGGATAAATCAGTGCATGCTGATGAACAGTGGTCTTAATCTGCGTACCCTAGTTGTAAAAAGACTGACAGTGACACAAAGACCTCATGTTAGCAAAATGTTTTAATCTTTTAACTCTCAAAAAAACTATTAAAAAACATGTATGTTCTTTAACATTAGATTATAATTTTACTGTCTTACCATATGGATGGAATTGATAAGATTTTAACAATAATAATGCCAATGACGTTCTGTTTATCGATCCGATTCTTTAGAATCAGAATCAGATTCTTTAACGATTCTCTTATTGATTCTTGATAGCATTTTGTGGAAAAATGTAGTCATGTGCTTTTTTTTTTTTTAAATCTTAAGCTTGAGTAGCCTAAGCAAACTGTACTTTTTATGTAATCAAGTAATAAACAGAACATTATTGTAAAGTGTTACTGATTAGTTATACACCGATTCAGACGTCTCCCGAGTTCACTGTTGGAAAGATCAGTTGTTTTAACCATTCATTAAAATGAATCGGTTCAAATGAGTCATTAGTTCGCGAATTGGACGTGTTATGCGCGTTGTGTGATTAGCTGTTAGGACATGGATGTCATGTTTATGTCAACTGAATGTCCAGAACGCTTCTCAGAGAAGATAAGGCAACTTATTTAGCACAATTCACACCCAGCGGTAAATAAGGGGGAAAAACACAGAATGCTCCACATTAAACTTTCATCTTCCGACCTTTTACCACCGTGTCGATTTATTTTGATTAATAATATGTGCGAGGGTGGGAGACAGGGAGAGAGCAAGTTGCAAGAGTTTTGTATGGCAGGCAGTAACGTTAGCCAACTAGTTTACGGTTACACTAGGCTAGCTATTGATAACGTTACACTGCATAACATTGTTAATGCTCTGAATTCGCAGCTAATATCAATTCCATAACTTTTGATCAAGTTAAAATGTCCAGGTCAACCATAAATAATCCCACTACCTTTTAATATCATCCGATAACTAATTCAATGCCGATTTGTTGCATTTCCAACTTACCACTCGCCAGTTCAACGTGCGAGCTGCTTGTACCGCCGGAACATACACAGCAAAGATTCTAAAGCTTTGCTCTACGCGCGTAGATTTGATACACAGACAGACACCATATTAGGAAAAACGGGCGGGCTAATGCTGACCGATTTATTATCACACATCAAGAAAAAGAATATATTTGAGTCGTTATAGGCTCTGGTAATTATGGAGCATAATAGGAATAAAGGAATCAGGAAAAAAATTAAAAGAAATTTTAAAAGAATTTAAAAAAAAATTATCAGGGAGGAAAAATCTGAGGGGGCACGTGCCCCCTCACTTTGAATGGGCATGACGCCACTGGGTGTATGATTTGATTTTTTTTTTTTTTATGCCAGAGGGCACCTTTAAATTACAGTAACTAACTACTTAGGCAGTGTTGGGTGTAACTAATAACTACTAACACAGATTCTGCCAATTTCTTAAAATTGTCATTCATTATCTATTAGGATGAAGGAACCTGTTGAACTGGTGACACACACACACCTTTACACCATTATTTTAGTTTTGTGATGGAACCAGTGAGAAAGAAGTCGCCTCCCCCCCCCCCCCCCCCCAGTAACAGTTTATCTGTTACATTTAGTACTGCTGCTATTATTTCACCATCTACGTGGGGTTTAGAGTATAATTTTCTACCCACATGTCTAGCACAATTATGTGGTTTTCTTTTTTTAATACAGTGTATACTTTTTTTCTTGATTTACCCTGAAAGAATGGAAGTGAAATGTGACATGCCCCATAGGTGGGGTACATTGTAACATCACAATATGACAGCTTAAAATGCGATCTCAATGCTAATCAAAAACATATACAATTCTAACCAAAATATTTTCTTAATAAAATACAAATATTAACTTTTTCATATACAATGATGGCATTTTTTAATAATTAAAAATAAACAAATTTTTCAGTTTGACGACAAATCCACCAGAAAACACAGATATACAGCATAGTGCAAAACAAAATAATAATTAATAATTTCTGAACATTGATTCTCAGTCTTTATTTACACGTTTCTCATGTTTTCTCAATTGAATTCAGAAAAGTATATAATGTAATAGCATATTTCTAGGGGCACAATGCAACAGTGTTACAACATGCCCCAACTGCACAACTGGGGTTTAAACCCTGCTAGTTTGCGAAGCATTAAAGAACTATATCAACTGTTAAACAACAGTTTGGAGATTAAAATAATATCAGATTTGTCTAATTTTAAATAAACACAAAAAAAAAATAGAGATGAAAAATTAACCTAAGTAAGAAATGTACTTTTGCTATGGTTAAACAAGTGTTCAGTAATATCTTAAAAAGATTTCAGAATTTCGGCTGTTGAAATGGCAACTAGTAAATACACCAAGTTTTGTCATGCCAGCATGTGTGGAAGTATTTAAAACAAACGTGTTACAACTAGCCCTGCGTTACTTTGTGCCCTGCGCTCCCCTACACATGTAGTGAATGTGCCGGTTGTTGTGGCTATATGTGCCAGTGCTGCATTTTTGTCCCAGTCCACTAATACGTAGTATTTCAATATTGTTGTGTTTTGATTTAGAATTTACATTTTTTTAAGAACAAAGACCATCTTTTAATGATGGTTAGGGGAGAGCAGGGCACAATAACGCGGGCTACACACTTGTAACACACTTGTTTTAAATATACGAAACTTAGTGTATTTACTAGTTGCCATATCTGTATATATAATAAATTGTGCCAAAATTCAAGATATCACTTATATAAATTCATGTTTTTACAGTTTAGTCCCATGGACTTTTATTGTAATCTTCAATATGTTCTTCGTGCCTGACAACTGTGAGGGGGGTGAAATTTTTTTCTAACTCGTTAGTTTAGATCGTATTTATATATAAAATGTATGATAAATACAGGCGGTTAACTTTGATTGACGGCTGATAACGGGCTGCGCCTAGTGGAATTTGATGTCTCGGCCATGATCTGACAACACATCATACCACCTCTGTATCCTTTCTGAACATTTCTATATTGTATTTCCCAAGATTTTACAGTATGGTGCCGCCCATACCCCCCAGAAACAGCCTCAAAGCCGTTCTTCACAAAGTCTATGGGTGACGTAACAGACGCTTTGTCCATATGTTTTTTTTTTTTTTACAGTCTATGGTTACAACTGAGAATGGTCTGGTTTAAACCAGGCTAACATACTTGTACTAGACATGTGAAATTAATGTGGGGGAAAATAAATACTCTAAACCCTAAGTAGATTTACACAAATTGAGAAAGTCAAAAAGCATTAGGCTACGTTGTGCCCTGCTCTACCCTAAGCCTATTCACTCATCATGCCCTCAAACCTGAAACTCACATTAAACGTCCAACAGCATGCAAAATAGGTTTCAGGTAACAGGGTGAAACCAGTTTTTATGAAAACAGAACCAGAGTAATCAAATTTTACCACAATGTAATTATAGGCAGCCATAAAGGAGGCGGAAGAAAAACATATTGAGCACATGGCCTAAAGCAGATTGAGGTAAAAAAAAAAAATCCCTCAAACAATTGTTCAACTGTTTAAAGGAACCAGATACATTTACGAGCCTTGTTATCAAAAACAGGAACAGGACGCATGTGTTATACCAGGATATAGTCATTTTGTTCTCTGAGTTGGTATGTAATTGACTTTATGCACAACTGCACTACTCCCTGAACTTAAGCCAGCTCCTTGTTTCCTGTCTGTCATTATTGGACAAATTGATAAATCCAGGTGATTAATCCAGCTCAGTAGTCATGGCAACAATAATCAGACACACCTGAATTAATCAAGTTCGGCCAATAATGGCGGACAGGAAACAAGGAGCTGGCTTAAGTTCAGTAAGTAGTGCAGCTGTGCATAAGGTCAATTGTGTGGTTAGGGATAATTAGCGATCAGAGAAGTAAACACTTTCTTCAACCCTTTCAAGATTATGTTGGCATTAAAAACCTAGTTACACTGAATGTTTTTAGCCACTGTTTAGAGAACGAAATGCTGCAAAAAAAAAAAAAAAAACTCTCGTAAATTACCATCACATTTCTTTCCCGTTACTAATGATAGTCCTGTATCGACAGTACAGCTGTGATGCCGCCCTCTAGTGGCTCAATCTGCTCTTAAAGTGATGGCAGCTCATTGAGACCATTGAGACATTAGCTGTGTCCCAATGCGAAGGCTGCATCCTCCGAAGGCCGTATTTGAAGGTTGATTGCGTCACAGTGGCGCGACGAAGGCTGTCTCAATTCAAAAATTGTCCCAATGTGAAGGCTGCATCCTTTGAAGGCTGTGGACTGTGAAGGATGCAGCCTATTCCCAACCCTAACCTAACACTAAACTCATGACCTGTGTTGTCAAAACGCTGGCAGAACGGAGGTGGGAGTGAGCGAAGCTCATTATCATTTTGCAATGTTTTCATTTAGACCCTAAAGATTCATATTAAATTGTACAAAAATGGCATTATATGACCCCTTTAAATAACCTCATATTAATATTATATGCATGCGCATCAGTATGTAAATAAGTATGTTTGATTGTTTAAAGATTTATTTTGTTTTTATATACTAAAACTGTGTGTGTTTTTTTTTTTGTTGCCTCAGGGCAACATTGTGCAGTTAGACTTTTTTGCCCAAAGCCAATTTGCTATCTGGGATACGGTCTCCAGACAGCAGCATAGTGTCGGCCCAGATCCGGCCCAGATCTGGGCAGTGTCCTGGCAAAGTCCTTGCATCATGTTTTTTTTTTTGTATTCAGTGTCTCTGATTTGTCATAACACCTCTTAAAATGCATGCGAACAATGCAGAAAAATTAACCTGATGTCTGCACACTGTGTCTGAAATTCTCATCCAAAATATTTGCACAATAAAAAATAAATAGCCTACGTCAATTACGTTTACACACCTAACTCCGAAACATAAACTCATAAAAATTAGGATCGGGTTCAATTGTCTGTGTATTTCGCATCCTTGCAAGTATTTTGATTGGTGTTTTGACAATTCAGAGCCACCGTACAAGCAAACGCCAAAATCCAGAACTGTTCTGGATCAATCGGTTCACGGAAATTAGTGGTAAGATAAAATTGTTTGTGGATACGGCCCCTTTTGTGTAAATTTATACAAAAATACCTTGACATTGCAACACGTAATGACTTGAATTCACCACTTTAAATTGTGCATGTTTATAATTTGTAAATAAAATTTAACAAGACAGTATCAAGTATCACAGTATCAAGACAAAAATGTCAGTGGGATATTTTTTACTACACTTTGCCAGAACTCTATTATCTGCTTCGGTGACCTCGCAATTGTTGTAATGACCTTGGAAAGGTTGTGAGTTTCAGAATCCTTCATAAAAGTCCGAAACTGAGAAGGATCTGGTGCGCGTGAGGGTTTAATGCCCAACCGTTTTAGACAAGTGCCTACATATGCGTCCTCTATGTTAAAGGGATTAACGTCCTTTGAAGCCTCAACTATTTTTTTGGGAAGGTCATTGGAGAAAACATATCCCACTCCCAGCACATATGTGGGGTATTTCGTTTCGGGGTATAGCTCCTCTGTGACGTAATATTTAGATTTTTTGTTTCTAATGACATGCTGGTTCAACATCAAAAAACCAGTGATGTAGTTCTGTCGGGGTGTGTTGGGTGCCAATAGAAGAGTCATCAAGTTTTCCATGTTTAAGTACATGTCAGAATCGACCTTCATACTGAAATTGGCTTGAGGGCATCGAGTGGCCAACCAGTCCATGATCACCATCGTCTTTATGGTCAGGTTGAAGTACGAGTCCACAAAGTTGCTCTGCAGTAAGTCTCCGTGTTGTCGGCTCTCTTCCTCCAGCTGCTGTTGAGCTTTTTCAGAGTCGGATCCTCCAGTCAAACCCACCAAGAAGAGAGTCATCACTGCTTTTCCCTGGACTGTGCTCTCATTCCCCCACGTGCTCCGGATGGCGTTTCGAGCTTCTACCTGATGGGGCGCCACGGGGACCATCAAGACCAGGAACGGACTCTGCTGACATTTATCAGGTTCATCCAGAATGTAATGATAGTTGCTTGGATGAGCTATATGATAATGCACTGAAATGGGTTTGGTGCTAATGGATGCAGTGGGTTTGTTCAGAGCTGTAGGTGTTTGCTTGATTTTCCAGAAAAAAAGTTTGCCAGACAACCCCTTAGTATAGGCCTGAGTCTGATTTACAACATTAAACATTTTGTGATGGTGTGTAACTTGCTTGAGAGAGAAATAGATATAAGCCATAGTAGACAATGATAATGTAATAGTGAGCATCAGAATGAATCTTGTTGGACACGTTAAAGCTTTATCTGGAGTCAAACCGCATCTGAAGAAGGAGAAAGAGAAACATTAAAATATTCAATGATCTCAATGATTAGTTTTTGCCACAATCAATCCTAATCATATCAAAAGATTGAGTTGCACTACATTTATTTTTTCCATGCAACTCAGCGAAACCTGAGTAAGTTTAAGTGCCAGACACACACTGCCAGTGACAATAACACCATTATACCATAATTTGATCATAAAAGATCGCACTGTTTGCTGTTGGTATTAATATCAAACACATACAAATTACCATTTGTCTGTACCGTATTTGACATTCAAATATGGTTTGAAGCCGATCCATCTCATGAATAGCTGTACAAAAGTGACCGTGCCTGACTTTCACAGATAGATCTGTTTGCCTCTCACAACTCGACCCATTGCACCCTGTATTATTCATGGATGGATGCATTGGCACACAGCTGGCCATGGGGCCACAAATATATGCAAAGTCAGGGAGGACAAGGAGAAGGTCATTTTGATTGCGCCACACTGGCCCATCCAGACCTGATTCTCCGAACTTGTACTCCTCGTGAATGCACCTCCCTGACCAATTCCTCTGAGGAAGGACCTCTTTTCTCAGGGACGGGGCACCCTTTGAGTGCCCTTGAGGCAGGTTTGAGTACCCTACCACCAGTGGTGGTGGTTACTATCACTTCCGCTAGAGCGTTGTCCACATGACATGCCTACGCGTTGAAGTGGAACCTCTTCGGAGCGAAGGCTGTCTCCCTCCACCCTCAAAGCACACGTTGCTGCTATTGCCGCACACCATGATACAGTGGAAGGTAAGTCTGTAGGGAAGCACTACATGATCGTCCGGTTCCTGAGAGGAGTGAGGAGACTGAATACTCCTCACCCTCCTCTTCTTCCCTCATGGGACCTCTCGGTGGCTCTAACTGCCTTGCAGAGTGCTCCCTTTGAGCCTTTGCAATTAGTGGTGTGAAGTTCCTGTCTATGAAGACAGCACTCCTGGTTGCATTGGCCTCCAAAAAGAGGGGAGGTGCAAGTGCTGCCCCTGGAGGAGACATACCCAGCCGTAGCACTGCTCTGTCCAGTAAATGCTCTCCGCACCTATGTAGACAGAACACAGTGTTTCAGGACCTCAGACCATTCTGTTATGGTGGGAAGTAGAGGGCTGCATTGGGATTGGGTCCCGCCGGGTCCCGCGGGACCCAACGCAAATCTCGCGGGAGCGGGCGGTTTGAACTTTGATGCGGGCGGGAATGGGCGGCGAAAAAAAACGGCTGCGGGATCAGGACGTAGCCTTCACATGATGGAGAATGAGAAAATGTCAATAAATGACGTGGAAAATAACCTCGAAAGAGGTATTTTCAGCACAAAAACTAAGAAAGGCAAGTCTGACATTTGGAGAAGTTTCTCAATTGTCTGTGACAAAGACGGAAAGGAACTGGACTTTATTTATTGTGACAAATGTGCAAAAATACTCGTCTATAGCCTATTGTATTTATATATAAATACATTTATACATTTATTTAATACAAATACATTTCATTTTTATCAAAACCTTTTAAACCTTTTTTTAACATTTATCAAGCACCATCACAGGGCACATAAAAATAGACTGCTTTGCAAAAAAAATATATATATATATATATATATATATTTTTTTTTTTTTTTTGCAAAGCAGTCTATTTTTATGTGCCCTGTGATGGTGCTTGATAAATGTTAAAAAAAAGGTTTAAAAGGTTTTGATAAAAATGAAATTATATTTGGATGTATTGTGTTTTGTCTTTCTGTGTTCTCACAAGCTACAGTAGCTGCTTTCAGACTTGCTTTCTGTTCATTTACAATAATTACATTATTATCAAGCCTGACGGAATACAATAGCCAAAATCAAAGTACTTGAGAAACGCACGGTAGCCTAAGCATTTTAAATGTCCCCGAACGATAGCCAGGATTCATCTTCCTGATCAGTGCATCAGAATACATGCGGGCCAGGGAAACGAAACAAACAACCCCATGAATCTCTTTAATAATAGCAATACAAATAAGTGTTCTTTTTCCTGCGGGACGGGAGAAGACACAAAATCAATGCATCTCTATTATTGTGCGGGAATAAATTCTCAGTTTTGCGGGTGCGGGCGGGAGTGGACATACATTTTGCGGGTGCGGGCGGGAGCGGAACACATACGTTGCGGGAGCGGGCGGTAATGGTCAGAAATTCGGCGGGCGCGGGCAGGAGCGGGATGAAGAAAACAGTCCCGCGCAGGACTCTAGTGGGAAGCTGAAGGGAAAGGCACTTTCCAAGCAGAGGCTGTCTCACTGGATAGTGGACGCCGTTGCTTTGGCATACCAGCAGCAAGGTCGACTGTGCCCCCTTGGTGTGACTGCCCACTCCACCCGGAATGTGGCATCCTCTTGGGGTCTAGCGCATGGCGCCTTGCAAACAGACATCTGCAGAGCTGCAGGCTGGGCGCCACCCAACACATTTGCCAGATTCTACAATTTCCAAGTGGAGCCAGCTAGTAGCGGACCCGCTCAGGTGTCTTTGCTTGCTCGCCATTCCACTCCACGGACTGAATATGTGCAATATTTTCCTCAGGAGAGCTTCTCCGAAAGCCCTGAGTTCCTCCAGCACTGCTGACGTTGACGCCAATGTCTATTGCCTGCGTGTTGGCTAGGTGCGTCCCGTCTAAATAGGAGTCCTTCGTCCGTGCTAGCAGGGCACACAGCTGGAAGACAGCTGTGAAGGTGGCGTGATTAGACTAGTAACCCCATTCGTCATCATCCGAAGGAACTCGGAGTGACAACGAAAGGGAATGAGGTTTACATCCGTAACTGAGACATTCCATTTTGTTGTCTTCCTGCCAATTTCCGCTATACCGCGGGGATTGCCTGAGTTCAATCTCGGCTCCTCCTCAGAAATTCCGCAGACCCATGGCATCTTCTTTGCCATTGGCTCCTTTTCTATACTCGAAGTATAGAAAGAGGCTTCCTAAGCGAAACCCCATTCGTCATCATACAATGTGATGTCTCTGTTCCCTACTCAGGGAACGAGGTTTACATTTGTAACTGAGATTTTCATCTTTACCTTCATGCACTTTGGTCAGTAGTGCATAGTTGGTATGGACTCAGCCACTGTTTGTTTCCACTTGTTGTTAACTATGACTAAAACTATTTTTAAAAAAAATGTGATTGAAAAGTTGAGATAAAGTTAAAATACAGAAAACAGAAACTAAAAAACATGACAGAAGCACACAATTAACTTAAGGGAATTTTAAATCTTATTTAAAAAGTTAATAAAGACTATAATCCTAGGTCCGTGTAACGCTTCTCAATTCAATTTTCGGACCATATAACGCAAATACAAAAATGGAAACCAGAAATTCATTTTTTTTTGTTTTACCAATTACATTATCAACGAATAGTTGCCTTTTCCTCCCTTTTTTTCAATTTTACTTGTGCTAAATTGTGACTTCAGAAACAAACATTTGAATAAATGAAATCTAACTGATTTTTCAATTTTCGTCTTGTAATTTGCGCCGTGGGCAGTACCATTAGCACAGGGGTGTGGCCGTGGACTAACTTTACTGTCATTTCATTGATGCAACTTACACTGTCACTCATTAAAAACTTCAATCAATTCACTTCAATAAAAACTGTCACTTTGGGTGAAAAATCTCGTCCTGTGTGTCAACTCTTGCTGTAAAAAAGGGCAGAATTCAGACAATATCAAACCATTTTCCATTAAAACAGTGTTTCATAAATTGTTTACAAATAATTAGTAATAAAATAAATAATAAAATCAAATTATTAGTGCAGTAAGCCCATTTGCAAATCAGAACTAGAAATAGCCTATCCATATATATAGCCCATCCATGTAGCCTATAAAGATCAGAGAGCGGGTATGAATGAGACATATTCATTTTGTAATGCTTTTTTATTCCATATCTAGATTTATGTAAATTCTTATTATTATATAAATTATATAAATTATTATTCGAATGTAAAGACAACTACTAAAGTGCATAAGAACATAGTTCTTGTTGTGTGAGCGAGAAAAATCTCAGATTAATGACTTTTGGAGGCTGGTTTCATTTTTCGTGAAAACAAAAATAAATGACAGATATAAGGTGGATGAGGGCTAGGGTAATCCTCGCTCCGATGCGGGACAACAGACCATCAAACTGAGCGTGGGACAGGCGGAAGTAGCCTACTGCTGAAAGCGGCCGTCACGCAGGTCCCGAAGTGAGCAAATGGTGAAACTCGGCAAACTGGTTCTCCAGGTCTGGTGGACGCAAGTACGTGTTGTTGACCCATGCGCTGCTGTTCTGCTCTACAGAGCAAATACATTGCGGTGACTCTCGATGAATGCTCGATCAACATAGCACTTGCCTCTCCCACAAGACGCGTATTCGCCGACGCGTGTCAATTGCGCTTCAAACGTTTGCTTTTTACGAAAGCATTCAAAATGTTCATGCCCAACTAGACGTGCTAGGCGCGAATTTGACGCTCTATTCGCGTTTGGTGCAACCGCAGACCTTATTTACAGTAGCCTAAATACTAGCAACATTTTTTAATGGAAAATGGTTTGATACTGTCAGAATTTGGCCCCTTTTTTACAGCAAGGGCTAACAGTTCAGTTATTATCAATAAAAACTGTCCTTTGGGTTAAACATGTATTTTCATTTATTCAAATGTGTGTTTCTGAAGTCAAAATTTAACACAAGTAAAATTGAAAAAGGGAGACAAATGCAACTATCCATTGATGATGTAACTGGAAAAAAATGGATGTCTGGTTTCCATTTTTCATATTTGCATTGCATGGTCTAAAAATTTGAATTGTGCATTACACGGACCATCGCATATAAGATACCAATTTTTTTTTTTCAATTCATGCATTAAAGAGTTTTTAAAAACTGAAAATGCTAGGGTATTACAAGGAAATATAAACACTAATGCATAGATCAGTATAAGTATAAAGGATCAAATATGACAAATTAAAACCTCATATTTACTCATAATTGTTTTGGCTATTATGGAAGTAAGTTAGGCTACTGCATGATGTTCATTAAAGTGTTGATTTTATAGCACGAATGAAAAGCACATAAACAGCAAATAAAAAAAGGGCCATACCTGTTCCACATGCTTCCAAATGTCCTGACTGCATGTAAATGAACTTCCGTAACATGCATCAGGTTTTTTGAATAGTTCATCTTTTTATAATTAGTTGTTTGCTGGGTGGAGCTGTGCATCGGGATGACTGAATTTGTGATGTAACTGAATCTCCTTCAATAGTATTATAAGAGGAACTTTCCACAAATTTCATGTTTTTATGGTGACTATTTATGTTTGATGAACTATTACTTAACATCAATAGTTCAAGTTTCTTTTCTGTTTTTTTTTTTTAACCAGAACTTCTGATTCAAGTGAGGATGAGTCATACATTTTTAATAACCCCATTGTCTTCCATGAAACTATTATATATGAGAACAATTCTGTTTGTACGTTCACACCGCCGCTGACTTGAGAGGCAAAGAAGCTCTGGCTGCCCTGTCAAGGACGCTTGTCAAAAACTACGGCAAAGAGTATAGAAGTACCAAGAGGCGAAACTTCATTGCAGTTTTGACAACAATTGCTAAATGGCGCTGATGTCGCCATTTTGGACTGAACCAAGGCCTTTACCGTTAGCACAACTATACAGCATTAACATTATTTCTGGAAAGAATTGGTTAATAATTTGGTAAAAAAAAAAAAAATCGTCCGGGAAGAAGTTTCTTGGGTTCTTCTCAATTGTGGTCTAGCGGCAGCTCGACTTGAGGAACTACCAGTCCAGCTTACTTTCCACAGGCTCGTCCGGAGTGTTCCAAGTGAGATGTGATGGCTTTGCCGAGGACCTAAACAAGCTCCTCTTCCTCCTTTTCCTATGGCGAGAGCAATATGGAGTCTTCCCGCCAGCTAAGAAGGACATTTTTTTTGTCGCGGCATGAGCTTGCATCCCCAAAGCTGACCACGTCAAACTCATCTTCGGGCGAGGGAGGGCCCACCAGCTGGCAGCAGTTGGCCACATCCCCGCTGTTGCCTGCTTTTCTGCCTCTGAGGGCGCGCACTGGCACCTCGACAGTGGGCACACGTGCCGTACGTCAGTGGCGCCTCGGCGTGGGTAAGGCCCAGGCAGGTGACAGTACTGGTGAAGGTCGAGGGGGTCAATGGGACCAGCACATATCTGGCATGTAGCAGCCATTGGATGCAGAGATGAAAATGGGGTGAGTAGTCCTCTATTGCAACTTTCACAATGACTTTTTAGAAGAATTCTAGCGTGAAGAAAGTTATTGCACTTTTATAGTGATTCACCACTTTTTTTGTGTGTAGCAGCCATCAAAATCTAAATTTGTTTATACTCACAGAATACAATTAAGTTGTCCAGTGAAATCACTGGGAATCATTACTTTACACTTTTGTCCTGGATTCTTGATTGTATTGCATTTTACAAAATGTTCCAACTTTTCTTGATTTGAGATTGTGTACTATATAACTGATGATGTTTTACTAAAAACAGGGTTCCCACACCTGGGTTAACTTTAAATTCAAGGACTTTCCAGATTCAATACCCTCAAATTCAAAGACTTAATGTGGGACACATCTGTTGTCCAACAAATAACATTGAGGTTCCATCGTACCATTTTGTGCACACGTAAATGTCATGGCAACATACAACACAAAGTACCTCACGCAGAAAACACTTAACGTAAAGCGTAAATGCATGTAACTAATGTAAATCAAGCAAACTAGTATATAAAACAAAACAAATTTAAGCACTTTCAAGGACCTATATCTATGAATGTTTATTTTCAAAAACTTTGCAGGGCCTTGAATATTTTTTTTCAGATTCATAAACTTTTAAGGATTTCAAGGACCCGTGGGAACCCTGTAAAAAAGTTTTCCACATTCCACTAAATGTATATATATATATATATATATATATATATATATATATATATATATATATATTGTTTCCCTTTGGTGACAGAATACTGTGATTCTCCGATGAAGAATAATAGAAGATTCTAGCCAGCAGGGCGGCACTCTGACACAATGAACAATGCTTTTATTTCATCTATGATTATATTACTGACACAGACGCATTAATTATTTATTCATAATATATAATATATGCCCTACCCTTTTAAAACAAAGGAACAGGGTAAAAATGTGCTAATTTTGAGGAAGCATTTTGTGGTACGCTGATACTGTATCAATGATTATCCAAGATTATTTTGGTCATGATGCATTTCTGATTTGGTTGTGAGCAAATTCTTCAGCCCACTGTAGGACCTCTGTAACATCTGAGATTTTGGTTGCATTTCCCACACCTTTAGCAACCTCATTTGAGCCATCTGCATTTCCTTCCAAGCGTGCGCACACATGAAGAGCCCATTCGATCGCTGAACCAGCAGCAGAGCCCTTAGAAGACAGAATGAAAGCAATCTCACACCTGTGAGGTTATACTGTAATTGTGTAATTTTTTTTTGTGTGTGCTGTACCTTGGGTACTTGGCAGGCAAAAAGCACCTTCCCTGACTGCTGCAGGTGAGCAAACAACATGACCTGGGAATTTGGACTGCTCTTGCTCAGCTTGAGCACAGTCTTCATCAGCACCTAAACACGAAAACATGCATACCTAATGTAAACATTTGATACAAAAATAATCGTCAAAGATTACCACAAAACATACCGATATCGAGTCCGCCTGGATCAAGTCCACCAGCACAGTTTTATTAGAGTGTTTGTCCAGCAGCTCTTTGGCTTTCAAGGCAGCCTAAAGCAGAAGAAACCATAAACCATATGCCCAAATCAACAACTAGATCACCTATAGACGTTTCTACCTCCGTGATCTCCAATTTTCTGATGGCGGTGTTGCTGCTCTTCTGCATCGCTTTCAGGCGAGTCTGCATCTCTCGTCTCTGCCATTGTGGGACAGGTGTGTTATCAACCACCTAAAACACATAACACGATATAGACAAACGAAATTCATACATCATGAACTGACTTTCCAATGAAGACGAGAGGTTATGGAGTTACGCACATTCATTAGGAGGCCGATCTCTTTGGAGAGTTTCTGAGCTGCTGATATAGACGGGACGCTTGCAACTTCTATCCGTGCCACCAAAGACTCCAACTCCTCCAGCATGGCTTGGCCCGCCTCACGAGCCTGTGTCACAAGAACAGTTAGCTTCACAGAAACTGAACTGCTGCCCAATGGTAGAAGTCGTTTTTCGAACCTTTTTGGCGTCATCTCCAGTAACGGCTATGATACGGCTAATGCCTTTCACCATCTGTCGTTCAGACACGATGACGAAGTCTCCAATTGCTTCCGTCCTCAATAAATGCCTGATAAAAGCAACAACATATCGGTGAGCTTGGCTTAGAGATGGGTGACATGGCAAAATACCATATCGCAATTCTTTTCAGACACGATTTTGTTGGATTCTAAGACCATTTTTTCAAGTTACTTAACAATAGTCAAACTAATTTCCGCATTTAAAACATTTAGGCCAACAAGATGAAAGAACATGAAAGAATAAGATAGATTACAAAAAAAAAAGGCCCAGTTTCGCAAACAGGGCTTAGATTAAATTACATTTTAGTCTGGGACTATCTTAAGCCTTGTCTTTGAAACCGGGGGAAAGCATTAGGATTATTAGGCTACAGTCACTTAATGCACAGATGCAATATTCTCAACTACATGCGATTTCGTTCCCAGCTGTTCACATTCACTTGAGGCATAACTGATTGTGTTTATGTAAACCTTCTGTTTTTTGACAGGTTAAGTGCAACGCTATGAGCTGTGTGACTGGAAAACATATCAGAAGTTCAAACTGGTAAGACTTTAAAATCCAATCCTATACATGGCACATCTGAACCAGCCAATCAAGGTGTTCAAGATTATTTGAAAATAACATGCAGGTGAAAAGTTGGAATTGAAGTCTGCAGGAAGTAGCAGCCCTTCAGGAGCCGGGATGGCTAACCCCTGGTCCAAAGAGTTCCAGCAGTTTCAGAAGAACCTTACGTGCCACAGCAAAACTCCACTGAAGCATGTCTAGCATTGTTTGAGGTAAGCAGATCTGAAATAGGCATAGCCACGGACACCACTCGCACTGGATCCGGATACACCTGAAACAAACATGGTCAACACCTTACATATACCCCAGTTTCCATCAACAAGGTGTGGGGCCAAAGTTCTGGCCCCATTACCACCAAAGAATAGAAAGTTCTGTTGAGGAAAGCCATAGTTACATTAACTTACATCTGGGCTTACCTATTAACTTACATCTGGGCTGTCCAATCCTGCTTCTGGAGGGCCACTATGCTTCGGTGTTTCTCTCTTAAACACACCTGAACCAGCTAAGCAAGTTCTTCAGGATCACTAGAATCTTCCAGGCAAATGTGTTGAGGCAGGACGTTTGCTCTCCAGAAGCAGAATTGGACACCCCTGTCTTATACCTTTGAAATACATTTGCTACCTCTAGGGATGTGCCAATCTGTTAATCTGTTGAGGGTTTTTTTTTGTCAGATCAGGAGTAGGTCAGATAGGACTGGTCAAAATCTGATACTGTGCGTAATGGTTAATACTGTAAAGCTCGAAAAAAGTATTTTGAAAGCACCATAAATGATGTCAATGTCATGCACTATATTCCAGGCGTTTAAGACATTTGATAGCTTTACTTGAGGAATAGACCATATAATTAAGTTCACAGAAACCATTCTCTCACCTGCAGCTGTCTAATGACATTTTCAATTCAGGGATACACCAATTGTTTTGCGCAATAAAAGATTCTGGCATTGGATTGACATTGGAAAAGTGGGAATCAAGCCATCCTTATTTACCTCATCTATAGTTCTCAGACCTGGAATCAGTTTAGCTCTGGACAGAGGGACCTCTTCTATGTGCACCTCTGCATTTTGATGGATGATGCCCTGGACCAACTCCTCAACTTGCTGTAGCTCAGATACACTAAGGGAGCCCTTTATACAATCAAATACATGTATTAGCCAGTTTGGAAATCATTAAATCCCTGAGCCAGCCACACAGCCACTGTACCTTCACACTGAAGTCGAATCGGAGGCGGGTGGCAGTGCAGTGTGACCCTCGCTGTCTAACAGAGGGACCAAGCAGCTCTCGCAGGGCGAAGTTTAACACGTGTGTGGCAGTGTGGTTCACCATGCAGCCCAGACGCCGAGCCTACAGTTGGAAACGCAACACTTACCATAGGTATTTGCATGATGCGTTACCATGTCTGATGGTACTTTAACTCCTACTTCTCCCACCTCATCCACATGAAGATGCACTTGGTCTCCAGTTCTCAAAGTCTCTGCTGCCGTGACTTGATGTACCACGTAACCCCCAGCCAGACGGACACAATTCACAGGGAACAGCACATCCTGAAAAACATAACTGCAAATGGTAAGTTAATCTTGTCATCTTGTCAAATGAGATGATATGGGATGTGATCAATAACCTGTAATCCATCCTTGGTAAAGTAACCCTGGTCGTGCGCCTGCCCTCCCTGCTCTGCATAAAAGCTGGTCCGGTCCAAAATCACACCACAGCGCTGACCCTCACGCACCTCTGAAACCAAAGACCCCTCACAGTAGAGTGCCAGGACTGATGCTCTGCAAGGCTCAAACACTGAGAGAGAGGAAAAGAGTCAGGGTCATTGTTTAGTCTTATAGACCATTTTCAGTTATCCCAACCTGCAAGAATTCATTTCCGGGAGGTATATTTCAGTAACAGGATTATGGGGGTGGGAGGGAGGGCTAACTTTCGTGTTCGCGAGGCACACTCGCAAAGTCTCTCCCTCTGTACAGTGCACGCGCAGCGCGCTGTGTATGTTATGCGCGCAGTATGTCTCGCTCTAGATTCCGGGAGATTTGAACTAATTTGCGGGCATCAGGGAGACGCTATCAATATGCGGGAGACTTCCGGGAGACTTGGGATGTCTGCATTTTGCTAGATGTAAACAACACTGGTCCAGAAACACTTCCTGTTTCAGTTTGTAACTGTTTTCTTTATTTCACAGGTAAAGAAAACATCTTAAAGATGTTGTTTAACTTTTTGATTCTGTGTTCCAACATGTTCTGTTGGTTGTATTTCATCCCAGCTTTTGTGTAGTGTTAAAAAACTGAAACAGGAAGTGCTTCTGGACCAGTGTTTACATCTTGCAAAATGGTCTATACAGTGTCCCAACCTGGTGTGATTTAATAAAGCGACAGGCAATAAATCATATTACTCCATAATAACTCTCCTGTTCTAACTCGTTTATCAAAATGAACTAATCTTTTTTCGTGGCATTTGGTTCATTCAACGAACGAAATGAACCAATGTGCGATCGTTTCGATTGATAAGACACTTATTCATCGTCTGGAATTTTGCACTGAAACTGTCTTTTGGACCTTGAACCGTTTGGTTCCCACTGAAATCCATTATATGGAGAAGAATCCTGGAATGTTTTCATCAAAAACCTTCATTTCTTTTCGACTGAAGAAAGAAAGACATGGATATCTTGGATGACATGGGGGTGAGTAAATTATCAGCAAACATTTTTTTTTTTAAAAGAGAACTACTCCTTTAACTGCCTTACAAACTCTTACACAAAAATCTTTTAACCCTCCAGTACCATATTGTCCATCGGACCCCAGACTGTAACAGTATTTCAGGGAGTCATCCGTGTGAGGAGCTCCTCGGCTTTGAAGCTCCGCCAGGCTATGAATATCCAACTGGTCCACCCTATCTCCATCATCCTCCTCTGACTGAAACCTCAACTGAGAAAACAACAAATAACAAGTTAGTCCATATACCCACAATAACAGATAAATCAATAAATCAAGAAAGGCAGTTGCTAATACCAGTACCTTCTCATATTCATCTTCAAGAACCTCCATTTCTTTTTTATCAACCATTTTGCCCCTCTCCTCCAGCATCAGGTCAATGAGATCGAGAGGGAAGCCTAGGTTACGATGTAGCGACCAGGCAACCGAGGCTGATTAATAGATACAACACAATAAGAGTAGAACAAATCAAAGACACAGAAATAAATATTCATGCATGTGCTATTCACTGAAAATAGGGTAGTGTGTGGTTGTTAAAGATCAGGGCTGGTTTAAATCCTACAAGAGACATTGCAGTTATCATTATGCCCGTGAACAACAAATTGATTGGGATAAAAGTTTCCATGAAATGCACTTATTATTACAGAGCCTGCACAGATAATAAAGGGAATAAAGCGAATTACACCACTTTGTGGGTTTACCTGGAAAAACAGCAGAGTCTTCGTCCATATTGCTGAGAGTCCTGTCAATCACCCTCCTGCCCTGCCTTAGCGATGACAGGAACTGGGCTTCATTTTGATTAATGAGATCAATGATCTACAGAGGAAGAACGCAACTGTTTTACAAATATATCATGGGTAGAAAACATAATTCATGGCAGGTTTTCTAAATTGAAAAAAGACACGGTATACTGATATATACTATAAACACAGAATTACGGATTCGCAAATATTAAAATTGAGGCTAATGCAGATAAACCATTAACTATTTTCATATTACGGCTGATATTGTTTCAAATGCTACAAATAAATTTAAGCATCATTTTGAGATTTGTTTAATATTACATTTAACAGTGTTATTAAATTATTCGTGTTTTTAAAGATTCACTTGAATTGCTTTTTAGAACATGGCAATACACTACCGTTCACCAAGGCTGCATTTATTAGATAAAAAAATACAGATAAACAGTAATATTGTGAAATATTATTACAATTCAAAATAACTGTTTTCTACTTTAATATATTTTAGAATGTAATTTATTTTTGCAATGCAAAGCAACGTTTTCAGCATCATTCCAGTCTTCAGTGTCACATGATCCGTCAGAAATCAGTCTAATATGCAAAGATAGAAAGTATCTTTCCTGTCAATTTTAAACAATTTAATTCATCCTTGCTAAATAAAATAAAAAAGTATCGCATTAGTATATATTTTTGTAAGAAACGAAATACTAAGGTGTTTTGTAACATGCTCACCCTCTCAGACTCAGTGTTCAGCTCAGGATAAGCATCACCCTAAGAAAAGGGAAGCGAGAGGGAATATGAAACTTAAGACATGATGCAGTGATGACAGTAATAAACTGATGGGCATCTCACCAGTATATGAGCTACAGTAGGCACCAGGCTTGCTAGCGTACCCTCGGGGGCCTGCAGCACTTCTGTAGAAAACCTTACGGCGCGTCTCAATATACGTCTCAACACCAGCCTATCACAAAGACGGCATATTTCAGAAATTGTACGTGTTAAATTACCCTGCATACTTCCATGAAGTCAAACTCACTCAGCGCCTGTCATGCCTGGATAAATTCCGTCAGCGATACACACGCAGATTGTTCGAATGTGGTCCGCCACGACCCTATAGGCCATGTCCACCTGACCCGCATCGGCCTCTCCAGTTCTGCCCTGATATGCAGGAGCCTTAGAGCACTACATGCACAGACAGAGATAATGTGGCTTCATTTATATTGAACCTGGAATATTATTCTTTTAAAACGTTAAATGAAGGTTAGAGAAGAGACCTGGTGGATGGCGGACAATAGAGGTGTGAAAAGATCTGTGTCATAGTTGGAGTGTTTTCCCTGCAGTACGGTCACCAGTCGCTCTAAACCCATCCCAGTATCCACGCTGCACTGGGGCAGAGCTCGCAGGCTACCATTGCCCTCCCTATAGCATAAAGAGAGTCCATTTTCAAATCCTCACAATGTGTGTTATTAACATATTATTCCACAAATAAATGGAGGCAACAGGAAGGAAAAAATTGTTAATCATTTTTGTTAATTTAAAAAAAAAATAGCAGAAATAAATTATAAATATTAGATTAAAAAAAAACATTTGGAAATGTTGCCATGGCAACTAACTGAAGGAAGTACTAAAATTACTAACTGGAAAAAAAAAACAACTAAAACCTAAATAAAAATAAACTAAACCAAAAAAGTATGTTTATTATAATTTTGATCATATCTTCAGATTGAATTAATCGTTAGTATTAATAGAGTGAATTAATCACGATTAATCGTATTCAAAATAAAAGTTTACATATATATGTACAGTATATATACATGTGTTTACATAATATATGTGGGTGAACTGTATAATTATTTTGTATATAAATACACACACATGCATGTATATTTAAGAAAAAAATATTATTTATATATATAAAATATTTCTATATATATATATATTTATATATATATATATATACACAGCATATACAGCAAAATATTTCTTTAATATATACAAGCATGTGTGTGTATTTTTTATATATATATATATATATATATATATATATATATACATAAAATAATTATACACCGTTCACCCACATATATTATGTGAACACAAACTTTTATTCTGGATGCAATTAATCGTTTGACAGCCCTAATAATATATATATGTGTGTGCGTGTAAAATAACACTGGAAGTGACGTTTCTAACCTGTTATACTGCATAAAAACTAGATTCCAGATTTCCACCACATCCGGACTGTCCGCATTGACCAGCGAGGTGGCGTTCCGATTCCCAACATGATCGTAGTGAATCTCGGTGCAGGGGCCACACGGACCAGTCTCGCCCATTTCCCAGAAATTATCCTTCATTCCAAACGGCAACACGTGATCCGGCTGCACTCTGCGTGGAAATGTCAAAACAATCCAGTGAATCTCCAACGGTAAACTAAGCAATTTTGGTTTGCACTGCTTTGAACGTACCCTATGCTGAGCCATATTTGCCGCGTTTCCTCATCAGCAGGGAGACCATTGGCCACGTCCCCAGAGAAGTACGAGATATACAAGCGCTCTGCAGGAATGCCATACTCTTCCGTTAAAAGACGCCAGGCCATTGCACAGGCTTCCACCTGGATTGTGAATCATTCATTTAATCAAAAAAACATGAAAATGCTACAGAGCCCATAATTGTATATAGTGATGGATGGGGAAAAAATTACAAATGAGATGGCTGGAAAAAAAATATTTCAATGCATTTGCATTCACTCTCAAAACTTTTGCGTCCCCTGAGAAACTTTGTCAGGCTTTTTCTCTGGGATCGTGATGGTTTTGAGAAAGAACACAAGTTTCTCTGTGACCTCAATAGTTTTGAGAGAAAATGCCTAGTTTTTCCCCCATCTTGTATATTTTCCCACGTAACATCTTGAATAAACTTCTTGCATGAACATATTCATGAAATTTATTTTGATATTTTTTAGTGTCGTAAAATGTCCTGATGTCACAAAGAAGAAGAAAAAAAATCCTAATTAAAAGAACGAAATTATTTACCAAACCTTGAAGTAATCACCAAACGACCAGTTCCCCAGCATCTCGAAGAAGGTGTGATGGTACAGGTCTTTCCCCACATCCTCCAGGTCGTTGTGTTTGCCTCCAGCGCGGACACACTTCTGACTGTTCACCACCCGCCTGTATGATGCCATCTCACTGCGGGGGTCCGCACAGCCAAGGAGAATTGGCTTAAACTTTGGGACAATAGTCAGAGACCATTACATTACAGAAGACAACGGCCCCAAAAACACTTAAACCACAATTTAAAAAAAAAAATGCACTCTTTTAATATTATAAATATATAATAAATAACTTTAAAGTTTATATTATTAATCTATTTTGTTTTTGCTTTATTTGTTTATTATATGTTTTTTAAAGAGTAAACAACCAACATTTTCCTTACAGCATTACCATGATACGTGTCCAAAAAACATAGCAGTGCCATTGCACTTTGACATGGCTGATCGGTTTTATACGTTTAATATCTTGCATGTATCGTTATTGGTTTTGCGTAAGTTACCTGGTTCATTCCTGCATTGACGAACAGAAGACTCGGGTCTCCTCTCGGACGCACGGAGGAGGACGGCACCACTCGGTGTTCATAACCTTCCTTGAAAAAGTCGATAAACTTCTGCCGTACTTTTTTAGATGTGAATTCTTCATGAGATGTTGATTTGGACAAGACAGAGCACGTTCTTATTCCCGTCAATACAGTGCATAATTTTATATTTGAAAGTGCACAGTGGAGCTGTTTCCCCAACACTATGCGCGCAGCCATCTTGCCGAGTCCTAGCGTCAAACGGCAGCGTCCAATCAGCGACGAGAATGAAATGAAACTGAAGCTAAACATGACAATGAAGAAATACATTCAAAATATATATAAAAATGTTATGTACATACATTATATTATTATTATAATGTTCAGAAAAAATATGAATTATCATTAAGATAAAATATTAATCTTAAACATGTGATTTGTGTAATATTCTAAATGTATAAAACAATTATATTTACTAATTCAGGGTGATTATATAATTAAAGGTACATTTCAGATCAACAAAAAAGTGAAGAAATCAGTGTGAAATTCTGCAAAATAATCTAGTTGTTTCCACTTTCCATAATATTGTTCTAAATTCATTAGTTTGCAAGCTTAAGCACAAATTACTTTTTAAATATTTTAATGAAAATAAATATTCAATTAATTGTTTTGTCAACTGTGTTACAGACAAAAGTTGTCACTTAAGTGGCGTAACTGTTTGGTATGTAATATATATATATATATATATATATATATATATTCAGGGTTATTTGATGGAAAGAAAATTCACAAGAAAAGCATTCATTTGTAATAGAAATGATTTGTAATGTAAATGTCGTGACTGTTAATGCATTCTTGCTGAATCAAATCTTATTGACCCCAAACTTATAGTAAAGTAGACCAACACACAAGTCAAAGTACATACAGTATTTTATTATTATATAATCACATTTGTTAACAGCCAACTACAAAAGTGTAGTAGCTAGTATTGCATTTCTGCAACAGGAAATGTTCCTTCCTATGACTCTTATGAGAACATGCAAACAAAAGATAAGAGCAATTGCACAAATCATCCTGTACTGTATCTTTGACTCAAGCACTTCTCTCTTTCAACACTGAGCGGTTTTACAATAACTTTAGGAGGTGTTCAGTCACCTAATAACAGCTCCAATAAAACAAAACAAATATATTATGCTTCCTCCCTTAACAATCCTCACTGGCTAATAACAGTCGGCACATTGGCCACAGTAGCAGAGAATACAAAAGTAAATAATGCATAAGAATAGTAAGGCACGAGGTTGTTGGATTTTTTTCTGTCAAACAGACGTTCCTTCTTTTGACTCTTCAGTTTCCTGTAGAGAAAATCAAATGAATTAGACATCACAAAATCAACCTCCATTTATTATGAATGATTTTTCATGATTTATTTATTTATTTATTTTTAAATTCAAGTGCCCTTATAATATTAACCACACCAACTTCCCCTCCCTCTTGCTGCATCATCTCTTCTCTGATAATGCTGTTGTGAACTATTTTCTTCTACAGTGTAGAAATACTAAATACTCTTGTGAATGTATGGAGAGTGTTAATAATGTACCTTGTCCTGTAACTGTTCCGGCAGGTTCTTCTCTTCATCCAGCTCTTCCTGAGAGCTTTTCAGGACCTGCTGCAGTTCAGAGGCTGCCTGGCCGAGGTCTTGCATCAGCTTCGTCTCGTTCTCCACTCTCTCCTGACATAGACACAAACAAACCACACACCATCAGAGAGCGGAGATCTTCTATATGCTGGTCCACACCTGAGATTTTGAAGAGGCGTTGTAGGAACCTTTAGCTCTTCAGTTGGTCCTTCACCAGCAGCTTCCAGCTTTTCTAATGGAGGCTCGAGATCCCTGTCGCACTTCTGCGCCTGAGTGGAAAAATACATGTGTGAGCACCCCTAGCATTTCAAATGCTATAACAGTTTAAATTATATTATAAATTAAAACTTATTTAAAAAATAAGTTAAATTACTAGTTAAGGAAAGAAAAATATATTACATGTATATAAAAAAATAAAAACAAACTAAAATTCAAATACTTGTAATCTAAAATAAAATGAAAAAAACAAACAAAAATAAAACAAATTAAACTGAAAATTAAACGAAAAAAAAATTCAACCCAGATAAAATTAAATATTAAAACAAAAGAGTTTAATCAAAAAGAGTTAATACACATGAACACACACACAAGCAGTATTGACCTGAGTGGACTGTGCGCTCTTCTCGTTCTCTACCTGCCGACTCACTTCCTGTAGCTCCTGCTTGACCTGTAATGCACAGCACAGCAGTCACTCAAAGTAGAAAGCCACATGTGTAACATAAGACAAACCGATGTTAAACTTACCAGTGAAAGTTCTGCTCTCTGTTCCTGAGCCTCTGCTTTGGCCGATACCAGCTGGACCTGCGTTTCTGATAACAATGCCTTCAGCTGAGTAGAATATAAAGAAGGATATGACAACATATTCAAACATGTTAACGTGAATGTTCACACATAACACTGCGAGTAAAACACTGCATTATCCATGCCAGGCCAGTAGATGGCGATGTCACTTTGTAAAGAAGCACTATACGCGCATATAGACTGAACACGAAATACATAATAATCATCACTTTCATGAATTTATGTTTTTGTAGTTTACACAGTGACGATAACAGTATAATTTTTCTTTAAACTTTGACCCCAGTTTTCAATGGTTTGCATTTTCAGGTCCCCATAAAAGTTTTTTTAGTTGTCATGTAAACGGCTTAGACACATCTTCTCTTTTTAAATAAAACTAATTGAAACAAATAAACATTAATATAATAAACATTAAAAAAAAAAAAGATTTACTCTTCCGGTCAAAACTATACAGGAACCTCAGGCCCTGTCCACATTACTGCGTTTTCGTTTAAAAACGGAGACCTTTAGCTACGTTTGCACCTCCCGTCCAGACTTAAACGGAAAAAACGAAGACCTAAAACGGAGAAGTTTAGAAACGCTGCACCTCCGTTTTGTGTTTTGAATCTCCGGAGGGCGTTTTAGTGTAGAGTTTGGAAATGATGACGCAGAGGCTCACGCTCGGCACGTTTTCAGTCGTTTTAATGTGGACGGAGATCAATTCTAGTACGCAGATAAAACACTGGTGTGGACGAAGATCGTTTTCGTTTTAATTCTCCGTTTTTAAACGAAAACGTAGTAGTGTGGACGGGGCCTCAGAGTCAGCGAGTCGTTTCACCTGAGACATTTCTTCTGCATACGTCTGACTGATGGTTATGGATTCCAGTTGTTTCTCTAGCTGGGCTTCCAAAAGCATCACCTGGCCCTTCAGCTACAGAGAACAGAGGAAAAGTACGTTTCTACAAGTGCAGCATGAACATTCATCAAAGCTTCTCCTTTTGCATTTCACAGAAAAAAAAGAAAAAAATTTAGAGCAATGTGAGTGAGAAACCCAGTCCCCAAAACCAAAGAACAATGTCAAATGTAAGCATGAACCTGATTGGTGTCCTGTCTTTCCACATTTATTGTCTCCTCCAGGACCTTTACCTGATCCAGAGCCTGTGGAAGATTCACACTTGAACTGAAGTGTACTAAACAGTCACGCAAATCCAGCTTCAGTGAAGGATGTTCTTACCGTCTGTTTTTCCTTCTCAGCATCTGAAAGCTTTGACTTCCACATGAGTTCGCCATCCTCCATACTACTCTGCAGAACTTTCAGCGCACTCTCCTGTACAAAACACACAACATTCAGCCAAAACCCTTTTTCAAAAAGTCAAGACTGGAATCCGCAGACCATGAGGTGTGTGAGTTTTTTTTTTTTTTTTTTTTTAAGTAATTATAAATGCAACATTTACAAACTTTGATATTATGGTTTCATTCTTCTTCCTAAAAACAAACATCACAACATTATTAATTGATATTTTTCAGGTGGAGACAGTTAAAGTAAAGTACTTGTAAAATAACACTGGATAACACTGTATAAATTAAACAGATGAATCCTTGTTAAAATGTAGCAGCCAAGAGCAGTGAATGATTTTTCTCTTTGTTGCTTGATTAACATTATAAACACAGAAAGCAGCAGGAATATTAGGCTGCTGTCGTTATAAGACCCATTGTAAGGAACCAATATACTAATACACATTTTTCTCAATTATTTACATTCACTAAGCCAAAACCAACTACCAGGATACTGGCCAAAATGTCTTTTTTTTTTTTTTGGTGAATTTCTGTGCAAGACGACATGAAAGGGATCGAGCTCAATTCTGTATTCTGTATTTGTCTCTGTCTGAGACGCAGATTTCTGGGCCTGTGCTTTGGATGTTTGCGCACAGAACAGTTCCCACACAGTAACGAATTGAGTGCGTCTTGCTCTTGAATATTTAAATTGCCAATTAAGCCTTAAACTCTTGTGACCATGCAACACTGGCGTGTCAACTGTCCCAAACCTTGTTCACATTTTTTACGTTCATGTTCTTAAAAAAAATGCATTGAATTCACAAATATTACTAGCCAACTGGAGATTGACAGTTTCATATAATTTCATTTGGTGCTTGGTGACTGAAGTGTTAATTTTAGACCCTGCAGTGCTGACACCTACTGGCTTGGATGTATTAAGGTTTTGGTTTTAGTTCCAACATGGCGGCCATCAATTTTAAATCTCATGCAAGATGAGTGATTCTCCGGTTTCTCTTCTCTGTTTTTCTCATGAGAGTGTAAATGAGTTTAAACATATCTGTAAATTTCACTTTAAAATGCATGATAAATGTGTGCATGCCACGGTACCGTTTCACTGAGAGTTGATCTGTACTGCTCACACTCAGTCTGAAGTGACCTCTGTCTCTCTTCTGATAGGGCGAGTTTCTGCTGCAGATCCTGACACATAATCAGATAAATAAGACGTGAGAAGAGAACAACCGTGCAATGCAGGTGTGTGTCCTTAGAGATGATCTCTCACCGTCACATCTGAACTGGACATTATGTGCTGCTCTTCTGCTGGACTCTGCTGATTTTCTGTCAGGTTCTTCTGTGCTTCATGTGTGAATGCTTCCAGCCAGTTTGTCTACAACATACATAGCAAAAAAATTGAGTATACAAATAACATACTATTTAATTTTAAAATGACCTGTGCTCTAAACTTATTCACATATTTAATACATTTATTCACAGGAATTAATACAGAATTCTAACCTGATGCGTTTCTATGCTGATGTGAGGGAAGAGCGTCTGGAAAGCTTTTCTGGTGTCTGTCTGGAAAGAGCTCAGCTGCTGCTCAACTTCACTCTACACACACATAAGCCTTTGATCACTACATTAAATTACGCCACACAAAATGTTTAATAGTTATAGCCAACTACAGCCTTTTGATGATAATGAACACCTCATTCATCATGGTTTGTGTGTATTGTGTAGATATAGAAGAAAGCACATGTTTATATCAGGGTTACCCGTGCGGCCTTGGCCTGGCTCAGTCTTTCTTCACTCAGCCTCTCAGCAGCAGATAGGGCTTCCACTGTGGCATAGTTTTTATCTCGCAGTTCCTGAACACACACCACAGTTAGATGTGGATGGATGGATAGATAAACAGGTACTTAAATATGAACTGAGAGGTAATCAATATGTATGGACGAGCAGGTTGGATATGGACAGATGGGAAAGGCAGATATACGCCTGGTTCAGATTACATGATTTTTTTTTGTCTGTTATGATAGTCACGGTGTCAGATTACGCGATTTTTACTCCTAAAATCTTGTGTCGAGGGCAAGACACACGTCAGACTACACGTTGCTTCCTGACCAGTCATCGCATGCCGTCTTTAACGGCGCGCGTGATGTCATCGAGCAGGCGAAAATAGTAGCTAGTGACTTCCGGAAACGAGCGTAAACAAACAATGGATGAAGCGGTGAGTGTTGTATTGGCTGTCCTGTGTTCAGAAAAAAAGTTTAAAAAAAAAAGAGAGAAAACCCGACAATGAACACGTTCCTGGATTGCTCGAAGAGGACAGTATGGGCTGTCAATCAAAGAGAACTTGAGGTAAAATATTGTTACTTTTAGTTTTAAGTTAGCACTGTCGTCTCTCTTTCGTTTTGCAATTTTTGAAAGTTGTGTAAAAGTTTGTGCTCATATTGGTCAACCTCATACATGTGACGAAACTGTCGTGGACGACTGTTAAAAAAAATTCAACATGCTAGTCTTTTTGTGGTGAAGCATCGCAGACGCGACGTAGGTTGTCGCCCACGATGACACGCTATACGAGATGATACGATCGAATCTTGCGTCCCGATGGCCGTTGTCGTTTACGAATCCCCACTACACCCTACGTCAAACGGATTGTGCCAAAATCAGGCTAAAATCGTGTAATCTGAACCAGGCAATACATGGATGGGCAAGTAGGTATGGATGAATGAGTGGGTATATATGGACAGATGTGTTGAATAGATAGCAGTTAGATAAGGATTGACAGATAAATTCCCAAATTAAAGGTTGGGTAGATGGACGTAAAGGTAGGCTAGGAATGTTCAGACAGAGTGTGGATATGGATGGACAAGTAGATATATTTGAATTATATTTGACAGGCCACGTAGATATGGACAGTTATGTAGGTAGGGATGGACAGACAGGTAGATATAGACAGACGAGTGAGTAGATATGGATAGATATGCTGGGTAGATATGAATGGACACATGTAGGTAGATGGACAAATTGGTATACATGGACGCACAGGTAAGGTAGATATGGTCAGACCGGCTGGGTAGATAAGAAAGAACCGATAGGCAAGCATGGACCAACAGTTTGGGTAGACATGAATACATATGGATGGACGTGTAGAGTAGAGATAAACTCACGTTGCTCTTGGCCTTTACTCGCTCCATCTCTTCTTTAAGCTGTTGAAGTTCCTCCTCCAGCGAGATCATGCGTGCGTCCTTCTCCAGACTGTCAGACACAAAAACAAAAGTCAGTCATTATCAGAAGCATCCAGGAAAGAAAAAAAAGGAAGACCAATATCTGGAGGAATTAAAAGAAATCTTACTTCTCAAACGGCGGTTCAGCTTCAACAGTTTCAGCCTGTGGATATAAAATGATATACCAAATCGCATGTAATTACACACATGCAAATATTATCAAATGATTAAATGCTCAACTCACACTTTCCATTTTCTCCAGCTGAGCCTGTAGAGATGCCACCGAATCTTCCTTTTCTTTCAGACTGAGGGATAGTGAGAAAGTAATGCATTTAATCCATATTGTCTACAAAATATACTTGAAGAAAGCATCAGCTGTATTGAATACCTAGCTTTCAGTTGGTCGATCTCAGCTGTGTATTCCCTTCGTTCCGTGTCCGCCTCATTAACCCTGAAAAGTCCATGTTTAGATCAGACACCAGAGAGTGGCACATTCCCTGAGGTCTTGAAACAACTGGAGTCGTTGAATCGATCTTAATTTGAAGGTAATTAAATTCATCAAGTTTAAATCACAAAGCCAGTACCTATTCTGAGTCTCCTCAGACTGAGCTCTCTTTAATGCGTCAAGCTCCTCCCTCATCTGATTAAGCTCTGTCTCCATTGATGTCAGCTGGTCCTCCCTCTCTTTCAGACTACACACAATAAATCAAAACATGGTGAATGTGGTTTCACCAAGTGAAATAAGTTCCTGGATCAACATCTTTGTTGAGCCTAGAACAACATTCCAATTAGCCAATCAGATTTGAGGGACACGTTTATCGTTTATGTCAAATTTAGTCTTAGTGTTATTCACATAAATTCCCTCTGATTTGAGGGATAACTTATGAGTAGGGTTGGGACAAAATTTTCAGGAAGCAAAATGTGTTGATCCAGGAACATGTCAATTAAAAATGAAACTGTAAATGTAGTGACTCAAATTAAACGTGAACAGTTCACAATACCTGCTCCTCAACTGTTCAACCTCCTCGCAGTTGATATTCTGTACAGAATCAATATAGGGAGGAGAATAACATTGTTTGTTATTCCAAAAGTTACACAAAGTACAGTATCTGATATTACAATCTCAATGATCATGTCAAAAACCTGGTTGGGCAAGTAGGTATGGATGAATGAGTGGGTATATATGGACAGATGGGTTGAATAGATAAGGATTGACAGATAAATTCCCAAATTAAAGGTTGGGTAGATGGACGTAAAGGTAGGCAGAGTGTGGATATGGATGGACAAGTAGATATATTTGAATGGGCTGGGCAGATATGGTCAGACAGGCTGGGTAGATATGGACAGATATGTAGGTAGGCATGAACAGACAGGTAGATATAGACAGACGAGTGAGTAGATCTGGATGGATATGCTGGGTAGATATGAATGGACACATGTAGGTAGATGGACAAGTTGGTAGATATGGACGCACAGGTAAGGTAGATATGGTCAGACCGGCTGGGTAGATATGAAAGAATCGATAGGCACTGTACTCTGAACAGTATCTGATATCACAATCTCAATGATTATGTCAAAAACCGGGTTCTGCTGCTTTGCATTGGCAACTAGATCACACAAATTTGTACCTGGATCTCAGCCTGTACTGTTGCTTCTGTTTCCACCGAGGGCTTTTCCTCAGTAACCTGTGGTGTCTGAGACAGCTGTGCTCTCAATATCTCCAGCTCTTCACATCTGTCTTTTAGCTCTTTTTCTGTAACACGCATACGCTCCTGGAGTTCTGTAACAGAAGTTATTTCCATCTTAAAAGGTACAAAAACATACTCACTTTTTTCCATTTGTAAACTGAGCCAAGGCAATGCATAATAAGTGAAACAAGATGTGTTTGAGTGTACTGACCAGTAAGGGCCTTGGTTTGCTCTTTTGATGCATCTACTTGAGTCTGTAGGATTGTGCTTCCGCGCTGAGCCTCATGTAGTTCTTCATAGACTCGATCTAACTTCTGCTGCAGAGCCTTCTCTGTCACCACACGGGACGCCTAACACAGACACAGAGGATTGTCAAAGGAATAGTTCCCCCCCAAAACAGCACCAAATATATTGCAAAGTTATTGTACAGATTCAGATTTGGAACCTGATAACCCCTGTTCACCAACAACTTTCATTGTATATGCATGCATGTTTGGAACAACAAATGTAAATAAACTGAGCAATTCCAACAGGGTCCTCAGCAACAGAATTGTCATGGTACAAAGACCACAGTCACCTAAGAGAGATGAGATAAAAGGGAAAAGGTCAGGGCTTACTTGTGTTTGCGCTAGCTGTTCTTCAGCAGTGGAGATCTTGGTTTCAAGAGTCTTCCTGCGCTCTTCCTCAGCATGCTGAGCAGCCGTGCGCTCATTCAGCTCTCGGTTTAGACGCACACAATCCTGACGCAGCTTTGCCAACTCTGCATTCTGCCTGTGCATGTGGAAAAGCCACAGATTTACAAAAGGGAAATGGTTAGATAATACATTTTATAGCTGGAGGCAGGTTTAGTGTTAGCTTGAGTTGTGTAGCTTTTATTTTATGGCTTTTGCTAGGAAATTACAAGAGGGGGAATGGGATCAGTACATGACACATGTTAGATATGAACCTGCATCTCCAAAAATGAACACTAAGGATAATTAATGTGCTTTCTGTCATTTCTGTGCCAATTAAATGTATTTGAACAATTCGATTTTTATATTTTCTGAAGAAAAACCTTGCCTGGGCAAAATGAGGTGGCATGCTTTGGCAATGGTTTGAATGCAAATTCATTCCCTGACATTAGATGGCGCCAATTTGCTCTGCAATACCACTCCATTTCAGTTTTTTTTATCAAGATGTTTGTAGTCCCTG
Organism: Pimephales promelas; assembly: GCF_988280905.1. Taxonomy (NCBI): domain Eukaryota; kingdom Metazoa; phylum Chordata; class Actinopteri; order Cypriniformes; family Leuciscidae; genus Pimephales; species Pimephales promelas. Next base: position 15,832,384 of record NC_142770.1, on the reverse strand, counting down.
TCATGTTTGTCATTTAGTTCTTTATGTTCTAACACCAACGAGAACTGCAGCTCTACATTCATCTTGCCTTGCATCTTCCTCGTCTTATTTCTTCCTGGCAGTGTAGGTGGCGACACTACTTGGCGTACATCTTCTTCTTTGCATATGTGTGCTCGGCAAGACCGTTTTGTGTTTGAGTGCCTCCAAGTTGTGTTTTACTGTAACTTCAGAAGCTCCAAACACATGAGCAAAAGCGGCAATCTCATTGGTCGGATAGTTTTTGACGCAGCGCTAAACCCGATGCGTTTTTTTTTTATGAACCTTTTACGTGTGGCGATTTATGTGCCAGTGTGAACACTCACATTGGCGCCCTTTGTTTAGTCACGAGGCGTTTAACGTCGGCGAATTACACGCAAAATCCGTCCCGGTGTGAACAGGCCTTAAGGGTTTATAAAGGCAATATGTTCAATACCTGCTTTCAGCCTGACTAGTGGCTTGATTGAGGGCATCTCTGAGAATAGAGTTCTCTTGCTGCAGACGGGCCAGCTGAGCATTCGGACCATTCTCTAACTGCTCTTGCAGACTTTGGATCTGTGGAAACACACAAACAACTCATTTAATAATCTAACAACACACTACACAGCATAGCAAGAGGGGAAAAAAGAGTGAGAGGCTGTTGACTTGTGACCTTGCCGTTGAGCTGTTGTGTCTCCTTGATGTGCTCCTGGTAGGAAGTCTGCATTTGAGCCTGTAGAGCTGCAATTTCCTGGCCACGGGCGCTCAGCTCAGAGCTTATACGGGTCTCTAAGGATGTCATCTTGCCCTTTGCAGAACTCAGCTCCTATTGGCCAGAGCAATGAGTCAGAGATCTGGTTAATGACCAAGACCCTCGGGGTTAATGTCATTTTGACAAATAGAACATGTTCCTGATCAAAATATTTATCAACCAATCAAATGTTTGAGATTGGGAAAAGGTTAGAATTGGGTGCTTAGGGTGGTGTGTTATCAACCAATGGTATTTCTGATTTTAATGTACTAGATGGTTAATTGTTTGGGCACGGGCATGGATTTGCTTAAGACTAGTTTTCAACAGGAACATTGCTCCACCCATTCTCCAAACTCCTTGTTCTTTGTAGCTTCACAGGGATGCTGGAGCACATCCAAGCATCTCAGGCATATACAGGGAAATACCATAGATGGATGGCTAGACCATCGCTGAACAATGCTCCAGGACCAACAAAATTATTTTCAACAGGTACTCATGACCTTGCAGTGATGAAGCTTGATTAGGGGTAGAAACTAGTTTGAACCTCATTGGTTTGTCTATGCTGGCACGTATTACCTTGGTAAGCTCTCGGACACGGTTTTTGGCAGCAGCTACGTTGCCCTGCTCAGCGCTCAACTGCTTTTCCTTCTCCTCCAGCTGCTTCTTCAACAGCGCCAAGGGGTCACCCTTCTGAGCTGCCTGCCAATGAAAGAAGGAAAGAGACATGAGTGCTAAAAGAATGATATACTGTAACTATTAGCAGTTTGAAGAAGGGTTTATTAGGTATCGAATTAGTACCTGTTGGCAGGAGTCCTTTCCTGCCTTCTTGCTGATGATCTCAAAGAGTTTCTGGGTCTCGGATTCACTGAACGTTGCACTATTCAGACTGGAGACCAGAGTTTTGTATGGTGACGGCTGGGGGACATCAACCGTTTCTACAGAAACCACTTAAAAAAAAGTTGAAATTAGTATAGACTGAAGTGAGCAGAGCATGTTTCAATCCCTACTATTACATCCGTCCTAGATGGATATGACCAAGTAGATTCACCTGGCTCAGCTTTCTTCTTAGACTTCTTCTTGGTTGGAGCTTCAGTTTTGGGCTCTTCATCTTTAGGGGGAGCAGCAACCTCAGGAGCAACTGCTGCTTTCACCACCACCTCTGCAGCCACTGGTTCCACCTTAACTACAACTTCTGGGACCTCCGCAGGCTTGACAGAGGCCGGTTCCACCCTGGCTACCTTTTTCTTTTTCTTCTCTTTTGGGGAAGGAGCAAGTGGGGCCACCACTGCACACACAGTAGGAGGGGCAGCACACTCAACAATCTTAGGTGCTGGTTCAGGTACAACTGGCTTGGGCTTAACTTCAGGTTCAGGCTTGGGAACAGGCACAGGTTCAGGTTGGGGTTCTGCTTCAACTTGGAGTAATGCATTGGGTTCACTGTTTTCTACCACAGGTTCAGGGATGGACTCGAGCTCAGATTCTGGAAGGCTCCCATTTGGCTTCTCCTCCTTCTTCTTGGCCTTGTTTTTCTTTTCAGATACCTTTTTCTTCTTGTCAGAGCGCTGGGGTTGGATCTTGCCGGAGTCTTGCCGTTGTTTGGCCAGGGCTTCTTCGTAAGATGTCTCCTTCATGGAAAAAGTTGAAACGAGCGTAATGCCAATGGCGGAGAACACCATGAAGCCACCAAACACCACAATTCCCAGAGTTTGAGGGTCGTACACATCCATCTTTGCTCAGTCCTGTCCCCCCAATCCTACAAAAGTACAAAAGCCATCAGCATCTTCTAAGAATAGGTTATGTTTTGTTGACACACTCAAATGTGCAAACAAGGACTATTCAATGTTCATAGACAACAACGTCCTCTGAGAATTTCACACAAGAAGTCGTAGGATAGACTAAAGAACCACTGCTAAAGTATATCATGTAAAGTAACGTGTCACAGGTAAATGCCCCAATCAACAACTCCTGTCCTGTTGTAGATTTTTAGGGGCCAAGCACCAAAGGTGCTGAGGCACCTATTGTATCTGTTGGTTTTCTTATTATTATTATTCCGTAAATGGAAGTCTATGGCAGCCCTATGAACCATACATAGGAAAATAATGACATTTGGCACACTTGTAGTGATGTTAATGAATAGTAATTGGACCAATTTTTGAGTCTCCAGGACCAACTCTATAGTGCCACCACCAGTTCAAAAATTCAACATTGAAATGGTTATAACTTTTGAACCTTTTGCTCCACAGACATGGAACTTAGTACACCTGATTCCACTCATCATGCTGATCACAACGAATACTGGACATTAAGACCTTGCCCATTACAGTAGAGGCCATTTTGAAATGTAAAGTTCTCAGTTTTTTCGCTACTCCTCCTTCAAATTTTGTCCAATTTTCTCCAAACATGCACTCAAATGATCTTCAGACTGAGCCACATAAAAGTCCTGTTCCCGATTTTTTTTTTTTTTTTTTTTTTTTTCATCTTTGTTCAAAAGTTATGGTGTCACAAACTTAACGAGGTCCACCCAAAATTGGCTAAGAGGCTGTATCTTGGCCAAAGTTTGATCAAACGAAACAAAAATTGGTACACTTCATTGGAAGCACTTTGTCAGAAAATCAGAATTGTGGTTTCTATGGATTCCTTGCATCAACGGCTATGCACTGCTGTTGATGCTGCTTCCTTCAATTGCTCCTTACTGCAGTTGGTCTGACACATGTTGGCATGTCTTGTCGTCTGATTGTGCTTGGCCCCGTTAATTGCTGCTTGCAGCTATATTTTCTTTTTTTTTGTTTTTTTATTATAATGTTTTCACTAAAGTTTTGTTAATGTTTCGTTGGCTAATACAACTGTGGTCTATAACTTTATACTTCCACATATGGATGCAGCATTGAGAAAAAGCAAAAGCTTTCAGTTACTGACAATAATATCCTATTCACCAGCATTTCAGTTACCTACAAGTTAGGGTCATATTTGGCTTCCATGAGGGGGTAAAAAAAGATAAATAATAAAAGACTAAATTGCAGAGCTGAGTGGATGTCAGAATGTTCTTTTTTTTGCCTTGAGACAATGTGGAAAAAAAAGTTATGAAACCAGCACCTCTATATCTTTTGCCCACTAGAGTTCATGTTATGCAACACCCCACAGAGACCACACTCTTCAACATTCCCTCACACAAACAGAGGGGCATACAGTTTCCAGAGGACAGGTCTGTGTGCAGCAGACCACAATAACTTTCCTCAAACCTCATATTTTAACTAGCAGCCAGTGAAACACTTGCATGGAAGTTTTAGAGAGGGGTCTTTAAATATCTTACTCAGGCACTCAGGTAAAGGGGAGAATACTGACTGGGCTTAAATTAAATAGTCTACTCTTAACAGCATATAACTTATGCATTATAATCACTGCTTTGCTTTTATTGAATAGTCTATAATGCAACCCATTTAAAATAATTAATAAAATAAAAAAACACTTCTACGAAACAATTGCCATGGTATTTATGAAGTACTACGATGAACTCATGGTATTATAATGGTGCATGTCCAAAATCATGGTAACGCTGCTGGTGACCATGAAAGCCTCAGATCTAGTTGTCATCCAAAACAAGCAAATACTTTTTTTTTTTTTTTTTTACCATATAGGTCTTTTAATTACAAAAGCCCATTTCTTGCAATTATTTTCCTGAAATGATCGATGTGGGTATCTGGCTATCCTAAAATGGATCCATGTGGTTCAGAAGAGGGAGAACTCAGCAAACACAGGAAATGCAGTTACATGCAGAAGCAGGACTCCTCATCTCAGTGAAAGGGGGCTGCTTTCATATGTCGGACATTAACCCTTTCAGCAACATTGCTGAGTCGCTGACGTTGCATAATAATGGCTGAAAGAATTCAGTTTTTAAAAAAAATATTTGTGGACTTTGCCATAGGGCTATTTCCCTCCCAATTGTCCTCTTAATGATAGGCTACATATTTGCTTTTAAAAAGTGTAGTTTTTTTTTTAACGTTTTAACTCTTCTCCTCTTGAAAAATCATATAGTATTAATCACATTTTCATGATGATTACAAAAAAGAGCAAATATAAAGTTCGTAAAAAATGAAGGTAAATAGAAATGGATTTTTGGATAATTATTAATTCACTCATTAAATTTTTACGGAGATACAATTAACTTTTGGATAATTTTGCAATTGTTAAAGCTTAAAAATGAACTTGCTCTTATGCTTGATGAAACACCTCCGAACTCGAATAGCATGTTAAATCAAATGTAATAGACAAATAAACAAACAAAAACAATATCTTTACTACTCAGAACGGTTCAAGGCAGTAAGCGCAGCAAGACATTATATAACGAAAGACTAAAACTAAGTGACCAAGTAAATGGAAGCATCAGTAAGGACACGTACGCTCGAGCAGAAGAAGGATGCTTAGAATTAGATTATTTATCACAATGCAAAATTCAAACTATCTGAGAATACAAATTATTTTCAAATACAGCCTAAACATGAATATCAAAAACATTGACTGTCAGACTGACAAACTTTAACTTTTTCAATGGTGGTGAAAAAACACATAACGGTAGTAAAAAAGCATGCGCTTACCTGCGTTCAAATATACAGTGATAAAGAATCGCCGCTGACTTTTGGAGTCGTGGCACTTTCTGCGAGTTGGCGCAGCGCCCGCCTGTGAAGCTTATACGCGACCTGATACTGCCATCTGATTGGATTAACGCCTGTCAATCAACGCCCTTTAAACCAACCGCGTCACGCGTAGTATCCAAAAGGTGGGCAGCAGAGGGCTGTGAGTGTTCGGTGGGACGTCGAATGATAGTCAAAACTTTTTAAAATGTAAACATAAAACAGAGAAATTAATACTTTAAAAGCAATACTTATGCATTAAAGTAATCAATTTTTGTAATACCACCCTTACAAAAGTACTTCAGTGGTCGCTATCATAGTACAGTTACTGCTCTGTTAGTTTGATATGTCAGGAAGACCACGGTTAAATGTCACACTAACCCCTGTTAAATGCTTGTCTTAAAAAAGTAAAACTAATTTAGAGTTAGGGTGGGAAAAAAACACACACAAAAAACTTGAAGTAGTTCTGACTGAACAAGAAGCGGAGAAAAGTGTACAATGCTGTAAAGCAATTGCAAAACCCATTATATTTTCCTATCAGCTTGAATAAAGCTTAAATGACAAATGTTCCCCTCAAACATGTGTAGGTGATGTAATTATTAGCTCTGGAACGACTTCCAGTAATCTGAGATAGTCCTAACTATTACACTGAGTGCAAATAAATGTCACAGGGTAACTGAAAATCAATAGGCTAGTTTACTATTATACTTAAGTCTTAAGGTGTTGTACTGTTTGTTGAGATGTAGGATGTGCTGAAAGGCCTTGATATTAAGATGAGAAATAATTGACTGAAACTCTTCCCAAAAAGTGTGTTTAACATCAGTCATTCATTAAACAAACAAGCACAGGGCCATTGCCGTCTGTTCGCTAAGGATTGAAGTCTTTGCTAACAAACTTCTACTGTAGTTGTATGTTTGTATGATCATTATAAATGGTGCTTTCTAATTTAGATACAAGTATTCCGCAGATTTAAGGTTAAAGATCTGAAAATTCCAGATTGAGGTTTAAACTTCAGTGCGCAGCTCTGTTTGTGCTAGTGTAAATGACACAGCTTGCTGATGAGATGTGCAATTACTTTTAAGTGGGTATAAAGAAAGACAATGTTGCTTCAAGAAATGTGAAAATCTACTTGCGCATTTTTAGTTTGCGGAAGCTCATTTTCACCTTAGAGACTTAAAATGATGTGAGATATAAATGCAAATGTGAAATTTACGATACTGTAAAAATGAATGCACTTTATCTAATCAAAAAAAAATGTGGCAACAGATTACAAGCAATATTATTAATTAAATTCAAGATTGAGTAACAATTAATCAAATTATTGCTTAATAAAAAATTAAAATTATTCCTTAAAACTTAACCATTTAAAATGAGTTACCCAAAAATGTACTTTAAGTCACCATTATGGTGATCAGTGTTTGTTTTAGGTTTGTTTTAAAATTACGATTTTCTTTATGGTTAACATCAGATGTCTTCAATGTTGCCAATATAAATTAAAGATAATATAAAATAATTAATCTTTGACATCTGTCTGTTATTCAGATATATATATTTTTTTTGGTGTAAACTTTACTCATTTTAAATAGTTAACTTTTAAGGAATAATTTGATAAATTATTACTCAATTATAATGTGTTCAATTTAATTAATAATATTGCTTGTAATCTGTTGCCACAATTTTATTGATTATACAAAGCATATTCATTTTTTACAGCCTAGTTGCACTTTTGGTAAACAACATTGAAATTATGCAAAATAAAGTCACAATTATGGGAAGTAAAAACGCAATTGTTTGAGATATATTTAATTGCAAGATATAAAGCCACATAATGAGAAAAACAGCAATTATTAGATAGACTGTAAAAATGAATATGCTTTATCTAATCAAAAAATTGTGGCTATAGATTACAAGATTACAATATTATTAGCCCAATTCAATTTAACAAATTAGAATTGAGTAATAATTAATCAAATTAATTCCTTAAAAGTTAGCCATTAAAAATGAGTAAAAATTACAACAACCAAAAAAAAAAAAAAAAAAAAACATAAATTTAAGTCACCATTATGGTGATCGGTGTTTGTTTTAAAATTACAGTTTTCTCCTTCAGTGATTCTGCTTGTTAATATTGGGTGTCTTCAATGTTGGCAATATAACATAAATAGTTCTTAATTAATCTTTGACATCTGTCTGTTATTCAGATATTTTTGTTATTTTTTTTTTTTTGGTGTAAACTTTACTCATTTTAAATGGTTAACTTTTAAGGAATAATTTGATTAATTATTACTCAATTCTAATTTGATACATTTAATGAATTGCTTGTAATCTGTTGCCACAATTATATTGATTAGATAAAGCGTATACATTTTTACAGTGTATAAATTCTCATTGAAAGAAATAAAGTTGCAATTATGAGAAATAAAAGGCACAATTGTTTGAAATAAATGTGTCATCATAATAGTCACACTGTGATAAATAAAGTCATATTTGCAAGATATAAAGTCACATTCATTGTAAAAAGTGAACTTTTTTTTTTTTAAAAAGTGAGGAAACCCGTGGCCTTAATTATTAAATAAGAAAACAATGCGTAATTGAAAAAAATAAGTTCACATAACTTGTTTTTTTCAATACATAGTTTATTTACTTAAAAAAGTGAGGAAACCTGTTGTGTTAAAATTATTAAGCTAAGTCAACTGAACACTTTTTACAGTGAACGTATTGTCACAATTACAAGAAATTGTAATCTCATTGTGAGATATAAAGTCGCAACTGAGAAACAGTCAAATTTCAAAATATAAATTCAGAGAGATATAAAGTCACATTGAGAGACAAAAAACAGAACAAAAAAAACGTGCAATGACCGTAGGTGGAAACTGGCTTCTATTTTACTAATATAGTGTTCACAAAGCATTGCTCCAAAGTTCATTGAATGTTTGAAGATACATCTAAAACACTTAACACATCCACCCACTCGCACTAACACAGAATGTTTCCTTTTCTCAGAAACAGGTTAAAGTGAGGCAAGGTAAAACATTGTATCATCTGGAGGAAGGCGGTTCACACATCATTTCCAGACCTGATAAAGAAAAGGATGGGACAGATCAACAAACAGCCAGGAAATCTGCTTATTTAGTTCCAAGACGTCCATTCCCATGCTGAGTAGCACCCTGCTGACAAGTCTGCTTCACTTTAAAGGTGTTGTTGTTGGCAGCACGTCAAAACGGTATGAGACGGACCAAAAAAAATGATGAAGGAGAGAGGAGATGTAATCATGTTTATGTGTGCCAACACACACAACAGCATCATTTCCGAGATACAATTCCCAATGTTCATGACCTACAAATCTAAAAATTGAAAGTGTTAAGGCAACATATTTGGTTAAAGGAGTATTTCACTTTCAAAAAAACTTTTGCTGATAATTTACTCACCCCCATGTCATCCAAGATATCCATGTCTTTCTTTCTTCAGTTGAAAAGAAATTAAGGTTTTTGATGAAAACATTCCAGGATTTTTCTCCATATAATGGACTTCAATGGGAACCAAACGGTTCAAGGTCCAAATGACAGTTTCAGTGCAAACTACAAACTGTTCAAAGGGCTTTAAACGATTCCAGACAATGAATAAGGTTCTTATCAAGTGAAACGATCGCTCATTTAATAAATAAATAACAAAGTTTACGTTTTGTAAGCTCAAATGGTCGCCTTGCTCTGTTCTGTGATGCGCGTTCGTGACTCTCCTGTTCGAACTGGTTTATCAAAATGAACGAATCTTTTTTCGTGCCATCTGGTTCATTCAACGAACAAATTGACTTGGAAAAAGATTCGTTCATTTTGATGAACGAGTTCAAACAGAGTCACATAGAACACCGAAAGGCGACCATTTGAGCTTATAAAACATAAACTTTTTTTTTTTTAAATGAGCGATGGTTTCGCTTGATAAGACCCTTATTCATCGTCTAGAATCGTTTAAAGCCATTTGAACAGTTTGCAGTTTGCACTGAAACTCTCATTTGGACCTTGAACCGTTTGGTTCCCAATGAAGTCCATTATACGGAGAAAAATCCTGGAATGTTTTCATCAAAAACCTTAATTTCTTTTCGACTGAAGAAAGAATGACATGAATATCTTGGATGACATGGGGGTGAGTAAATTATCAGCAAAAGTTTTTTTAAAAGTGAACTACTCCTTTATGTTTCCCTATTTCCAAAATCTCTGTTTGAGCCCAAGCTGTTTCTGGGAACAACCAAAGCTCACAATTACAGAGCCGTGGAGGTGAGGGGGGTGGGGTGGTGTTTGGGAAAGCTGGATGTTTGCTTTAGCTGTCACTGACTAGGGGTGTCCCATCAAACAAACCTTTATGGCAGCCCCACAGCTGAGGAACTCTGAGCACCAGATGTGCATGTTCCTCCTCCTGACTCAGGCTTTGACTCGCATAGACGCATACATATTTTCCACATGCAGTAAAACAATTACACTCTTAAAAATAAAGATTCTTTATTACCATCCGTGGTTCCACGAAGAACCTTTGGCATCCATGAAGCGTTTCAAATGCACAAAAGGTTTCAATTGAAACGGTTTCATGGATGTTGAAGGTTCTTCATTGTAGATGTAAAGAGTGTAAAATGTTCATGGGTGATATAAAAACAAAACAAAGAAAAATACACTTTAATTTAGGGAATATGTAGTAGAGTGTTTTTTTGTTTTATTTATACTTCCTTGAGTTCACATTTGAATTACAAATCTGCATTCTCTGTTTTCTCTCACATTTCAAAGGGGAAAAGTGTTCGGAATGGTCGGACAAAATCCCGGGATGGTGTGCAGAATACACTATGACTCTCCACATGTGGATTCAGACTTTGGACGAGAGGAAGTGACGAATGAGGGGAGGAACCAAAGATGTAATTTCTCAAAACAACTCTCTTGCATTTCTACATTAGTGAAGACCTTTGTGTAACCCGCTGCCCTTTTATTGATTTTTTGGTGACAGATCAATATATAGCCTAATCTGTCTTAGTTTGCTCCAGACATGGGACTTTTGATTAAAAAAAAACATGTTGGATAGATTGCAAGTAGTAAAGATAAACTTTTAAATGGATTAGGGCTAAACAGTTTTGCTTGAATAGCTTATTTCTGCATATTATACATGCAGCATGTACATATTATGCAATATATACATTTTCCAAAAATGTGCAGTACACAACAGACTTAATATGTGGGATATTTCACAAACTTGACGAATACTTGGTTTTCAATTTCCTTTGTGACTAATTATGACAGCAATCATTATTTGATAAAATAATCACATAAAATATTTGGCTATTTTGGTATACACTGGAAATCAAAAATATTTTTTAATTCAATACTCTGTGCAAAATATCCTAACAATTTAGTCAGTCCGATCAAATAATTAAACCTTTTTACAGTCTATGAATAACACGAGATTATGTTAAATTGCGCATGCGCACTGGGCATATTTCCGCTCCTGGTCGGCAGGCGGCAGTAAAGAGCGTGCTGTCCTATTGAAACCAAACCACCACAAAGGATTCAGCTCCATTCTGTTATCAAAGTGCTCTAGCCATCTATGATCCTACTGTAACTGTATTCAAAGTAATGCTTCATAACTATGTCTACGGTCTCTAAGCTTGTCTTGGGATTATCGATAGTGCTCACTATCGGCACCGTTGCAGGCGTTCATCTCAAGCAGAACTGGGACAGACAGGTAAAAAAACACTCTTGTCCTACTAGCCAAATGAGCACCATGACTTTATGAGCCTCTGTTATTGAAGTGTCCATTCTGTTTAACCTTTAGTGTGCAGTATGTGTGCAAACAAAACAAGTACAGATGTGCAAATAGAGTGTTTTTTTATGTTTTGTCTTATGCAAAACACACAATTTTACGGTAACTACTCGGGTATCTCTTGGCTGAGTGACATGTTCTGTTCAGAGGGAATCGTTTTATTCTCAGGCAGTTGTTTCAGTTTACGTGTGTTACTGTTTAAGCTACTGCTTAATTTCAAATACATTTATATAGTATTTTATCATTGTAATAAGGGCATATCTGTAGTTTTACCTGTGAGATTATTATCAGGGGGTTAACGTTACTTCAAATGTCGCATCTTAGTATAAAACATGCAGTGTTCATATGTAAGATGATGATGTGTTTGTTCGCAGAGGCTGCACGACGGAGTGCTGCGCGACCTGGAGCGCGTGGAGCGGAAGCGCGAGAACCTGCGCGTGCTCGAGGAACAGATACTACTGACAAGAGAGCTCGTGGCCGCGCGAGACCGACAAGAGGCTGACACGCCGGGGACACACAGCTCATAAACCGACTGGTACAACATACTATTATTAATAATGAATTTACAGTTGTATAACTATTACTCGTGTTTCTCTGACGAAATACCTCGGTTTCTAATAGTGTCTACATTTTACAGTCCATGATTGTCACACACACACACACACAAAGTTAAAACATTATTTTGATAAATAATAATGGTAGCACTTTGTTTTAAGGCATAGTCACACGCTAATACGTGTATAGTAATATGCATAATTACAAATAACCCTAACTGTAACTATATAGTAAGTAGTATGTTGTTAATTCATATTACTCAGTACTTTTTTGAATAAGTACACTGTAACTACGTCACCTTAAAATGAAGTGTAACCGTAATAATAACTGTTATTGTTTTCGTTGTATATGATCCATTGTACACTTCTATTAAATAAGGTTGTAATACTAATGACACCAACATTTTAGATCAGGCAATTTCTATACCACAGTGAAAACTACCGTTAGGTTACTTGCATAGCTAATAAGATGTTCAAACATTATTAAAGACAAATAAACAGTCCAATGAACAAAATAATGCAAAAAATATACAAATGAAACAAGCAAGAAATAAATGCTTAGGTTTAACAAAGGTGTATTCAGGTAAGAAAATGCTACAGAATATGAAAAATAATCAATTGCGAAATAACAACGCATAGTCTTCAGTGTATACATTAAAGCTGCAGAAGTTATTCAGTCAAGAGCATATTTTCTTTGCTTAAAATTAACAACAGAAACAGTAGCATATAAATTAAGTGTTTACATTCACTTAAGCCATAACCGACTGCGAGGATACTCACCAAGACGTACATTTTAACAAAATTTGTGTGTATCCATTCAAGCATGTGCGGCAAAAGAGAATGCAGTTCAGTTCTTAGCTTCTTTCTTCTGGTGTTTGCACTGAGAAAACCGTCAGTGCACGAGTACTGAATTGAGTAGAGCCCGACCGATAAAGGATTTTGAAGGCCGAGGCCGATACGATACAAATATTTGTTGGTTTTAAAATCCGATATTCCGATATATCGGCCGACGTTATTATTGTTATTAACGAGTGTTGCCAACAGGGACGGTGTAGAGTGCCCTGTGGTGGATAAACTATACAACTCCAACACTCATGACATGGTTGAGGCGTGATTCGTCCATTTTTATTTTATTTTTGAAATATTCATTTATCAGCCATTATAACTGCCAATACCAATATTTTAGAAAATGCCTAATATCGGCCGATAATATCGGCCTGCCGATATATCGGTCTGGCTCTAGAATTGAGTTCTCTTTTGTGTCTTGAATGTTTAAATTGGCAAGACTTAATTAAGTGGAAATTCGAAACAATGCCTTACAACTGTCCTGAGCGTCTTTCATGCTGGTCCCGGTCCATCGGGCAGCCCTTATTGTCGAGCCCTGTATCTAATCGCTTCGTCTCATCTGTTAGGTGGAAAAATGGACAGTGGGGACCAGAGGGGTCTCACGGCACAGGACGAGGAGACCATGTGCACGTCAGCCTCTGAGGGTCTGGAGGAAGGCGAGGTGGAGGGAGAAACTCTCCTCATTGTGGAATCGGAGGACCAGGCATCTGTGGATCTGTCTCATGACCAGAGCGGAGACTCTCTGAACAGTGACGTCGGTGAGGACGGAGAGGGGAGCTGGAACGAGGACATGTCGTTCTACTGCGACAAGTGCCACAAATGGATCCCGGCCGGTGAGAAGACCATTAACAAGGGACGACATGTCTGATGCACCCATATGTGACCAGTTTTATGATGTTTTGATGTTCAACTTGGGCTGCCTTTGTTCACTCAATAAAGACTGATCTGAAAAAAGTGTGCTTGGTCTCAGCTGTCTTCTCCTTGATTTTGTTCACTTGTTTGGTTCAGCTCAGCTACGTGGAGAGCAGCCCAGCTACCTGAAAGGAGACAACTTCTTCAAGTTCATCTGCTCGGATTGTGCGGAAGATGGGAAGGAGAGTTTTGAGAGGATGAGGCTGACCTGGCAGCAGGTATGCATTCGGGAGCAATTGAAATAAACAAAAAACTTATTTAGTTAGCTTGACAAAAGTATCTGAAAACGCATTTAAGGATTTTTCCTGAATGGAAATCTGTGTTTATAAACCTAAAATAGCATTACAAAAATGGAAAATTTTCAAATAAAGACTAAAAAAGGTCTCTGAATTGTTTTATTTTTATGCTTATAGGTGGTTATGTTGGCCATGTATAACCTGTCTTTAGAGGGCACCGGACGACAAGGTTACTTCAGATGGAAGGAAGATATTTGTGCATTTATTAGTCGGCACTGGACGTTCCTTCTTGGTTCCAGGTGAGACTGAGTATCAAAACTGTTGTATTTAGTTTTAAAATCACCTGATTTTTAAAGGTGAGTACGTTTATATTTTATGATTTATACATGCTCAGAAAGAAGACGTCCACGTGGTGGAGCACTGTGGCAGGGTGTCTGTCTGTCGGCAGCCCAACATTTTTCCGCTCCGGTGCGCAGGAATTCGGAGAACCCGGCTGGTGGAAGCTAGTCCAGAACCGGCCACCAACTCTGAGGCCCGAGGGGGAGAAAAGCTCTGCGGCCTCAATAAAGGCCAAAGGTATAGTAGTTTGGTGAACGTGATTTTACCAAGTCTTGGTAAGATCAGCATCTTTCTTGATCCTGAAACAGCATTTCAATCCATTTCCAATCCAAGCATTTCCCTCTAGCATAGTGATTGGCTACAATGACACCTTTGACGCTTTTCAACGAGCGCTTGCATAGATACACAAGGGAGCGTTTAAAAGCAGGCGTCTATCAGCAGATCCCTAATAGATCCACTGATAGACGCCCGCTTTCAAGCGCCCAATGAAGAGCGTCAAAGACAACATGTTTTTGATCATTGATCATTTTAGCCAATCACATATATGTTGAGCATGTCAACACAATGGCCAATCAGAGACATATATGTTGAGCATGTCAACACAATGGCCAATCAGAGACATATATGTTGAGCATGTCAACACAATGGCCAATCAGAGACATATATGTTGAGCACTTCAACACAATGGCCAATCAGAGACAAATATGTTGAGTGTGTCAAGACAATGGCCAATCAGAGACATATATGTTGAGTGTGTCAACACAATGGCCAATCAGAGACATATATGTTGAGCATGTCAACACAATGGTCAAACAGTGGTGTTTAAGAATCCCTTCAACAGTGGTCAAAATACTAGAGGGAAATGCTGGTATCATCACATTTTAAAATTTCTGTACCGAAGTTGGTACTTTTGACAACTTTAGTAATGCAGTATATTTTCCTTCATTTTAAATGAAAATGTTAACACTTTGGGGTCTGCATGTTGGTATTCCAGCCGTGTCGAAGCCGTCACTCGACCCCATAATCACTGTGGAGGGTTTGAGGAAGCGTGGAAGTCGGAATCCGGTGGAGAGCGCCATGCAACTGAAAGAAAAGCGTTCCCGAACACAGGAGGCCAAAGAGATCCGTCGTGCACAGAAGGAGGCGGCCGGGTTCCTTGACCGCAGTGCCTCGTCCACACCTGTAAAACTGGGCAACCGTGGGCGCCGCTCGGATCCGTATCTGGAGAAGGGCGAAGTCATTGATTTTTCCTCTCTCAGCTCGTCGGACAGGACCCCGCTCACCTCTCCCTCCCCCTCCCCCTCGCCCGACTTCTCCGCCCCTGGAACGCCCGCCTCACACTCTGCTACGCCCAGTCTGCTGTCAGAGGCCGATCTCATCCCGGATGTCATGCCCCCTCAAGCTCTGTTCCACGGTGAGATGATGCTCAAGCTTACTGAACAAACACTAAGGCCTTTTCCACACGGACACGGGGTTTTCCTCCTGCATTTAAAAAATACAATCCTGTCCACATCAACACGCAAAAAACATGCTATCAAGAGCATGCCACACCAGCAGGCGATAGAACCCTAACCGTAAAGCCACGTTGGCCAATCAGAAGCCTAACAAAAAGTTGTCTGCTAGGCAGATAATGGCGCACAATCTGACGTCGCAATGCAAAAACCTTTGTTTTACTGTCTACACGACAACACTAACTGGAATTTCTGAAAATCCTCAATTTACAAGGTTTTCTAAAATGTTCAGTTTCAGTGTCCTGATACTGCGTTTCCGTGTGGACGAACGGCCGAACCGCGTAAAAAAAGTCACGGTTATAAAAATACCCAAGTTCGTGTGGACAAGGCCTTAGTTACTTTTCTAAACAAACTGAGGCCGTGTGTCCAACAGTTGAAAACGCTTAGCGATGGGCGCTTGAGAGGGTTTTGGCAGCGCAGCGTTTTTTTTAAGTTGATAAAGAATATGAGCGGAAGTGTTACTATGATCTCATTTCGATACATTGTCAACTATTTGCTCTGGCTCTTGTTTTGAATGATTTTGTTCAGCTACTGTGCCTGTTGTTTTCATCTGTTGACGTTGTATAAGCAGAATGTGGCATTTGGTCGGTGTGGTATTTGTCCCGCCCCTCCTCCACTGTGATTGGACGGCTGGGTAAAAAGTAACAGCGATGAGCGTTGCGTTTTACCCAAAGTTAAACACAACTCTCGGCGACTGGTAAAAAACACAGAGCGCTCAGGGCTTCAGTGTGAAATAAGACGCTCAGCGCCTAGTTACGCCCCTGCCGTTTTAAGAACGCGGCGCTCCCATTGAAAACAATTGGAAAAATACGGTTTGGTGGACACAGGGCCTTACAGTTTCCACCTGATAGATGCTAAAATAGGTGAAAAGATGGCATAGACTTACCTTGAGGGGTCTTTATCTTGATACCAGGTAGCACTCACATAGTAACATTCGAAGAACCATAGAAACGCCCTAGTGCCCAATCAGAGCACCTTTTCAACACCCTAAAAATGTCCAACCACTCCTTGTTTTATAGCTGATATATTGATATTTTAAAATTCATTCACTTCATCTCCAATCACTGTATGACTTTCCTTCAGACGATGAAGAATTGGATGCTGAGGGTGTTATCGACCCCGGGATGGAGTATATACCCCCTCCCAGCATGCCTTTGGCCACTGGCACTATCATGGTCAGGAAAAAGCTACGTCCGGCCGAGCTGATCAAACAAGAACTGGAGAGTGAAGACGAGGAGCGGGGTAGAGATGGCGAGGAAGACGAGGGCCAGGATGAAGCCTTGTTGCCGACGGGACGGGGGTGCGGTATAGAGCGGAGGAAGGTTCTCCAGGATAAGGGTGAGGGTTGCGTGTCTTTGCCCGCCCCTCGTTACACGTTCATCAGCCTTTACGAGGAGCGCATGCTGCTCCACAAGCTAGAGGCCTGTCCGCAAGCGCTGGCCGTCACGCCACAGGCCAAAAGGCTGCATCGCAAGCTACTCGTGCGGCAGGCGAAAAGAGAGCGAGGGCTTCCCCTGCTGGATGTGGATCAGGCCGTGAGTGCTACACTCAGCCTGGTGGGGGGCGTGTACGGGGCACATGGGGGTTTGGCCAGCCACAGGACAAGCAGAGAGGAGAAATACCGAACCACCAGCCAGGACCTTCGTATTCTCGATCGCTTTCAGGTAAGCTAGAAGAAAACCTGTATGGTTATGTAATTTAACTTCAACTGAGAAGCTTGTTTTGATGACTTGTGTTTTGTTTTTTCAGTCAACAGTGTCCATAAGGAAAGGGTTCTATCAGCCGACAGTGTCCTTCTGGCACAGGCTAATGGGTTCTGATGCCTGCATGGATCAGACCATCAAGAGTCCCTACACATCCAGAGTGCTCAAGCCATACATCAGGTACACACATGGACACATCGGAGCATTGACTCAATATGTCAAAAAAAAAACAGGTGGCAAGTCCATTTTGAAATGTAGAAAATATTTTATATTTTATACCCTTTATTTGGATTTCTTTCTGTTTTGTTTTCCTATTGCATTCATGTCCGTGTTGACCCATGGAATTTTTTTTTTTTTTTTTTTTTTTTACATATTTTTATTAGTTTTTAGTACAGGAACGAAACTTTGGAAATGGCTTTCAACATAGACAATTACAGATTTTCAAAGTTTTTTTTTAGAGATATAACCATTTTTTTTAATATGATGATGTTTTTAATATTTAAAGTTATCATTTATAAGTATACACAGTGAGACATTTATTTAAATGAGCCTTTTCACCAAGGCTGCATTTATGTGACCAAAAATACAGTGAAACAGTAATTTTGTGAAATATTACTACAATTTAAAAGGACTGTTTTTTTTATTTTAAAATTTAAGATCCAATTTATTTTTATGATGTAAATCTGAATTTGCAGCATCATTATTCTAATATGCTGCTTTGCTGCTCAAGAAACATTTATTATTTGTTATTATCAGTGTTGTTGTGCTGCTTCATATTCATATTTTTGATAAATAGAGAAGAAACACATTTAGTTAATATAGTGCAAATTAGCGCAACATAATAAATGTCTTTACTAGAGCCCGACCGATAAAGGATTTTGAAGGCCGATACCGATACAAATATTTTGGGGTTTTAAAATCCGATATTCCGATATATCGGCCGATATTTTATTTATTTTTTTTATTTATTTTTTTCAACCGGACATGATAGTCACAAATTTTGTCATGCTTATTTGAGTTAAGAGAACTGATAGGGATGATCTTTTAATTGTTATTCAAGCAATGTATGTGTATCGTGTACAATTCAACGAGTGTTGCCAACAGGAACGGTGTAGAGTGGACAAACTATACAACTCCAACACTCATGACATGGTTCAAGCGTGTTTCGTCTGTTTTTATGTTATTTTTGAAATATTCATTTATCGGCCATTATAACTGACGATACGATAGTTTCGAAAATGCCTAATATCGTCCGATAATATCGGTCTGGCTCTAGTCTTTACTGTCACTTGATCAATTTAATGCATTTAAGGATTAATTTCTTTTGAATTTTTTTTTACTGACCCCAAACTTATGACTGGTAATAAAATTTTGTATATTCCTAATGACCATGTTTTTTACAAATGCACCCCTAGTTGATGTTCATTCCACCCAAATAATTTATGGAAACTAAGCTTCAATCCTGAGTCACAGTTATGAGCCTTGAGGACATTAACATATGACTCAACCATGTTACAGAATCCTGCTCAATAGCTTTGTGTGTGTTTATGTGTAGGAGAGACTACGAGAGTCGGCCGCTGAAGATGCGTTTACTCTCAGAGATCCGAGCGTACCATCACAAGAAGGACCCGACTTGGGAAGCTGAACCTGACGCACCTATAGACTACTGCTACGTACGGCCCAATCACATCCCTTCTGTCAACTCCATGTGCCAAGAAATCTTCTGGCCTGGTAATCATCATTTCATCCCGTCAAATACAGATTTTTGGATAAAACTAGTTCCTGAAGGAATAAAAATGGGGTCTTTTGCCCATCAGGTATCGACCTATCAGAGTGCCTCCAGTACCCAGACTTCAGCGTAGTGGTGCTTTACAAGAAAATCGTGATCGGTTTTGGTTTCATGGTGCCAGATGTGAAGTACAACGAGGCCTACATCTCCTTCCTGCTGGTGCATCCGGAATGGAGGCGAGCTGGTATCGCCACGTTCATGATTTACCATCTCATTCAGGTGAGAAACTGAAATCGTGATATGGTTTAGGGTGTCATTTAATTAATTAATTAAATGCGCTGCTTGTTTCAGAACAGTTCATATATTTTTTTTTAGCACATTTTAAATCGCACTTAGATTTTTCCCCCCAAATTGTGCAGCCCTAGTTCATACAGGGATCTCTTTCCTGTCTCGTCTAGACATGTATGGGAAAGGATGTGACCCTTCACGTATCGGCGAGCAACCCTGCCATGCTGCTCTACCAGAAGTTCGGCTTCAAGACAGAGGAGTACATCCTGGACTTCTATGATAAATATTACCCGGTGGACAGCAAAGAGTGCAGACACGCTTTCTTCCTGCGGTTGCGCCGCTGAGGACATCACATGAAGCACACACAAACCGGAAACAGAAATGTAAGTCTGGGAGTGTTTGTTGGTGTTTTCAGTCATATTTGTTGCGTTACTTCCCGTTTGAGGCTTAGTTTGACATGCTATTTCTTTTTTTGTGTGGTTCGATGTTTAAAACAAAGCGAAGGATATTTTGTTTCTGAATACACACCGTGATGATAAGTCTCTTATTCCTTTAATGCGTCTTTTTTGTAGTTGAAAAATTGGTGTTTTTGAATGCACACACAATTATAAAAATGATGCCACCTGTTAATTAAATATTGAAATATTCAATATTGTGTCTTTTTTTTATTTTTCTTGTTAAAGCTGGATTCAGTAGTTTGGTGCTAATATTAAGAGTCAACTGAATGGTCTTCACTCACATGAGATGAAGTCTACTCATAATAGATTTTTTTTCTATTAATACAGTAAGTGTTTTAATTATACAGTAAATGGTCGGAGAAAATCCTCACGCTCATTGGGTGCCGCCTTTAGATGCGCCAATGGCACAGTGTAGTTTGGAAAGAGCGAAAATTAAACAGAGCACAATTATCGTCTTGCTTCATCAATGGAAACAATGGGAATCAGTACCTGTACAGTCTCAAAAAAACTTAAAAAACAGACAAGACAAATAAATGTGTGTAATTACCGGAATGGCATACACACAATGAAACCAAGATGCTGCATTTTCTTAAACGGGTAAGGAAAGGAAATGAAACTCCCTAGTTATACGTTTAATTTAAATCAATTTCAGAGATTTTAATTCAGCGTTATTCTGTGAGCGTTCACAGGCGAAATCCAATACTTTCGAGATGCAATGCGTTCAAGTTGTTTACGCAAATTTTGGATTCACCAAAATGTTTTCATTCTTTCATTAATAACTCACCCTCATGTTACAAACCTGTAAGACTTTCGTTCCATTTTCAGAAAACAAATGAAGATCTTTTTGATGAAATCTAATAGATTTCTATCCATCCATTGACAGCTACGCAACTGATACTTTGGCGCTTCGAAAAAATTCATAAAGCGATCGTAAAACAATGAATCGTATGGTTTAGTGCGAATTTTCTCATTTTATATAACGAACAATTAAACGAGGCTTTTATTCACATAAACATTCATAAAGACATCAGCTGTGGTGAACGGAAGTGCACGCATGCGAGAACCAATGAGGTTCATTCTCGTGTTGCGCAGCACGTTTGAGCTAGACCAACCAAAGAGGTTTGTTTTCGCGCGCTAAGCAGGTTCGATTGAGCTTTTGTTTAT
Source organism: Pimephales promelas (assembly GCF_988280905.1). Classification (NCBI taxonomy): domain Eukaryota; kingdom Metazoa; phylum Chordata; class Actinopteri; order Cypriniformes; family Leuciscidae; genus Pimephales; species Pimephales promelas. The sequence continues at coordinate 15,811,478 of NC_142770.1, read as the reverse complement.
GTTCACTGATTATGTGAATAAAAGCATAATTTTAATCTTTTTAAAAGCCTAAATTCAATTTGTTAATCAAGGCGATGATGTTTCCTCAGAAAATTTTGACTAAACCAGTCAATTCATATGGATAATTTTACAATCGAGTCTAGTTGAGTAGCTGTCAATGCAGGGACAAAAGGTGGAGATTTTAAATCCAGGAGGACCTAAACAACTCCCCAAGTACAGTATTGCGCTGATTAGATTTGGTTTGAGTGAGATGTGGATTGTCTCATGAGAACGTATCCAGTCCAAACACGCTCCTGGCCTTGGTGTGGCGCTGTAGCAGACCTTGTCCCATGTGAGCGGCCATCAGAGAGAGCACAGAACTGCTTCCGGCGGCCACGGCAATATCATACGGCGTCTGGCCCCGATCATTCTGCTTTCTGACACTTGCGTTACACCTATACAAGACCGAGATATATTATTTTAAAATCAAGCCTTAGTAACTTTAACACCATTTGTGTTTGTGAATCTCACCCCAGGAGTATCTCAACGCTCTTCAGACCTTCATTTCCCAGAGCTGCAGCCTCATGCAGGGCCGTGTTATTCAACCTGCGACCAACACAGAGTTTAGCTCAGATTATTACTGGACATATCAAAATTACCTTGAAGCTTGTTTTCGAACTCACGGTCCAGATGCTTGGTTAACGTCAGCTTCTCTCTGCACCAGCACAGGAATGACATCATGATGCCCGTTTAGCACTGCAGCAATCAGAGCAGGACGCCCTTCACTTCCCACGCATGCTGGATCAGCACCCTGCAGAGACGCATTTAAAACGCACCTTTTGCATGTTTATATAGCTGCGCAATTAACCCTATGAAAGCTTGTTTCAATCACAGAATTAAAAAAAGGTAATTACTGACTTTTATAACTCGCAATTATTGACTTTTTTCCTCTTAGAATTATTAGAAATTGTCTAGATGAGTTATACAGAGAAGACCCCAGCGGAGATAGAGGGGACGAAATAGATGCTAAAACACTCTATCCTGATCGTTTTCAGTACTCGCAATTCCAACTCCTGACTCGCTACAGTGGTTTTGATGAAACAAGCTGGTTTTTATACTGCCAAGGGCGTAGCTCGTACCAAGAGCGTGATGAGCTGAAACGTGCGTACGTCACGAAGAACCGCTAACATCCAATAGGAAAATTCAACTGCAGTAGCCACCGTTCAACCTGAAGAGGGCAGCGCTAAGACGTTTTTACATCATAAATTGTTGAAATAAAACACTTTATACACAAATGTCAAAAAAGTTACTCGAATCAATGACTGGTATTAATAAAGATCCATTCTTACAGATCATTAACTAAAAAAAGTTGTTTAGGGTTTAGTTGCTCTTTAAGATTGAGCCATTGTAGTCACTGGGACTATTTTAACGATGTCTTTAATAACTTTTCTGGCTCGGCAAGTTGAGTGTCTTATGGGGTTGAAATAACACAAGGGTGAGTTATTACCGTACTGACAGAATTGACATTTTTGGGTAAACTAACCCTTTGAGTAATTTCAAGCTATGAATTTTGCTGATGTTTGGAGTGCTGTGATTGCTTCTTTAGCCTCACCTCATCCAATAGCTGCTGCACCACTGAGATCCGGCCCCGCCCCTCAGGCCCCACCTCCTTAAGGAGAACACTGTCTTTAGACTCCTGAGAAAGAGATTAACATTCTATTCTTTGTCTTATGAAAAGGGTTATTGTGTTATTGTGTGTGTGTGTGTGTGTGTGTGTGTGTGATGCTGACCGACTGCTTTTCTGTAGCGTCTGGGGTCCTGATCATTTTCTGCTTCTTTCTTTTGGCTGATAATCCTGTTGTATTAATGTTACTCTCTGTACAAACAACATAGTCACATAAAAAAATAGTCACTTTGATCATTTTCTTTTAATGAGTAAATAATAAATAGATGTATCAAAAAGAGTAGTAAGAGAAACAAATGCACATGAAAAATTTATTATTTTAATAATTAAGATGGCGTTACTAATTGAAAATATTAATAATGGAAACAATTAAGTTCTCAAGTAACAGGGGTCAGTCAACTGTCCCACAGGGAAAATGGCTTAATAAACATATTAAAGTACTATTAAATATTACAAGGACCAATATTTTATTACTTAATAATAATTAAATATATATATATATATATATATATATATATATATTTCTCTTGCGTGATTAAGTTAATAATTAGGGCCAGTCAAAGGGACCTCACCATGAAAATGTGAGTGTCATGTAAAAGGTCTCGTAATGACATTTGTTTGAGGCTTAGTAGGCAATAGAAAATATCATTAGTTCGGTATAACAGCAGTAGAAGTCACCGGAAACATAACAGAAAAACAATCATGTGGGGTTTTTTTTACCCGAACTGGCTGAATTCCTGCCTTCTGTCACAGCACTGAGGTTCAGACTCTCTGATGCCACAGATCGGCTCTGCTGTCCTGCAGAAGACGACTGGAAAAAAAGGCAACATGCACTAAAAAACATGCAATGCTCAAGATACTCTCGTCAGACTCAATATAAAAGCTTTCAGAAGTGTTTCTTACCCTAGATCCCTCCGGTGAGGCACAGATGAAATTGATGTGCAAACTGACTTCATAGCTGTCCTCCTGAATAACAGCAGAGATCACCTGGAGAGCAAAAACATATTCAGGATATGCATATATACAATAACATTAGTGCAAGTAAAGAAATACATTTTAGGAATAAAAATACATGTAAAATGTGTCAATTTTAGAGGTCCTACTCTGCCCAGCCGCGGTTCTCCAATCAGAGCTCTGAACTCATTATTATTCTGTGTGTAGCTGCGCAGATGAGCACAGATGTGGTCCACCTGCTTCCTCCAGAACCCTGAGTAATACAAACAGTAAAAGCAAATACAAAAAGTCATGCATATTCATTTGTTTATAAAAAAAATGTACTGTAAAGTAGCCTACCTCGGCCTGGACTAATGGCAGTGAGGAGGGGCTTCCTGTCACTCATCTGATCCTGTCTGCTAAGCTCCGCCTCCCTCTGTTGTCTCTGTTTTTTCAGCTCAGTGCTGGATGGGAAAAACAGACCGACTGTCTGCGTCTGTGCATCTGCACACGTGCGCAAACCCGCAGCTGGAGGCACGGTTGTAGATTCAGGCGCAGGAACTGCCTCCCAGGTGGCTGAGGGCTATATGAGCAAGAGTGAGAGAGAGAATGGTATAACACTCTGTGAGTCCCAAACAGTGTGTGTGCTGTACCTGATCAGCTTCCTGTGCGTCCTGTCCCTGGTTTACTTGTGAGGGCGTTCTGGGTGGGCCGTCCAGAAAGACACCACAGGCACCACAGTGATTAGCATACGGGTGGCTGCTAGCTCCACACTGAGAGCACGTCACAGCGCTGGCTTTGTGGCCCGGCTGCATGTATCAACACAAAACCACACAGCATTTTGTTTATATAGACCAAACTTCGTTAAATATACACAATGATATTTTGATTAAATGGTAAAAGTCACAGAACCTTTAAAGTCCCCATGAAATCAAAATGTAAAGTGTTTTGTCACCTTTGCACCGCACCAGTCGCAGAATCGAGCATCCGAGTGGTTGACTCTATTGCACCTGGAGCAGGAGACCATTTTGCCCTGTGAACTGGGTACAGGTGCAGCTCTCTGTCCACTTAAAATGGGCTGTGGAATGATAAAGCACCATTACAACCACTGTAGTGTCCTCCTATAACAATCCTAGCAATGATTCAGCAGACTTCTGATTCATGCTGATTTCTGGAAGGTGGGGCTCTTACTGTGGTTTGCTGAAGCAGCTGGGATTCACAAGTGACGCAATGTGTGATGTGAGAGGGGTTTCCTGTCCCACACGAGCCACAGATTAACTTATCCTAGAATAATAGTGATACGATGTTCTGATTTAGTTTAATTAATCCATTTAATTGATCCTCTACGGATAGACATTTACCTGTAGTCTCAGACTAGCCTGCGGCTGCAGTTGTTGAGCCAATGGAGACTCGCACACCACACATGTGGCCGTATTGAGAGGCACCATGGTTTTACAGTGCACGCACAGACCCATCTGTGATAAAGCACAGCAAATACTCATATGATTGGGAAATGATTACTGATGATCTGAATGCCATGGTATTGAGTAGTAACAAAGTATGTATTACCTGTCCTCCTTCAGTAGGGGGGAGTCTTTGACCAGGTATTGGAGGTACTGGTGATCCACAGTGCAGACAGAATCGGGCAAAAGGGTCTGAAGGGCGATGATTCAGGCACTTTGGACATCTTCAGAAAGATATTACACAAGTTTAGCATCAATGTACTTTAGAACGTCCTCGTTTCTTTACACGTGTCACATTGACGTTGTGCCCTTTCTTCTGCCCAAATGCTCAGATGAGCACGCCTCTAGCCCGAGCTGGCCCACTTTTGCCCAAGGTATTCGACGGGCCAGAAATCCTGACCCCGAGTAAGCCCCGGAAGTGACGGTGGAAATGCGACTGGCCCTGGTACGCACTAGCACGGTTCGGCCCTGGCCCGGCAGTGGAAACGCATCTATTGGTGCCGTGACCCGGATGGGAGTGAGGTTTAGGGGGTGATTGTAACAGAGGCCAGCAAGTAAGAGCTGTGGGTGTTAAGTTAACCTCACTCCCCTGGCCACAAGAGGTGCAATAGAGGCTGCAGAATTTAGTGTCCTTGTTAGTGGACCTGCATCCCATGGCGGAAACACCGGTTCAAATCCTGCTCGAAGCAGTCCGAATAGAAACATATGGCGCTTTTCCGCTGCATGGTACGGTGTGGCTCGGCTCGGTACGGCTCACTTGTGGCGCTTTTCCACTGCATGGTACGGTACGGCTCACTTCGGCTCGGTTTAAATGGTACCTGGTCTGTTGAGGTTCCAAGCGTACCGCACTGGTACTAAAATGTGACGTGAAACACTGCAGATCACTGATTGGTCAGTAGGGTTGGGTATCGAGAATCGAGTATCGATTGGAATCGGGACTAACTTTTCGTTTTTCCCGGAATCGTTCAAAAGTTAAAATTTCGATTCCTAGTTTCGATATTCACAGTCCGCCGAGCAGAAGAAGAAACCGCTGAACAACACCAACGAAGAAGCGTCTACCGGAAGTGTTGGCATAACCGCGCGAGTCGAACATGAGTAGCTTACGTCGGCGGTCCAAAGTGTGGCTTCACTTTTCTAAAAAATAACGAAATCTCGGCAAAATACAAAATTTGTGACAAAAGGAGTATTTGTGACAGAAGGAGTATTTCCTTCAGAAAGGATTATGTCCTTCAGAAAGACCGTTGGTTAGCAAGGTTAGCTAAACTTTTTTGACCCTGCCTCTTAAAAGAATCGGAATCGAGAATCGTTAGGAACCGGAATCGAAACAAGGAATCGGAATCGGAATCAGGATCGTTCAAATTCAAACGATACCCAACCCTATTGGTCAGACAGAATCGTCACTACCAGCGTCATTGTATTTGCAACCAAAAGACATCGACAAGAGAAACCAAACCTGCTAGATTTAAATAGCCAGTAACAGCCACCACTGTTATCGAACAGTCTATATCCCACCCACTCTAACGCGGTACTAACTGCAGTGGAAAAGCAACCGAGCTAAAGCGAACCGAGCTTTGCCGTGTCGAGCCGAGTCGAACCGTACTGAGACGTACCAGCAGTGGAAAAGCGCCAATAGGTGTTACATATATGATCTATTAAATAATTTCATTCTCAAAATAACATCTCTCCCTCTCGCTCACCTTAGGAAATCCGTCTCTCTCTGAATCCGTGATGTCTGAGTGCTTGTCAAGCTTCTTAAGGGACTTTCCACAACATCTGTACTCTGGTTCTGGTGGGATTGAGAATGTTGACGTTAAACAGGAAGTGTTCTGTTTCAGTTTCCTGCTTGAGATGACACTGAATATATTGAGGGTTGTTGGAGAGTGTTTTGCATATGTTGTAAACCTTTACTTGGTTTTCATCTGTCGGCCGTGCAGATGAACCGGGGCCGAGACGCTGTGAGAGGAATCGAGGACCTTTCAGAGCTCTTCGAGATTCACTATCTGACATAACAGAATGCAAAAAAAGGCACAAGAAAGTCAAAGGACATGTAACTGAGTATGTATTTTGAGATTCATAACAATTATTTTAAATAATAATTGATATTTTCAATAACTATATATATATATATATTTTTTGCGTTGTTACATTGTTTTCATGTCAACGTATGACATGGCACATTAAAACTCCCTTGCCCAAATAGCCTACTGAAATGTGAATAATATTATTCTCATTACCGTAATGAAGTAAAAATTATTAGCATTTTTAAAAAAATAATGCATAATAATTTGTGAGAAATGTACACTGACTTAAACCAAAAGGTTTACCTAAAAATTGAATAGAGGAAATGCCAGCTCCATTTTCGCTCCCCTTCAAACTCTTTGATGAATCCTGTTCAACATAAAGTAATGTTTGTAATACATACTCTTAAATACATGCAATGTTATTATGGGGGGAAAAAATCGATAATGTGTTTAAAACTGACATTCTTGCCATTGATTGGTCCACTATTCTTCATCGAGTCCTCCCCATGATCCTCATCTGAAGCGGGATCCACTATGAAAACCTTGGTGACGACAGCACTCTGTCGGCCATCGCTGCATTACATTACAAATGGTCTTTATTTGGGTCGATTTGAAGTTAAATTTGTTGCTGGGTGTTTCCCCACCTGGGCATTTTTGGCTTTTAGAAAATAAACTCTCTCACGTATCAAATGAGAATTCTGTGGTTTTTATTTAATTTTTCACATTATTTCCACCCCATTTTAAAATTGTGTTTAATAGCATTCGCTTACGGAAATTACAGTCACAAAAACAACATTTTACACATTTTTGGAATAGAATAGTTCTTAAAGTAACATGCCAAGTTTGTCACGGAAAAGCAATAATTTTGCTAGAGAATGCAAAGTTTCTTAAAGAAAACAATACTTTTATGAGGTAATGTTTTGCAAGGGAACACACACAACACTTTTGAAAGAGAACAAAATTTGGGATCAAACACTAAGTTTGTCAGGGAAACACAATACTTTTGCTAGAGAATGCAATACTTTTGTGAGGTAACGCAAACGTTTTGCAAGAGAACGCAAAGTTTTCCAGGGGAACTTCTATAATTTTCTAGAAGAAAAGTTTCTCTAGATAAAGCAATAGTTTTGTGAGGTACAAAAACATTTAGCAGGCGAATGCTAAGTTTGTCAGGGAAACGCAATACTTTTCTAGACGCAAAGTTTCGTTAAGCTTACGAAATATTTGTGTGTGGTAATGCAGTTTGTCAGAGGAACGCGATACTTTTGAAAGGGAACTCTAATATTTTGTGAGCGAACGCAAAGTTTGTCGGGGAAAAGCAACACTTTTGAAAGACAATTCAAATATTTTTGCAACCTAATGCAAAGTTTGCAAGGGGAACGCAACACTTTTCCAGATGCAAAGTTTCTCTAGATAACACAATCGTTTTGTGAGGTAATGCAAATTTTCTCAGGGGGGCGCAATACTTTAGTGAGAGAGCGCAAAGGTTTTGTGAGTGAATGCCAAAACGCATTGAAATTTTTCCTCCCATATCATCTTTTTAAAAGCCATGTCATCTTAGGGGCTCTATGGGGTTTTGGAATATAAATAAATATAAATAAATACATTCAAGGCACCGTTTTAATGTAACTTAATGCACAGAATATAAAAAATGTATAAAAAAATCTTAGTTTTAATAAAAAACAATTTCCCCTGGCCCTGGAACATAATTGTACCCATAGTTGAAGAAACACCCAGCAACGTTATCAACAACACACTATAAAATGTACCCACGCGGTGACAGCCATGGCTCTCACAGACACTTTCCCCACAGGTAAGCGAATAGGTTCAGTGAACTTCATAGTGCTGTTGCCACCAGAGCCCAGTCTCTTCATCTCCTCGGGCTTACTGCCATCCAATGTGTACAGCAGCACACTCACATCAGAGGATTCTGGGATACATGTGCCATATATCAATCACATACCGAGCAACAAAAAGCGTGCGTTAAAACCGCACTGACTCACCTGATTTGATCTCTACAGGAGTGCAGGAGTCAATCTCATGCTTGGCTTTACCCGGAGGTGGCATGCGAATGGGAATTATTTGAGGTGCTGCCACTGAACCTGCTGTCATGTTTGCACTCTTCAACCTGCAATATAGGACGGAAAATACATTTGAACAAAACTATAGATGCGTTTAATTCAGCACATGCATTAAAAGGTTAAGTACATTAGGCTATAGAAAATATGAGCTACTATCCTGACTATTTGTGTTTTAAGTAGCTCGCACCTGTAAAATTAAAGAAATTAACGTTGCGGAAATACTCGCAGTGCACCGCTGTATCCAACGACGCTGCTGTACACGAAACGCTGTTGAGTCGTCACGTATCCCATAGCAACTGAATAGCCTAGTACGCATGCGCACCCCCCCCCCCCCCTCTCCATTTTGATTAAAGAATCCAAAAGTTCGGAGATAATGCGTTTTTTGACAAAGCACATTAAATATTAGATGATATGAAATATAAAACGTACACTGTATGGTTGTATCACTGTGTTGTTGCGTTGATTTAAACACTTAAATACAATTAAACGATTTCTTTGTAACTTAGTTACAGCCCATACTGACTGTCGAATTCATATTGCATAAAAAATGGAAACACTTGTCAAAATAATGATTTACTCAGCTACTGACCTTTTGAGTTATGCCTGCAAAAATAACCAGTTAACCCCCGCAGGAGTCCACAGGGGCCCCTAAAAAAGTGCACAAATACATCAATAATAAGATTAAAATAACAAAAAATATGAAAAAAAAAAACGTATTAAATATAAATAGGCTAAATATTATATTTTAAAAAAATTGTCATCATAGCCTACAATTGTCATCCAACAGAGGAATTACAAGCAGAAATGTGAAAGACAATATTTACCTAAAGTGAATGAATTATTCATTATTATTATTTCATATATTATGTATAATTATTTATTATAAATTCTACATAAAAAAATGTGTGTGAGCCAATGCTTCCCCCTACAGGCCAGTTATGCATTTCTCAAATAATGCTTATGAAACGATACATGTTTAATACAGAACACATTTTGTATAGATATGTAGGCCAATTATGTATTTAATGTATTTCATAAGATATGTCCGTCAATGGAAAAGGAAACACACTGATGCTTCATTTTAGTTTTTCCACAAACCCAACCTTTTTAACAGAAATGTCTGATTGTTTATTTAATTATTCTTACAAAAGAAGATAAGTGTCATTAGGAATCTTCTTTTAACATTTTTTTTTATGCAGTAGAGGTTAGAGATGCACAAACACACAGACAATATCAGTCCAACAGACAATATCAAATATGAAAAAAATGTATTGACATGGTATATTTTAAAATGGATATCAGTAGGAGAAGTAATAAGGATTACCAAACAAACAGGAAAGAAATAAACAACAACAAAATCTTCTTATGATGTGGGAAGTTCTTCTATTACTCCAGAAAGTAGGTGGCGGTATGAAGATTTTACTTGGTTCAGGTCAGAATCTGCTTGTCTTTGTTGCCATGTCTTCCTTTTATTCGTGACTTTGCACTTGTTTTGATTATAAATATTGTTTATCGCATTTATGGGATTTATCGACATACTTGAGGATTAAAGTGTTAACGACAAAAAAAAAGCTTATTTTAACTTATTTAGAAGAAGGAAGTCGCTAATGTTTGCTAGTGTTTGATAACGCGTTTGCTTGTTTATTTAGCGCGATCTGGCAACCCAGCCGCCTGTAAACTCTCCCCGCCTACCGCAAGACTCTGGTGCAGACTGACATTTACAGCGTTTCACTTCAACTTCAAATGAATGTATTATTACTATTATTGTTGACATTTGACTTTCTCCTCAAGTAATCCCTTTCTCATGAACGATGACAGAAGTTAAAGTCAAAAAAGAGTCAACGGACCCTGTAGATATCGAGAATCGGTGAGTTCAGCGCAGTTTTAACATGCGATCTTGGCCTGTAAACAGTAAGTTAACTTAAAGACAAAATAACGCGTGGACAGATTTTTAGAAGCAATTACAGTTAACATCAGAGCTATTTTGTAGACTTTATTGCAAGTACTTGAGTTCATAGCAAAAACGAACCAAGTTTAGATCCAGAAGATGAGCGTGGTGGTAATGATATGTTTTTAATGTTGAGAAAGTTTAAAGGGATAGTGCACCCCAAAATGAAAATTCTGTCATAATTTACTCACAACAACAACAACAACAACAAAATACTATGAAAGTCAATGGGGTCCATTAACCATTTAGTTTCTGACCTTCTTACAAATATCTTCTTTTGTTTTCATCAGAAGAAACTTACAGGTTTGGTACAATTTGTGGGTGAGTAAATGATGACTGAATTTTCATTTTCGGGTGCACTATCCCTTTAAGTGTTTTTAGTCGGAATTAAATGTTCAGTTTTGATCTTTATTTTTACACTAACTGAGACAGGAAGATTTTTTTATCACCCATTTAACATAATGAAGAGCAAAGAATTTTTTTTGTGTGCTGTGCCGAGTATTTCAGCAAATGTGGGTGATTTTGCTCAATGACCTTATTTTTTCCCCCTCTGTTAAAGCATAAAAGAGCTGTGTCAGCAGTTTCCACATGGGATCACAGACCAGGTCATCCAGAATGACATGCCACACGTTGAGGCGCAGCAGCGAGCCTCGGCCATCAACAGACTGCTGTCTGTGGTGAGATGTTCAGCTCCAGTTGACGGTGCATGAAACGTGTCTATGCTCTTACTCATGTGTGATTCTTCATTTCTGTTCTCAGGGTCAGTTAGACTTGCTCAAGAACAGCAATGGCCTTTTATACAGGCTTAAAGATGTTCAGTCTGCAAGGTTTGTCTCTTTAAATGCAAGCACATCATCTTAATTTGCTATATATACATTTGTGTATATATATATATATATATATATGTACAAATTTATATGTTTATATGCACATAAATGCACTTAAATGTAATTTATTATGTTTAATTTATGCATTTATTTTTCACAGTAAAGTAAAAGGCTCTGATAACCAAGAAAAACTAGTTTACCAAATCATAGAGGATGCTGGAAATAAAGGTAAAATGCAGTTTTTATTGTTTGCGTTTAGCATTGTTTTATTAAGCGACTGATCTATTTATATTGATAAAGAGTTTCTTTTTAATTGCTTTTTCTGTTTTCTAAAGGAATTTGGAGCAGAGACATCAGATATAAGAGTAACCTTCCACTCACAGAAATCAATAAAATCCTGAAGAATCTCGAGAGTAAGAAACTCATCAAAGCGGTGAAGTCTGTTGCAGTGAGTTGACCTTCAAACATTTAGATGTTTAAAATGTTTAATTTGCCTTCGACCTACTGAAAAGTCTTGGATTTTTTCCATCCAGGCTTCTAAGAAGAAGGTCTACATGCTGTACAACCTGCAGCCGGACCGATCTGTGACAGGAGGCGCCTGGTATAGCGATCAAGATTTCGAGTCCGAGTTTGTTGAGGTTCTCAACCAACAGTGCTTTAAGTTCCTGCAAAGTAAGGTTAGATTGTAATATTTAATAATCCTCTTAATCTTTGTGATTTTTGCATTTTTCCACACTTTGAATTCTGCTCGTTCCTCGTTAGCATAAAAAAAGGTTATCAGTCAGTGTCAACATTTAATAATTTTCACAAAAATGTCATGGCCCCCAGAATATATTGTTGTATGAATATAGGAGCATAAAATATATCAAAAGAAAGAACAGTGCCTCTGCTTTAAAACAAACAAAAATCATTTAGCAAAATTTTGAACAAAAAAACAAACAAGAAAAGACTACATCCGGATCTGATTCAGAACAATGATCGGGTAGATCGAGTCCATCAACACCCCCAAAGCTTCACAGTCCTATACATTTTCCTGGGCTCGACATTTCATTCGGTAACATTAGGCAGTTTTTGATTTATATGATGATTAATATTTCATGATCTCATTAGCTTACCTATGCGTAAGCGATGCTTTTATGGAATGTTACTTCTGCTTTGCCTGTGTTTTGATCTGAAGATTTTGTATTTTTTCAGAAGAGGTGTAATAGCGCCCCCTACCGTATAACAGTGAAAACAGACATTTTTTGAAAGCAGAAAACAAAACAAAAAAAATTAAATGGCGGTAAAGTGTTGTAAATTATAGACGATTCCATCAGCGTTGTGTCGGAAATGAAGGAAAAAAATCCATCAATTGCGGTAATGTGTTGTGACGGAAATGAAGAGTTAATAGAAATGTGTTTGTTTATAGGCCGAAGCAGCGAGAGACAGTAAGCAGAGCCCCATGGTGCAAAGAAACAGCTCATTCGCCACGTCTCATGAAGTGTGGAAGTACATCTGTGAGCTTGGCATCAGCAAAGTGAGTGGGAATAATATCTTAATAATGCAGAGTTATTAAACTGAAGAGGTTTATTAGATATGGTGATGTTCCTGTGCGCAGGTAGATCTGTCCATGGAGGACATCGAGACCATCCTAAACACACTGATCTTTGATGGCAAGGTGGAGATGACCATAATCGCTGCTAAAGAGGGGACGGTGGGGAGTGTCGATGGACAGATGAAGCTCTACAGGGGAGTGAATCCCATAATTCAACCCACAGGCCTGGTCAAAACACCGTGTGGATTGTGTCCGGTAATGTTGATATATTTAGTATAAATCATCAAAAGTCTGAATTGGCTGTCGATTTAACATGGAAAATATAATGTGTTAAAATGCGTATGCACCCGCCCCATTCCAGACCTATGTAGTTCATCTTATATTTCATAGAGTTGTTTGGTGACAATTTACTGCATAATGGAACTTATGGAGCTCCTAAAGTTCAATATATTGGGGCAAAAAGTTGTCAGCCCTAATAATAAATAGGATACAACATATTTTAGTTGATTACATCATGTGGTTTAATGTGCTAAGTTACCTCTTTGTGTTATAGGTGTTTGATGACTGTCATGAAGGAGGTGAAATCTCTCCATCTAACTGTGTTTACATGGTTGAGTGGCTGGACTTCTGACCAGCCCAGCGGATGTCTTTGTTTTTCTCTGTGGAGAAAGTATTTTTCATGCAGCGATTCGATGCAGCTGAAGATTTCTTTTATTTATATTGAACATTAATGGCTTTAATGAAACAAGCAGAGCTACGGTTAGTGGATAAGAAGCAGCTTACATTTGAAGTCATAAAAAGACTGAAGTGTTTTTTTTTTTCACCCATAGATATGTCTTTAAAGATATACCTCAACCATTTCAATAAATAAAGATTCGATAATTTGGTAGTCTATATATTGGACTGTGTTTGTGCACCTCTATAATTTCAATGCACTGCATCTATACTTTAGCAGATTGTTGATGACGCTTATGTTTTTTTTTTAATAAGACAAATTCAATAAATCAGCACTGACGTCACGTTAAAAAAGACTTGAATCTGCATTTGTGATTTACAAAAATTGCAAATGAAAAATATATTTACAGACAAAGCATTTGTGAAGACAACTGTAATGATGGGGCATATTTTATATATTAAAAATATTTTATTTTATAATTTTGCACTTTATGTCATATTACATAATTTCACATTTTAGGTAATTAAAAAAAGTTCTGACATACAGTATAATGACATGGTTAATATAATGCTTCAGATGTTCTTAAACGCCTTTAAAATTTGCTCACTTGAACGTTTTTTTTTTAAATTATTATTTCCGGGTTTTATTTTATTTTTGGGACTCCTTAGTTTACTTATTCGGACGATTTTAAATTCAAGTTAGTAATTTGCGCTATGATTGTTTAAGTTGTATTTAGTGCATACAAAACGTAGTCACGTGGTATGGTTTGGCTTTGTTTGGTACAGTTGTCGCGATGGAGCGAAAATAGACAAAATAATTGGCAATGTTGTGTATAAAATATACTCTTTACAGTATCATATGTATATTATATATAAATACCTGATAAATAACACAAACTACTGTTTTCATACATTTTTTTTCAGCAAGGATACATTAAGCATTGGTGAAATGACCTTCAAATAAATGATCTTTTTTTGACCTTTCTATTAATCAAATAATCCTAAAAAAGTTGTATTACGGTTTCCACAACAATGTCAATCAGCACAACTGCTTTCAACATTAATAATAACCATAAGAAACGTTTATTGATTATAAAATCGTAGACTGATTTCTGAAGGATCATGTGACACTGAAGACTGGAGTAATGCTGAAAATTCAGCTTTGATCACAGGAATAAATTACATTTTAAAATATATTCAAATCGAAAGTTTTTATTTTAAATAGTAATAATATTTCACAATATTCGTGTTTTTACTGTATTTTTGATCACATAAATGCAGCCTTGTTCAGATACTTCTTTCAGAAACATTTAAAAATCTCACGAACCCCAAACCATTAAATGGTGTATATTGGGTAAACTTAAAAGTTATAAATGCATTGTGTCCTACAATCACAATGCTTGTGTTCAAAATGGAATCTCTAAATTTTGGTAAAACAATTTTAATTCACTCATTATGTTCAGCATCTCGGTCTGTTCGCATGTACTGCCAAAGCATTCATAGATGATGAAGAGACCGAAAGGTGTTTATTACATCGAGCCTATGTGACATATCACGCATTTTTTATCACTGTCTCGCGCGCAGTAGCCATAGTTACCGGCCAGAGGGGCGCTTAGCAACACGAGAGGAGGAGGCGCAGCATCATCTACCGAGAACGAAGGAAAAACAACCGATGCATCGACCTTCATTACATCCACACCAGCTTCTGATGGAGAAAACTGAATGTGATCTCGTTTACGTTTTGTTTTGTAGTTATTAAACACCTTTAAAGGTACATTCAGCGCTTTTATAGTAAATCTCAATTGGCGCGATGAAGTTCGTCGTGGTTTTGGTGTCCGCCGGCCTCCTGGCTTTTCTTGGCGCGGTCATCTGCATCATCGCCAGCGTGTACTCGCGATCATCGGCCGCCGCGCCCCAGGCGCTCTCCGACAACCGCTCGCTCTCACTGCTGGAGCCGCTGCCGGGATCCGTGGCGCGCGCCGGCCCGCTCGGAGCTCTCCATGGTGCTGAATCATACGAAGGAGGCGGATTGGACATCGGCCTGGAGATACCGTCCCTCAATGAATTGAGCACCGGGGACGTGACTGGGCCGAGTCCCAAACAGTTCACTCTCGATCGACTCATTTGTACCCCTGTTCCCATAAGTGATTGCAAATCAAGGGATTTGAGACAACAAGCCGATGACCCGTTTGCCGACGAGGAGGACTGGAGCCTCCGCACCACTGCTGAGGAGCTCCGACAGCTCGTCATGCAACAAAACGACCAGATCATCATGGACCAGAGGACCATCACGGAGCTAACCGGGAAACTCACGGAGTGCGAGAACGGACTGGAGGAGAGGACTCTGAATGAGCGGAGTATGGGAGTGTGGGCGAGCAACCGGCGCCACATGGCCGGGGATGATGTGAGCAGCTCGGTTGCAGTACAGCTGCAGACGGCGCGGGCTGTGGAGGAACTGGAGAGAGCGATTCTTCAACTTAAAGATCGCATAGAGAAGTTGGAGGTTGGTAATTAGGCTATAATAAGCTATTTAAAACTTGACAGTATAATTATCTGTCTGAAAGGGAATTTGGTGCCATGGCCCATGGGGCAGGGGAAACAGTTTTGTAAATAAACGTGTTTGCAAAGATGCATCAAAATGCTTGGGAGTTTTGGGGAGAAGTGTCTCCGTTCATAGTTATTGTAGTATGTCTCTGTGTCTCTTTCTCACCTTGACAGTGATTCCTTTCCCCTCCATCTTGTTCATCTCCTCAAAGGCATATGCATAAATCATGAGGGATGAAAGAATAGTACAGGTTCTCAGCTGATTTGGAGATGACGTGAAATAGACTTATGGACCAGAGTTAAAAATATATATATATTGAAAACTGGTCAACTAACTGAAATGAAATAAATTGAAGTACTAAAATTGCCAAAATTATAACTGAAAAAAAATAAAAAAAATTGACAGCTTTGAAACTATATAGCCTATTGTGAAAAGTGCTATACAAAAATGTGAATTGAATTTACTCAACCTTATGTCATTGCAAAGCCATATGACTCTGACTATTCTGAGGAACAATACGTATTGAAGAATGTAGTGATCGATCTTTTCTATGCAATTAGGAGCGCTCAAGCATCCAAAAGGATGTAAAAGCAACAAAAAAAAAAACATTTAAAAAGTACAGTAGTTTGTATAACTCATGCATCATATTCCAAGTCTTTTAAAAACACATAATAGGTGTTTGAGGATCAGAAATAATACTAACATCAGCTCTTGCTCTAAGTTTTTTCTAGTTCAACTGCACATATTTTTTTTAGTTCTTGTAAAGCAAAAGGAATCTAATATAATCAGACAAACATGCTAAACAGGATAAATTAGGTTTTGCGATAATGACCTCTTGCATAATTCTCTCTCAGTTGGAAATCGGCCCTGCAGCGTTGAACCACACTGAGCACACTGTGAGCACATTGGGGAGCGTAGTGGTGGGCGAGCCCGGCAGGCCTGTGGAGGATCTGGAGGGAGAGCTGGAAAAGAAGATTAGACTGCTGGAGAAGGAGAGGAAGAACCTGCGCAAAGAGACCCAGAGCCACCACCAGCACATCGACCAAGGACTCAACACCTTGCAAGAGCGTATTGCAGAGCTGGAACAGAGTAAGGACGAGGGTTAGGTCCAACACAGGGGAAATGGGGGGAAATCGTCTCTCAATTTTAAACTCATTCTCTTAATCTTTTCTCCTCAGGTCTTACAGAATACAGTTACCCCCAAGGGTACAAACTTTCCTTCCCCGTGCGGACTAACTACATGTATGGGCTTGTCAGGCGGAATATTCCAGAGATGTACGCCTTCACCGCATGTCTGTGGCTCAAGCCTGCCGAGAGTGGAATTGGGACACCATTTTCCTATGCCATACCGGAACAACCCAATGAAATTGTCCTGTTGCAGGGAATTCATAATCCTGCAGAACTACTCATCAATGATAAGGTAAGACCCGCCACAACTTCCATCCGCAGCAACCTTGCAGAATACAGTTGATGGACTCAACCGTTCCCTCCATTTACAGGTGGCACAGCTGCCTCTATCTTTGCCGCAGGGCATCTGGCAGCACATATGTGTGAGTTGGACCCTACGGGATGGAGTTTGGAAAGCATATCAAGGCGGAAAGTTGAGAGGACGGGGTGAAGGGTTATCCGCATGGCACCCAATCAAATCCGGGGGCGTCTTGATATTGGGACAGGAACAGGTGAGCATACAGGGAGTTCTGGAAGAGTCTTGAAAGTACACCTTCACTCAGAAAAATTTGCTGAAATTTTAAGTTTTAGGCGTGCAACATCTTGTCAATGAGGCAGTACCATTCGCACTCCTAAAAGTTTCAACTACCCAAACGCACCTTTTAGGGGTTGATAAGGTACAAAATTGTCCTTTTCCTGCACCAGTAAGCTGTTTTACCCCTTAAGTTACAATGTTTGCAATTTTTTCCCTGACACTGTTTGCATCCTTCAGGAGTCGTTAAGGTACAAAGGTGTACCCCTTTGACAAAGTGTTGTTCCTTGAAGGTATCACTTTTGCACATTGTTTTTATCGATGTGTAACCCTTCGGTTCTCCTTGGCTTAACTGCAGGACACCCTTGGTGGGCGGTTTGATGCATCCCAGGCTCTTGTTGGGGAGCTTTCATTATTTAACCTTTGGGACCGGGTGTTGTCGCCAACAGAAGTGGCCGCTCTGGCGTCTTGCCCAGAATCGCCACGGCTGGGGAACGTGGTGCCCTGGACGGACCGAGATGTGGACGTGTTTGGTGGGGCTGTCAAGGACCATGTGGACCCCTGTATTCAGAGCTCCCATCCGAGGCAATGAACGGGACCATGGGTTCATACCTTTCTTTTTTAAGGAGGTGGTAAATAAGAAAAAAAAAAGGCTTGAAATGTATGGCAATTGTGCTGTGGTCCCGGTCTAGTTAAAGAATGTGTTTACCGTAGAGCTACACTCTCTCTGAGTGTTCGTTTCTGCAGTGGAGGGATTTGTCTGTGTGTGATTGTGTTTGTTCGGATAGAGCTGCTGCCGATGGCTTGTTTGTGTCTCGTGTTGCTTGTGTTATTTCATGCCCTTCTTCTTAAAGCATAACCACACAGTGGTCCCTTCAGATTTAGAGAATGTTTTTCTAATAAGATGGATGTGGCTCATAATCACAGCACTTGTCTTGCTCTTGTTTCATCATTTGTGTAAAGTGGAGCTTTCGCTTTTTCATCTTTTCAATAATGTTTAAGTTAAATCATAAAAAAGCAGCTGGGCAAGAAAACAAAATCACATAAAAAATAATACCATAACAAGTATGGTGTACAAAGGCTACCATTATTCCCTGCAGCATCTGTTTCTCTTTCCCAGAGCAGCCTTTTGCTTTCTTGTTTTTTTATTACACTGTTTTTTTTTCAGTCTGTCTTATCTTTATCAGAATACGTCTTAAAATGTTGATATTTTTGCATCTGGTGAAATGGGTCCTTACTCTGCAATGTATTTTCTCTCACAGGTTCAGCGAGATCCTAAAATATTTGAACCAAAATGTGTTATTTGAAGCTTAGTATCTTAAACGTCACACAAAATTATGAAGATCTAATGTGCAGCCCACTCACTATGAAAATATGAATGTATAACAGTATTTAGCATCTTGTCGTGTTACCTTTGCATTGCACCTATAGCCCTCCTTGCCCCATCACAGAGAAAAGCTTAGGGAAGTGCCTGTCTGTTTCTTTGACTCTTGCTATTGGGTGATGATCAGCTGTAATGTCAGTGTAGTGCTTCTTCATATATTTGCACCACCAAGGATCTACAATGATATTGTGACGAATGTGGCTGAAAATATTAAAAAGGTGAAGAAAATAAACATGAGAGTGCATTGTCTTGTAAGTATATTTACTTTTTAAATGTCATGAAATGTCAAAAAATCTATCTATCTATCTATCTATCTATCTATCTATCTATCTATCTATCTATCTATCTATCTATCTATCTATCTATCTATCTATCTATCTATCTATCTATCTATCTATCTATCTATCTATCTATCTATCCATCCATCCATCCATCCATCCATCCATCCATCCATCCATCCATCCATCCATCCATCCATCCATCCATCCATCCATCCATCCATCCATCCATCCATCCATCCATCCATCCATCCATCCATCCATCCATCCATCCATCCATCCATCCATCCATCCATCCATCCATCCATCCATCCATCCATCCATCTATTCTAGATAGATTATCTATCTATCTATCTATCTATCTATCTATCTATCTATCTATCTATCTATCTATCTATCCATCTATCCATCTATCCATCTATCCATCTATCCATCTATCCATCTATCCATCTATCCATCCATCCATCCATCCATCCATCCATCCATCCAATCTAGATTATCTATCTATCTATCTATCTATCTATCTATCTATCTATCTATCTATCTATCTATCTATCTATCTATCTATCTATCTATCTATCTATCTATCTATCTATCTATCTATCTATCTATCTATCTATCTATCTATCTATCTATCTATCTATCTATCTATCTATCTATCTATCTATCTATCTATCTATCTAATTTGATCATGACTGCTATGAGTTTACAGTAAATTGAATTTATTAGTCATGACTACTACTTAGACCAATCCAAAGCAAAACATATACATGAAGTAACACTGTTCATACACAATGAGATTATAATTGGCTCAATGTTTAGAATGAAAATGCAAATCCTGGTTATTCTCATTCTCATGCTCTCATTCACTCTCTACATGCTGCTGAATAATAGATGAGTGTTAACCACACCCTCCATCACACTCACTGACTTCTCTCCCCCCAGAAACCTTTTCTCTCTCTCTCTGTGTGTGTGTGTGTGTGTGTGTGTGTGTGTGTGTGTGTGTGTGTGTGTGTGTGTGTGTGTGTGTGTGTGTGTGTGTGTGTGTGTGTGTGTGTGTGTGTGTGTGTGTGTGTGTTTGCATGTCCTCTGCTCTGTACAACCTGTATTTGACATTTCAATTAATTTCATCTTTTCAATAATGTTTAAGTTAAATCATAAAAAAGCAGCTGGGCAAGAAAACAAAATCACATAAAAATAATACCATAACAAGGATGGTGTACAAAGGCTACCATTATTCCCTGCAGCATCTGTTCGACACATTCACAAAGTGACTTTTCTAGTAACGCCCTGTAAGTGTCACTGTGTTCAATGTGCAGCCAGACTCTCTTCTGTTGCAAGCCTCTTCTCTTTTTCTCATTAGGTACCACTCTTAACCTCCTTTTATATTCTTGCTCACACTAGAGGTTAGATTATCCCCTCCCCCTGCTTTTATTTGTAAATCTATCTAGTAACTGAAAATCCCCTATAATCCACAAATCAAAGCATGCTCTGTCTGGGAAACTCACGGAAAGCTTTTAGATTATCAAACGCTGTGCCGCAAAATCCGAACGCATACTGTATATCCTAACCCACAAATGGCTAGCTTAACACTATCCCTGAATATACCAAATTGGGATAGAGGAGAAAGTATTTAAAATCACACACTTTATTGCACTGTTGTAAAGTTTATCTGCTGTTAACGTTTAACCGCAGAGCTATAATTCATGCCTTTTATTTGTCTGAAATGGGGAATTAAAAACGTTTTTATAAGGTCAAGTAAGTGATTATTTTATAAAAAACGAGAGTACTGCAGTAGTGTAAATTATAATGTAATATAACATAACTGTAAACTCTTGCTGCAGGTCTCAGATCAGTGTGACAGTTATCTGGGCCAAACTCAGCAGCTGTGCAAAGAGCTTAATGCAGGTCAGTAAAAAGTGAGAGAAAACAACAAAGATGAATGCAGTGGGACAGATGTAGCATCTAGAGGGCAGTTTTCTGACACAGATGCTGTCTGCCCTCATAAAGTACTGAGCTTAAATGGATAGTTTACCAAAACAATTCTGTTTTCATTTACTTGTTGTGTGGATATGATATGTTAATATGCAGCATAAAGTTTTGGAATGACATGAAGGTAAGAAAATAATAACATAGCTTATATTCATTGTTGATAATGCTTTTACTGGCACATTGGCGGGGAAACCTGTCACTCACATGAGATCGACCAATAGCAAACCAGCTATCCAAACAATTAACCAAAAAACCAAGTCATTTGTTCAGAAGCCATTTCATTTAGATATAGGTCACATTGGGGAATTAAAGACAATCATAACTTCTGATTGATGTTGACTTATACATAACAGAAGAGATCCTTTGAATGTTTAAAGTAACCTTTTCCAGAATAGACCAATGAAATGATCATTATTTATTATTCAACGCCACAATAACAAGAGGTATTAGCCTGTGTTATTACTGTAACACCAGCTGCCAGACAAAGAAGTTAAATAATATTCTACATTACATGTTTTAATTGCTTTTGTGTTGTTTTAAGTTATTTCCAAAACTTTTATTTATAATTTTAAGTCTATAAACTATTGTTTCTTTTTTTTGCCAGTAAAGCATGGTTTTGCTTGCTATACAATGTATAAATGTGGATTGCAAATATCCAAATTCTTGTGAATTCGGTTTCTTAATAAAATTAAAAACATTGCTCAATGTATCTAGCCTTTTAATCTTTATCCTATTCCATACACCACAGTTTTCTTTCAAAATAATTCTTCCAAAATAATCTTGAGTAAATGCAATTAAAATAAAACAAATTCAAATTGTTCCATTTTCCCACAAACATTACGACATTACGAAATAAAAGAAAATCTCGACAATCGATAAAATACAGGTGCATGGCGTATTCTTGAACTCCTTGACCGACACGCCAAAGGACCAATCAAGATGAGCTTAATTTTGGGAGAGGCGGGGCTACGCTCTCAGCTGACGCGCAGGAGTGGTTGCCATGGTGGACATGTCTCCTTAGCGACGTCGGTTTAAGCTCATATAACTTGAGTTTTCTTTCACTACGGTACGTAAATGTCTCTTTACACCTTCCGGGTTCGTTTATATGCAACGTTATATGCTTGGGTAGTGAAACGACTCGTGGAAATAAAAGCTAGAGACCGAGCCAATCAAGTGAGCTAACAATGCTAACAAGCTAGCAGGTTCCCTAATATTATACTGTTTGCTTTCCAAAGCAAAGTCAGCTTCAGAAACGTGCTGAACTATTAGTAACCACCTTAAAATATGCTTCTATATTGCATTTGTATTGTTCAAATAGTATTATGGTATTAAATGTGTTATTTGGACAATGTAGAATGGTAAAATCATGCCAATAAACCCTTATAATAGAAATATCATTGTATTCTTTGAAGTACGTTTTCTGTTCTATGGTATAAAAATACCATGATATTAATGATACCACTGTTTCCCATACCCATCTTAGATTTATTAAAATATTTATGAATTCTGGTCTCTTACATCTGTTAATGTTTCCTCATCTAGAGCTAAACATCATGGCAGAGACAGTTGATGGCAAGAAGGACGAGGCAGACTATAAGAGACTACACAGCTTTCCTCTCATACGGGTAAAAACAAAAACTGTTGTCTAAATGGAATTGAATTTTTCTCAATCTCATTGTAATAGGTTCAAATTCTGGGCATGATTTTTTTCGTGGTGCAGCTTGTCAAATACAAATTTACCAAAAGTCACACTTGCCAAACCAGCAAAAAATCGTGTAACATTAATACTTCTCTCTCATAAATAAAAGAAAAGAAAATAGGAAACGCTTTACAATAAGGTCTCATTTGTTAACATTAGTTAATGTATAAACTAACATGAACTTTACAATGAGCAATATAGTAGGCCTATTTATTAATCTTTGTTAATGTTAGTAAATAAAAATAAGTCATTCTTTGTTTTTTCATGTTAGTTCTCACAGTGCATTAATGTTAAAATTAACATTAACTAAGATTAATAAATGCTGTAAAAGTATTATTAATACTTAGTTTGTGTTGACAATAGTTAGCCAATGAAACCTAATGGCAAAGTGTTTCCAAAAAACATTAGAAGTAGAACATTTGATGTATAAAATCACCATACAAATAATTTTTTTTCCACAAGTTATGAATATTATAAACAGTGGAAACTTCTCTCTGCCACTTGTGGAGCCTCTCACCCGCTTTTGATGTATTCGTACATCCCGCACAAACCATTTTTGCTAACTAGGTCTCCAGTATAACTGCTAGCCTACTTGCCGTTTAGACTAACTGTAACTCTTGGAGCATAGACCAGGCATAGACAGTAAAAGCTTTGGAGTCCCTTTTATGACGTCACACAATTGTGGGCGGTTGATTACATTATGTTTAGTATACTTTATGTATCTTTGTGAAAAATTTAACCTGCAATTTACGCTTTAAGAAAACATTTGAAAAAGACTGCAGCAGTTTTGTCAGAACCTCTAGTAAATTACGTTGTGTTTAGTTGTCTGTTCAGGATCATGGGAGAATCGCGCAACTCTACTGTCAATAGTACCCTCAGACAGTATGTGAGAAACTGGCATCACACAAAAAGGTTTTATTTTGTGTCTGTGCAGCTGCCTTTAACCATGAAATATGCGGGTCGAAACATCATAATTATAAAAATGTTGTACGCACATTCCACAATAGAGGGAATGCATTGACGTCACTTTCCCGCCGGAACAAGCCTGACTGAGTGGCAAAAGATCTGCTGCGTGACTGGATTTAATAGTGGAAACTGTGAAAATTCGACTAAAACGAACAATTTTATCAATTTAAACTAAATGTTGGACTCAAAATAGTGTTCCTTCCAACTTACTAAAGATCCAGTGATCCATGGATATTGACATGCAGCCAGGAATCATGTTGCCTGACATTTATGTTTGTCTGATTTCAACACCGGGGAAATAAAAGCAATATAGACCTAAACATAAAGCAAATTTCCCTGTGAACGTTTTTTATAAATACAATATAGGTCGGTCTAAATCTGGGTGATCACTTATATCAGTGTTATATAGCCTATATATATCATCATATCGTCCGTTTTTTCTTTTTTTTGGTCAGTGTTTATTAAAAAAACATCCAATAATGCAGAATATACAATGATAAATATTTAATTGATGAGTTGTTAATATATATAACACTACAAAATATATGGGTATGGTTTTACAGCTAAATTCAGCATATTGACACAAAATGATAACTACAAATCCACCTTTTGCTGACTGGAGTCCAGTTGTTTCTGTGAATTGCAGCGATCCATTTGCTCCTCTTTCTAGCAGTCTGTAAAAATATACCTCTGATTTTTTTGTCAAATCTAGTTGTACAGTCAATCGCAAAGCTCTTTCCCACTTTATATGTGTTGTGTTTGTTTTTCGCGGCATTCACGCTAATAACAAATACAGCCGGTCAGTCTTTTTGCCACTCGCTGTGAGTAACTTCAGGCACTCCGGCCGACGGTGACGTCACACGCATAAACTCTACACGTCAGAGTGTCGTCAAATCACAAAACTTCAAGAAAAATATCAAACCACCAAAAATCGATGTGGGTCAAATTGAGCCGCTACATATATTCCCTCCACAGCACACAGATATGCCTGAGGAGATGCGGGTGGAAACCATGGAGCTCTGCGTTACGGCGTGCGAGAAGTTTGCCTCTAATAATGAGGTTAGCTCACATTCCCATCTAGAAGAAGTAGTTGAGATATTAATAAGATCTCCTTTGTGATTCCTAACGTTATTTCCTGCTCAACAGAGCGCCGCTAAAATGATTAAGGAGTCAATGGATAAGAAGTTTGGGAACTCTTGGCATGTGGTGATTGGCGAGGGCTTTGGTTTCGAAATTACACACGAAGTGAAGAATCTTCTTTACATGTTCTTCGGTGGAAGTCTGGCGGTGTGCGTATGGAAGTGTTCCTAACATTTTTCATGTGCTTTCTGACTTTATAATGAATGTGCCACAAGTATTTATATGTTTCTTTATTGTTTGATTATATATCCTGTACTGAACAGGGTGCATCATTTTGTACATTGCATTTTTAGTGTAGCATTTTTTTGTTTTCATCTTCATATTAACAGTTGGCTGGCAGGCCATCTGTGGGTTTTATTGTCCATCTCTGCCATTCTTTTTCTCCATCTGTCTCCTTTCTGTCCGTCCTGTTTATCATTTCTATTCCTTCCATTTTTTATGAATGGATAAAGTATTTTTCTAAGACAAAATACTATTTTTTTAATTAATATGTGAATACGTATGATCTGTTTTGAATACTTCCGATATTTTATAAGAGTTGTACATTTTGTACAGCTGCAATGTGTGTTTGTTTTTATTAATGACTATTATGTCATTGTCTTGTGTAATAAAACCCCAATAGAAGTGAAACTCTTTTGTACCTTTTTATCTTACACTCTTAAAGGGTTAGTTCACCCAAAAATGAAAATTCTGTCAGTATTTACTCACCCTCATGTTGTTCCAACCCCGTAAGACCTTCGTTCATCTTCGGAACACAAATTAAGATATTTAAGATATTAAGATCGCTCCTGCATACAGTCCATAGGCTTCTTGAGGGACTGGCTCTTGCTGTCCTCGAAAAGTCATTAAAGACATCGTTAAAATAGTCCAAGTGACTACAGGGGCTCAATCTTAAGTTTATCAAATGACGAGAACACTTTTGCGCGCAAAAAAACAACAAAAATAACGACTTTATTTCAACTATTCGTTTATTTCTCCCTCTGCGCGAGTCAGGTTACTAGTTTAATAGCGTAAGCTTCTGTTATTGTACGTCACACGCATCACACACACATGACTAGCGTCGGCCAATAGTGAGCCTACGTGTGACGTAGCTCTACGCAATCACACTACGTTAACTGAATTACAGGCTCATGGAGAAGGAAGTGAATAGTTGAAATAAAGTCGTTATTTTTGTTGTTTTTTTTGCGCACAAAAGTGTTCTCGTCGTTTGATAAACTTAAGATTGAGCCCCTGTAGTCACTTGGACTATTTTAACGATGTCTTTAATGACTTTTCGGGGACAGCAAGAGCCAGTCCCTCAAGAAGCCTATGGACTGTATGCAGGAGCGATCTTAATATCTTAAATATCTTAATTTGTGTTCCGAAGATGAACGAAGGTCTTACGGGGTTGGAACAACATGAGGGTGAGTAAATACTGACAGAATTTTCATTTTTGGGTGAACTAACCCCTTAAGGGAGGCTTTTTGCACCATAAGTTATAATTTTATAACTTCTTATAAATTCTTTGAATGAACAACATCTTAAAAATGTAAAGAACCGTTTTCCACTATAAAGAACCTTTTGTAGAATGATAAACATTCCATTGATGTTGATGGTTCTTCATGGAACCAAAGTGGCAATAAAGAACCTTTATTTTGAAGAGTCCACTTAACTTAAAATGACAGAAAAGTAAGCCATCCCTGGAAAACTTCCCCAACAGTACTTTTAAATGGTTGTCAATGGAGAAAAATACCATTATCCTTTGGTCAGAACCACATCCTGTGTCGGGCGATATAAGTGGTTTTAAAGAGCATGGGTTCAAATGTTGAGTTGTCGAGGCTCATTTTATTGACACATTATTGCACAAGGGAGTGTAGAAATCTGGCTTAGAGCATCTGTTTACACACACACACACACACACACACACACTGACCTGCTGTCAGATCACCCTGCCCTCCTTCCCATATCCACACAGTAACCTTTCTTTGCTCACCTTTTTTAGACCTACAGCAAAAGTACATCCACTTGTGCATCAGGTATAGCACATTATTCTTAAGTAATAATTAACCAAATTTTGTCATCATTTACGAACGTCATGCTTCTGTGGAGCACAACAAACAGACATTTAGCAGAATGTTCAGGCTGCTCTTTTACTTTCAATGAAAGTGCATGGGCACAGGTGCTGTCAAGCTTAATAAATATATATTAGGGCTCTGACGATTAATCGCGATTAATCGCATCCAAAATAAAAGTTTGTGTTTACATAATATATGTGGGTGGACCGTGTATAATTTTGTGTAAATACACACACATGCGTGTATATTTAAGAAATATTTGCATGTATACTTTATATATATTACTACAAAATTAATATTAGACAAAAATATAAATATTTGATATATTGATAAAACATTTTTATTAAATATATACATGCATACGTGTGTATTTATATATACAAAATAATTATACACACTGCACACACACAAATATTATGTAAACACAAACTTTATATATATATATGTTTTTTTTCATATATATATATATATATATATATATATATATATATATATATATATATGTGTATATGTATGTTGCTTATTTTACTGTATAATATTTCCAAATCTGTTTTTTCGCAAGTAAAAGCTATAAATTACTAAAATATATGATGAAAACAGTAAAAGGATTTATATTTTTGATAGTCAAAGATTGGTATATTAACATTATATCACTTAAAGAAATATACGGTTATGATTTGTACAATTGCAGGCACCAATATGATCCCGTAATACTGGAAAAAAAACATTGTTTGGGTTTGTAAGAAGGTAATATGCCTGCCATATTATCAAACCACAGTCAATCTTTTGGTCTGCAGCACTTAATGAAAACAGCCTCCCACACTCTAAACAACTTTGATTTAATTGTTTGGCCTTCTGGCGTCTCCCTTTTGATCAGCTTCATTTTAAAACTGTTACTTAGCAACCCAGAAAAAACCGTCCACTTATACAGGGTGCTGAATGAGAACTAATTCTAAATGTGAACATGAACTTCTGTGTCACTATATGTATCATCATTGGCTTAGACGCCATAAACTTTGACTTCAGATTTCTGATTGCAAGCCATGATGCAAGATTAACAAACATGCAGATTTGATCGCAAAAGCACCATGTGGTGTGAGCTGTTCTTCTGCTGGGGCACGATTAGATGTGAATGTGGTTAATGTGGGCGCATGTGTGCTTGAGAGATGCACATGCCGATTTGTGTCAGAGTTACAATGGTGAGGAGGTCCCCCATCAGATATAGGTTGAGATTATGAGACCCAAAAGAGCATTTGTGCACCTGTCTCACCTGATTTGGAATGGTCTAGTAGACTTTGGTTTGTACTCTACATGGCGGTTTAAATGCATATAATATATGCATTTAAAAAGCATATAACAGGGAATACTGGGGGAAATGAAGGAGCAACATTTCATAATTTGTTTGTTTAGTCCAACCAAGGATTTTTTATTTTTTTTTGCCTGCTTTTTTATTATCAAGAATGTAAATTGTTTAAAAAAATTGGACAAACAAATAGTTGAAAATAAAAGATAAAGAATAATACACAATAAAATAGAAATATTTTATTACATGTTCACTGTTTTATTCTAATTTTAATATTAATATTTTCTTAAAATATTTTGTTATTATTTTTAACTGTTTTTTTAAATAAAATTTGTTTATTTCTATAATTATCAAAAAAAATTTTGTTTATAAAAACTTAATGCACAACAAAACAAAATACTGAAAATATATATTTTTTAAGTTTTATTTTATTGTCAATATAAATAGCATTGTCTTAGCGTTGTCTGATTTGCTATACTACTGTAGATGGAATTGGATAATTTGTTATTAAATAGTTTCTTGTATAAAATCTTTTCCTTACCTTTTTGCTTCTTGGCACACAGAAAAAAAAAATCCTTCCCACATCATTATATTTTTGCATTGCATGATCTATTGAGTGTATTAATGGCAAAAATCTATGAATAATTCACTATGAATGTCAGAAATATATAAAATTTGATTCAAGTTTACGTTTTCATGGCCAAACCCCCAACATTTGGTATCACTGTAAAGCCTCTGTAAGATACTCATGGCCTTAAAATACAATACATAATCGTCTTCATGAATTCCTTCATAAATGTGACCAAACAACTTTCAACTTTGGTAAAAAGTGGCACAGTTTGCCCCGCTCTCCCTTAACAGTCAATTCAGGTTCTTCTGAGTAGAGAATACACTACAACCCTGATGTGTGCTAGACATTGCAGGGGGGAAAGTAAACACGTCCATTCAGATCAGCCTAACCTGGCACCTCTCCTTTGTAATGTTTGAGAGAAACAGAGAGTGCAAGGTAACAAACAGGGGAATGAAGGTCTAAAGGACAAACCAAGCTTCCTTTTAGTCCAGGCATACGGAGACGAAAACACCTTAATCTGGAAGCCGGGTATGTTTTGCTCTATATTCTATACTACAGACGACTGTAGAGTTGAAATTAATTACCTTTGCCATCTCATTTCAGTACAATGCGAGTATGCACACGTCGACGTTCACAGACATTGCGTATGTGGCTATTAATTGTCTTCCTGAGTCTGCATTTGCTTGTGGTTTCACTTGTCCTGTCAACATACCACACTACTTGTGAGCCCCGCTCACACCCTGACATCCGGACCTCCATCAGCTTCTTCGTCCAGAATACATCTACTTCAACAAACACAATGGCTACTGCAGAAAGTGACACCCTGGAGGAGGAAACAGACAGCACAGTAGATGACCTTGCCAAACTGGAGGCTCTGTACTCCCATCCACTGTATAATACTCCCACCCCATCTGTGCCTGAAGGTGATTGGCTGCTGAAAGTCCGAACGGAAAAAAAAGAGGAAGGGAGTAGCATACAGCAGTGGTGAGGAATTTATTACATAATTTATTTTTATTATTTTTGGCTACATGTGGTTTTGCTTGTTCTTCTAATCCAGGCTATGTTGTAAAACCTATTGTAAATCATAGTGATCTTTTCGATGCTACGGTTTACACCTGGTATTAAAATGCGTTTTGTTTGATTGGATCACAAGTAGACGAGGGAGACATATTCCCGTTTACAACATGTTTTAATCTGTCTATTTTGTCCACTTGCGACCACTTCTGTCCTGATTTTTTTTTTGACGAAAAGATGAAAGATGAAAAACATCATCTTTCGTTTCTGCTTTGATAACCATAAGACATCAGATTAGAAATCAGGAATGGTGAGAGAACATTGTGCTTGGTACTTTTTTCGTCTTCAAACCAAATTTGGGTTTCAGCCGGTAAAGTTTAAATCCTGCCTGGCTAGCACATAATGTTTATGCATTAGGTTAGTAGGGGAGAGGAAACTGTTAGAACACATTCGACCACATTAGCATTTTCTCTATGAAAGCAATCCAATCAGATGCGTTTTCAACTACTTCTGAAAGTGGTCGGAAGTGGACAAGCTCAAAACTTTTTTTTTTTGAGCCGTAAATTGCCCTTTACACATGCATTTAGCATTGTCCACTAATACGATTGACCAAACTGCTTCTTAAGCTGTAAACAGGGCCAATGATTCAGATATAACTTGTTCACAAATCAGTCTGTATCAAGATAACCACGACCGAAAACGCACTAAACTTTTGCGTAAACTTATCTCAATGCATTTTGAGCTATCTGCGTGTATGCGTGTATGTCTACGCCATTAACGTCCGAGTGATTCCGTGTGTCTGTACACGCCGTCAAATGTCCGCATGAAACGAAGCAAAATGTAGATCTACATCTGGGGAGTGATCTTTTTTTGTTCCTAGGATGGTAAGGGAACAGTCATAAATGCCATTAACCCCAGTGACGGTTAGGTTTAGGGACGGGGTTAAGGTAAGTCATATATTTATATATACAGTAATATAACGTTAAGTCAACGGCGTTGATAAACACGCTAAAAAGCGATTATGCGTCTTGATAGCATGCAAAAAATGGAAATACGAATTGGCGTGTCATACACACGCTACTTCATGAGATCAGTCTGGAAAACATTAAATTTGGTGTGATACAGCATCCTGTCCTCTAGATGTCAGTTTAATGTCCTTTGTGCATAATTACTTGGTGCACCTTAAAGGAGTAGTTCACTTTAAAAAAAAAACTTTTGCTGATAATTTACTCACCCCCATGTCATCCAAGATGTCCATATCTTTCTCTCTTCAGTCGAAAAGAAATTAAGGTAACCAAACGGTTCAAGGTCCAAAAGACACTTTCAGTGCAAACTGCAAACTGTTTAAAGGCTTTAAACGATTCCAGACGATGAATAACGGTCTTATCAAGTGAAACGATCGCTCATTTAATAAATAAATAACAAAGTTTAAGTTTTAATGCTTGCCTTGCTCTGTTCTGTGTGACTCTCCTGTTTGAACTCGTTCATCAAAATGAACAAATCTTTTTCTGAGTCAATTCATTCGTTTTATTCGTTGAATGAACCAAATGACTCGGAAAAAGATTTGTTCATTTTGATGAATGAGTTTAAACTGGAGAGTCACACAGAACAGAGCAAGGCAAGCATTTGAGTTTATAAAACTTAAACTTATATGAGCGATCGTTTCGCTTGTTAAGACCCTTATCCTTTGAACAGTTTGCAGTTTGCACTGAAACTGTCTTTTGGACCTTGAACCATTTGGTTCCCAGTGAAGTGCATTATATAGAGAAAAATCCTGGAACCTTAATTTCTTTTCGACTGAAGAAAGAATGATATGGATATCTTGGATGACATGGGGATGAGTAAATTATTAGCAAAAGTTTTTTTAAAAGTGAACTACTCCTTTAAATTATGACTGCTGTACAGTCAAAAACCCACAAGTGATTCGCATTCTTAGGAGGAGTGCTAATGAGGACGGCTATGATCCTATTCTCTGGAACGCCAGTGCTGTGACGCATCCGCCTTGGCTCCGGTTTCACCTTGGTATATCTCGGTGGGAGATGTATCAGCACAATGATCCCATCCTGTCAGCGCTGACTCAGCAACTGGCCACCCACCGCATCGTCAGTGCAGGTAGGTGACCTTAAATTTGGCAAGGCAAGGCCTTTATATGAGAAAGAAGGAGGAAAGAGGATTAAATGTGTATAGACGTTTCCACCTTCCAGTAATGTAATAAGTAAATTGTGAGACAAAGTTTAAGGTAAAATCCAAAATTCAAAATTTTGAAGTCAATTGTCAGACATGAAATTATGAGAAATAAACAAATGCAGTTGTGAGATACAAAATGAATACTACATTTGAGAAATAAAGATGCAAATATGAAAATAAAGTTGTAATTGTGAGAAATGAAGTCTCATTTACAGGTTTTTATGGTACTTTTCAGTGCAAAAATCAG
Source organism: Pimephales promelas (assembly GCF_988280905.1). NCBI lineage: Eukaryota > Metazoa > Chordata > Actinopteri > Cypriniformes > Leuciscidae > Pimephales > Pimephales promelas. The sequence goes on along the minus strand of NC_142770.1, from coordinate 15,779,257 downwards.
GTGGGACACAGCTGAAGTTGGTGATGTCATTTCGTAATTATGGACAGGCACTCTTCAAACCCATGAAGTAAGACCCAATCATGTGCATTTTAATATAACAAGTCATTGTATTTGTGTTTTTGTGTATGTATGAGTATAGTTTAAGTTACTGTTTGATAGAGACTTTTTCTATTTACTTGTCAAGTCAAGTCATCCTCATTTATATAGCGCTTTTAACAATGTAGATTGTTTCAAAGCAGCTCTACAGAGATAAACTTAATATAATTTAAGGTAACATAACAGATAATGCGTTTTTGCATTGCACTACACTACTTTTCCATTGTTTTTTTTAACATAAACAAGTGATAGAAAGACATTGTGCTTGTGTCTTTTGCAGCATTTCACACATGACACGTAGGTTAAAATAAATTTGCACTTTTTAAATTTCATTTCCCTGTCTCACATTTTTAAATGGAAAAATGGGTCCTGTGTGAACCGGCACCAAGCAGAATTTAAAAAAATGAAACCCAGTGCAGTGAGTTATAGAAATATATATATATATATATATACATATACATATACATATATATATATATATATATATATATATATATAAAAACTTAAATGGCACTTTTTTTCGAATGTTGTGTCAAGTGCAACACTAAAACACTGAAAAATTAAATGAAAAACAATGGCAATGCAGTGCAGTGAAATGCAAAATTGTGCAATGGTTGTTCTATTGAACTATTTAACGAGCCCTAAGACATTGTAAGAAAACAGTAAAGTAGCACAGATTATTATATTAATTTAATTAAAAATCATTCTCGTTCAACTGAAGACAGGAACGACAGGAGGAGACCAATGTGAATCTGTATTATTTCTCTGACTTTGAGAGGCACAATGCTGAGATCGCAGCCTTCCACCTGGACAGGTAAGAGAGACTGTTTATTACATGGACAGCCATATAATTAATTTGTAAGTGAATTGTTTTTATGAGTCAGTTCTTTTCAGTGAATCAGTCACAGTTCACAAATCACTCTGAATGAATACTTCAGTAGGGAACATTACTTAGTTCCCTATCTGTCAATCACGTTCAACGTTACGTCAGAAGTGAACTGACGAATTGAGATCTAACCTGAGATCCCAATCACCTTTGAGGTTAAACAAAACAAACCAATGGTCATTGGGAAGCAAGATCTACATTTCAAACCCTGCCCCCACGAAGTTTGTATATAAGGATGCACGCTGCACTTGCTCATTAAAGCTTTCGCTTCGGAGCTGAAAGTTTCATTGATTCTGCTCTGCAATCATCTTGTACTAGTGTTCTTCAAACCCAGAAGAAGAGCTACTGACAGTGTTGGTATGATGGCACGTCAGTGGTGGTAACCATTTAAAGAGACATTTCCTCTGCATTCATTGGAGTCTAAAAAAGTACTTTCTCTGCATTCATTGCATTTGAAAGCGTCTTGGTTACGTATGGTAACCCTCGTTCCCCGAGGTTCCCCAGGAACTGGCGTACGTCAGAGATGCTGACAAATAGGGGATCTCACTTGAGAGACCAATCCACTTCGTGTGTAAACAGCTGCTGTGCATCGCGGTGTAGCATCGTGAGAGGTAGGGTATCACCAAAGTGTGGGTTGCTTCACAAATCGAGTCAAGACAGAGATCACTAGATCACTGAAGTCACTGGTTTCTTTTTAATAATCACCTCAAAACTCCAACACTTTTTGAACCAAAACTCTCTTCCAGGTTCTCTTTATGGTCTCTAACAAAAAAACAGCCAGTCTCTCTGTTCTCAGCTCATTAACAGCTTTTCTCCTTCACTCGCAACAGTTGTGTCCCCACTGCTAAAGAACCTGGTAACTGTAGTCCGGGACCAAGTGGTCATCATCGTTTGTAGTCCCCATGCTGCAACCACCTAGACAGCACATACCTTGCCTCTGTGACATACCCTCTCATGATGCCACAGCGGTGAGAGCATATAAAGAGCAGCAGGTGTATTGCATATTTGTTTTTTGCTGAGGAGCCTGCTTGAGCTTGAGCCATACAACTGTGACTCAGCCAGCAACTGTGACGTTGGGACGGACATCTCCATTCCCTCCTTGGGAAACAATTTAGTCTCCTCGCTCCTCTCAGGAACCTGACTATCAGGTCATGCTTTCCCAATGACTTACCTTCAACTGCGTCATGATGTGTGGCAATAGTGACAACATACACTTTGAGGGTGGAGGGAGACAGCCTTCGCTCCAACCCATCTTGCAGGAATGACACCACTCAACAAACAGGTTCCACTTTAGTGCATAGAGGCACCTTGTTGGGGTGACTCTAGCAGAAGTGATGGTGTCTACCAACGCCTGGGGTGCTATAGAGTGCCCCATCTCTGAGAAAGTAGGTCCTTCCTCAGAGGAATGGGCCATGGAGTACTGTCGTGAGGAGCATGAGTTCTGGGAACCAGGTCCGGTTGGGCCAGTATGGCACAACTATTAAGACCTGCTCCTATTCCTCCCTGACTTTGCAAGACTTTGAGTCTGTGCGAGAAGACTCACTGGGGGTAACGCATACTTGCGTAGGCCCTGGGGTCAGCTGTGCACCAGAGCATCCATGCCAAGGGTCCACTTGGACAGGGGGAAAAACAACTGGCAATGGGTCAAGTTTGGAGAGGCAACAGATCTACCTGTGCAGCTCTGAATAAGTCCCATATCAACTGGATCGCCTGGGGAAGGAAATGCCAGTCTCCTGGAAGCATAGGCTGTCGTGAGAGCTCGTCAGCTACACGATTGGGCATGCCAGGGATATGAATAGCATTAAGCTACCTCAGATGCTTCTGACATGGGCTGCGCTCGCGCAATTGACCCAAGTCTCACGCTCTCACGCCACACCCCCAATTTCTCATGCTGAAGTTTCAGCCTGGTCGGTCAAATCCCTGAGAGATGAGTTTATCGATATATCTACCCGTTGAGCCACTCGTGATCAACTAGTTATACAGCAAATATCCCGTAATCTAGAGCGAGCGTGCATGCGAGACAGATATTGTGGTCCAAACTGCAGCAGAGAGGTAAGCGACCGAGAGACCTTGCGTGTGCAGACAGCAGGTACATGAAGCTCATATGACGCAACCCGAGTGGCACTGCAGCTGTGGATACCATATGCCCAATGAGCCTCTGAAAATTTTTCAGTGGGACCGCTGTCTTGTTCTTGATAGTACTCAAGTATTTCAACACTGAACAGACATCTCAACTCCATACTGTGAAAATAGATCCTCTGCACTAGGGAGAGTTTGCTCTTTTGCTCTTTTCCCAGTTGACCCAAAGTCCCAACAGGCTGAGCACCATGTCCTTATATTCACACAACTGATCAGGAGACTGAGCCAGAATCAGCCAGTCGTCGAGATTGTTGAGAATGCGAATGCCATGTCCTCTGAGTGGAACAATGGCTGTCTCCATGACTTTCTTAAAGACACACGGCGACAGGGATGGACCGAAGGGTAGGACTTTGTACTGATATGCACATCCCTTGAACGCAAAGTGCAGGAAAGGTCTGTGTCGAGGGAGAATCGAGACATGAAAGTACGTATCCTCCAAATTGATCGCTGCAAACCAATCTTGGGGACGGATGTTTACGAAAATGTGTTTCTGCGTTAACATCTTGAACGGGAGCTTTTACAGGGCCTGACTCAAGGTTCGCAAGTCCATGATTGGCCAAAAGCCACCCCCTTTCTTTTGTACAATGAAGTAGGGACTGTAGAACCCTGTCTTCATATTGGCTGGAGGGACCAGCTCGATCATGTCCTTTACTAGGAGGGCGCCGGGCGAACTGAATCGGATAGCCGAGTCTGATGGTATGGATGAGCCAGCTCCAAGACACCGTGCGGGACCAACGGGACTACGGATGTTACCGGAGGGGAGCAGCGAGGTGAAACACATGGACTCTACTTGGGAGGCACTAAGGCAGCCTGAAGTGGAGTCTGAGTGTGCTGTGCAACACTACCTGGTTCCAGGGTGTGGCATAGGGTGCGTGGGAAGGCCTGGTGCGGCCCCGATACGGGCATTGCTGCCCACTGGTGATAGGGGGGACAGGAGTGGCAAGGCATGGAAGCGTCGCTCACTGCCATCTGTGTCTACTTGAGACCCAGAGATAGAGAAGCTGCCCTTACTGAGAATATGTGTACAAAAGTAAACAAAAGATTCTCTTCCCATCCCTCCACCAGGGAAGAGCAGCTGACTATTGACTCTCAGTCAATAAATAAGAAAAGAACTTACTTATTTATTTGAAAAAGGATTGGAATAAGGATTGGAATTGTGTTGTAAATTTAAAAGTAATGTGTTACTTTACTGGTTAGATAGTTTTAGCAAGTTACATAATCCGATTCATAGTTAAAGTATTCTGATGATGATTACTTGTAATGTGATACCACCACACTGGAAAGAAGATCACTTGACAATAAAATTACAGCTATTTAAAACTGTTTACCTTTGTATATTTTCTGCTATTTTACATAAAACAAGTTTTAGTAGACATTATACTGAACATTCTGCATTCAATTCTGAACATAACTCTTTTCTTTCACATTAAGGATACTGGGTTTCAGGAGGATCCCTCCAGTGGTTGGGAGGCTTATTAATATAAAAAAAGAGATCAAAGATATCACCACTGATCATAGACTGGTCTCAACATTTTTCACGTCCCCAGGTTCGTCCCACTTGACTCCTCTCCATCACTTCCTCTGAAGAATGGTGTATTTGTAAGTCACCATCTGTCTTTCTCTTTCTACAGTGGGGAATATGTGTTTTTACGGCCAGTGTTCCTATTACTGCTCCACGGAGCATGCTATCTGTGGGCGTCCCGTCATGATTGAGGGGTCTTTGGCTGCTATGCTGCCAGACCCGTCGTTGGCACAGCGCCGCACGTGGAAGAACCCCTGGAAGCGGTCCTACAGCCGGAGCAGTCTGGCTCTGTGGGTGGAGTGTGTTTGTGTTATTTAAAAGGATAGTTAATCCAAAAATAAACACTTTGTCATCATTTCCTCACCCTCAGGACATTCTAAATCTTTATGATTCTTCTATTGAACACAAAATAAGACATTTTGGACATTTTTGGTATTTTCTTTTCTAATACAGTGAAAGTGAATGGGGTGCGGTCCAAAGTTGTTTTCTGGACCCATTTGACTTTCAAAGTTTCTTTTTTACCTTCGTCTTTGTTGTTGTTTTTGCAAATATTTAGTGTAATTCACAATTGAGGAACCATAGTGGCTAACCAATGATTATTTCTGTAACAGTTGGGAAACAGATACCAACTACTGTGACTCAGTAAAAAAGTCTCCTCCCTACGACCGAGGCACTCGATTGGTGGATCTGATTGACATGAGCATTCTCGACTTTCTCATGAGTGAGTAATGGATCAGTTAAGATAACTCAAGGGTGAACACTTACAAAAAAGTATTATAGTTTTCTTTGTATATCACAGGAAAACCATGTTTTTGGACTCAAACCATGAAATTCTTTGAAATACCTAGCTTTCATTGAGTTGATGTAAGCCATCATACTACTCTCTTTTTTTAAATCATCATGATTTCCTGATACTTTCCATCTACCATCTTCAGGTAACATGGATAGGCACCACTATGATACATTTCAGAAGTTTGGCAATGACACATTTCTCATACACTTGGACAATGGAAGAGCGTGAGTATTCAAAATCAGGAGTCCAAGAGGTTTTCTGACAAAGTTTTGTTTGGCTCAGTTTGATTGGGCGTGATGCTTCTGTGTGGGACTTATGTGTATTGTAGGTTTGGACGTCACTCCAAAGATGAACCTTCTATATTGGCTCCTATTGTGCAGTGCTGCAGGTAGAGTGAACATATTATAAGTAACAATTTAAAGGGGTTGTTTTTATTATCAGCTTCTTATTTCCTCGTTCTTTCCCTCAGAATACGTCGTTCCACCTTACTTCGTTTACATCTGCTCTCTCTCCCGATGTATCGGTTGAGCGATGTCATGCGTGCATCTTTGTCTCAGGATCCCCTTACAGCAGTGGCACCCCTCCTTACTGAGCCACATCTTTTGGCCCTTGACCGTCGCCTGGCAACAGTCATTCAAACCATCCAAGACTGTCTGGTGCAGCATCAACATCTCAGTGATGTCATATATGATGACATCACTGATTACCCTGGGGATTGATGTGATATTATTTAGATCTATGTTGTGTTGTATAACAAATCAATGACACATTATAGGGTTTTAAATTAATGTTAAATAAAGTGGATTATTACCATCTGCGACCAGTTGCTTGTTGCATGATTTGAGACAAAATTGAAAACGAAATGTTTGCAAGTGACGTATAAATCATGAATATTATATAAGTACCAAACTCTCAGAGTCAGCAGAGAACAGGTAAGTAAGCCTATTTAAATATATAAATACATTATCCAACTGTCATTATATCTTCATATTATCGTTAGATCATTCAGAATTTATTTACAAGCAAAGCACGAATCTGAGCTTACTAGATTCAATGTGAAAGTATTACAATATTAAAATATATTTAATGTTAATTACAGAAAAAGTGCGATGAATAAGTTAATATTTTTAACTCGATTGACAGCACTAAATACGATATCTTTAATAGTTCTTGAGTTACAGGCATACAAACTTTGGAGAGAAAACATGTAAATTGCTTTTTCCCATGTATAATGGAACAAGGCTTGCTAAAGTCAACAGATTTTAGTAAAAGACTTACTAGTCTCTAAATATCAGAAATCTGTTTATGACAAAGGAAGATTATTTTAGGTTGTAAAATGTCATGTGGTGCGACTCCTCAAAAACTGAATTTTTATGAATTAATTGTTTCATCATATGACGTTTCATTAAAGGAGAACTCTGGCGAACAATGAACCTTTGGTCTAATAAAACATCGGTACCTAGTCAATCGTTCTCTGAGATTTGTTTTCATGATAATCGAATGTAAAGAGTTTTATGGTAACACTTTACAATAAGGTTCGTTAGTTAACATTAGTTAATGTATTTACTAACATGCACTAACCATGACCAAAACATTTGTTACTGCATTTGTTCATCTTTGTTCATGTTAGTTCATGAAAATACAGCTGTTCATTGTTTGTTCATGTTAGTTCACGGTGCATTAACTAATGTTAACAAGATTTTAATCAAGTATTAGTAAATGTTGAAAATAACATTAACAAAGATTAACAAATGCTGTATATGTGCTATTCATTATTAGTTCATATTAACTAATCTAGTTAACTAATGTTAACTAACGAACCTTATTGTAAAGTGTTACCAGTTTTATCTCTAAAAACTGTTTACCGTATAATGCTAGTAATGGGGGCATTGACTAAGTAAAAAGAACACTAACAATGCTCAAAATAGCCCCATACTAACGCAGTAACATAATGAGGCTCCATACACGCAAAACAAAGCATTGAGAACTTTGTAAGTGTACAGACCATTTAATAAGAAGACATTTTATGAAGACAGTTCACTTCATCTATACAGACAGGAGCCATCTTAGAAAATATTTTCGATAAGTCAAAAATCGTTCAATTAACTGTTAAGAACGGTTTTCAAAAACATATGAAATTAAAAAAAAAACTATTTTCTGTAAATTTGAATCATGTTTTAAACGAGATTTGTCATTGACTCGACTGTTTGGGAAATGTAAAGCCTAAAAGTGAACTTAAAGCTATAAAACATGAAGATGCTCAGGTTCAGCTTCAGAAAAAGGAAGGAAATATTAACATCTGTTGGCCTGGTCTTTTTTTTAGACATTCACAACACTTTTGCAACAGCACACAACTTCTTCAAAGCTGGAGAAATCTGCAACATGTAAGTATGTAAATCTCTCATTAAAATTTGTTTTAAGAAAATTGTTAAATTGACATTTCCTTAACTATGTTCTAACTTTAAACAAATACAATTCATGAAGGAGTTATTTAGATAAATGATTAATGTGTGCCTCTCTCCACATTTTTTTGTTTTGTTTTTTTTTTTTCGTTCTGGACAAACAAGTGAAATATTGTCAAATTTTAAGCATGGACTTCAGACTCATATCACTGATCCTACTTCTACACATCTCGGGTAAGATTATTATGTTAATGGTTTGTAGAGTATCAATGTCTTATCATAATTAATATCAAAATATTTTAAACACGAAGGAGAGATGCCACTGCTGTCTCATGGTTGTCAAAAGAGGATCTTTCCCTCATCAATGCAACTTTTTGGTCTAAGTGTTACCTTTTTCATCAGGTTCTCTAACATTGGACTCCCTCTCTGTGACCTGTAAAGATGTTTGTGCTCCGACTGAAAGCCCTGTGGAGCTGAGATGTTCTTATGCCAAAATCAAAATCAAAACTGTGTTATGGTTCAGCCAGAAACAGAGTTCAAACTGGAGAAAGAATGATGAACCTGAAGATTTGACTTTAGACTCGGACTACTCAGGACGGGTGAAGCAGGAGGTCTTATACGGCCGTTCAACACTCACAATATCAGACCTGAGAGAGAGAGACTCTGGAGAATATCAGCTCATGTTCATCATGAAGGATGGAGTTAAACGTCTCAGCTCAGTCGCCGTCAATCTAACAGTCACAGGTGAAACTGAGTCTAGATTCTGGTCACTTCAGCTGTTTTCTTTTGTCATGTGATGAAATATTTCTTATTTTTACTTTAATTCAGTCCTGCAGATGAGAATGAATCCTGCAACAACAGACCCGAGAGATCAGAGAATAAAACTGACCTGTGATTCTTCCTGCACCACTGATCGGTATTATTACTGGATGAAGGATGGACAGTATTTAAAACGTACAAGGTCTAACAACATGCTTGTGTCACCCAGTACAGAGGCTGGCAGATATTCCTGTGGTCTTGATTTTAACCTTAAACATCACTCCTCTTCTGTGTGTGAGTGTCAAATAATACACACAATGCGGTACAGTTTGTTCATCCATGTGTATATTTAAACATGTTTTAAAGTAAGTTTGAGTTTTACATGTTCATCTGTGACTCTTTCAGGTATTTCTGAGAGTGGCTGCTGGGATGTGTCTTACTCCTCTAGAAGTGTCTGTGCTTTGATGGGCTCAACAGTAGATATTTCCAGCACATATTCACATCCCTCTGGTTCTACTATAAATAAAACATTCTGGCATTACGATCAGCCTGGTGACTTCAATGATCTGCGTGAGGAGCATCAGTTTGCTGGTCGTGTGGAGTATGAGGGAAACACACTGAGAATCAAAGAGCTCAAGATGAGTGACTCTGGAGAATATAGATTCAGGATCATCACTGACACAGCAGAAGGAAAATACTCTGGATCACCTGGAGTCATGCTTACTGTCACAGGTAACTGATCATGGTGGATTTGGTAACATTTTAATTAGAAGATTCACAGAAGTTTTTTGTATTTTTGTTTTCCATGTCAGTCAAAATCAATGTTTGGCCAACTTGAAATACTTCAACTCTGTTTTTCAGATACGACAGTGATAAGCAGCCCAAACATTATATCAGAGGGACAGGAAGTGATATTAAGCTGTTCAACTAAATGCACCCTGAACAACAATCATACTTACATCTGGTACAAGAACGGACGGCAGGTAACGGATGGATTCACTAAAGCCAACAAGCTGTACCTGGACTCAGTCAGCAATGAAGATCTTCAAGAGTATTCCTGTGCTGTAGAAGGTGACACCTGATGTACTTGATATGTAATCAAAGTTTTAATGTTATAAGCGTATTTTAAATATTTGTGTATCTGTAACTTGTGTCTTATACTAGAAAGTCCAAAGAGGAAAACATCTTTACTGATCGCTGTCATCACACTGTCCGTGTTTCTGATCATTACATTCATAGGAGTCCTGTGGTATAGGTAAAAAAATGTTTCTATTATGTATTCGGTAACACTTTAGAATACGGTTCCTTCGTTAATGAATAACTACACAAAAATCAATGAGTAACACAATATTAACAATCTAGTAACTATTATTAACTAACAAGAAACTCTGATTAACGAACTAGTAAGTAATAGCGCACAAACGAAAGTGGTAGTTCAGTATTAAGTAATCAATAACTACTATTTTTTAATACTTCCCAGAGAACTACTGAAAAAGTTTATTAACAATCTAGTAACTACTATTAACTAAAAGAAACTCTTATTAATGAATTAGTAAAGGAATAGCTCACAGATGAAAGTGTTACTATACTTCTATGGGAATTATTTGGATTTGTATTATAAAGTGAAGATCATTGGAACTAACAAGTAATGACTCAAGTATTACTAAAGACATTTTCTAAAAGTATACTAAAGTTCTCCAAAAATCTCAAACGGTTGCACAAATCATGACTAGATCATGTAGTAACACTTGAGTAATTACTAGTTCGTTCCAATGATCTTCACTTTATAATACGAATCCAAATAATTAGTAATTCCCACAGAAGTATCTAGTAACACTTTCATCTGTGAGCTATTACTTACTAATTCGTTAATAAGAGTTTATTTTAGTTAATAGTAGTTACTAGATTGTTAATAAACTTTTTCAGTAGTTCTCTGGGAAGTATTAAAAAAATAGTTAGTTATTGACAGTGTTGTGCAAGTTACTTCCAAACTGTAATACATTAGGTATTACTTGTTACTGTTATTTAAAAGTAATTCATTACCTTACAATATTACTGTCCCAGAATTGAAATGCGTTACATTACTCATGTATTACTTTTGAGTTACTTTCACCAAAATAACTAAGTAGAACTTAACTTTGGGGCTGTAACGATATGCAATATGAAACCGAAATCGCGATTCGCCACACGACTCAGATCAACGAACCTACAGAATCGCGACACACCTCTTCCAACTCCAGCGTTATTCTCCTTACCGTCCAGATCCAATGCTGCCTTATCTTTAAATTAGGCTATTAGTATTATTTGAAGTTAACATTATAAAATACATAGACCTACAACACAAAACTAGTTGAGGATAAATTATTTAAAATTGGGGAAGTCCAGCATTATGGACATGACATTTGCAGTCAAAACTTGAAATAAAAATTCTCAGAAAATACATGTATTGAAACGTATATAGGCTACTTCCTTAAAGGACTCCAGACATTAGACAAATATCAGTCTATGTTTTATTTTTAATATTAGGGAAAAGACACACATTCATGCGTGACAAAAAAATAGGAGGCAAAATATATTTTTTGTAATTCTGTTAATTACACTGCGCAAATCGGATGAGGAAGGGTTGGCTCTCCAGTCTCCATAGAACTTAAAATATTCATTTTATTTTAGTTTTCATGTTCGCATTTATGAGGAAAAAACAATGTTACAGACGCGACCGCTCTGAACTGGCACTAAAAGACTGCTTTAAAACTTTCACATAGTCTGTTGCCTTTAAGAAGTAAAAGCAGACAATACACTGTAATACAACTGTAATACAAGCCTCACTGAACATGTAACGAGTAAAATATTACTGAAAATTGATTAGTAATGCCTTACACTACTGCGTTACAGCAAAAAGTAATATGTTACTGTAATGTATTACTTTTGTAATGCGTTACTCCCAACACTGGTTATTGATTAGTTAATAGTGAACTACCACTTTCGTCTGTGCGCTATTACTTACTAGTTCATTAATCAGAGGTTCTTGTTAGTTAATAATAGTTACTAGATAGTTAATATTGTGTTACTCATTGGTTCTTGTGTAGTTATTCATTAACGAAGGAACCGTATTCTAAAGTGTTACCGCCTCTTCAAGCCTTCGGTTCAAACATCCTCTTTTGCTTTCTCATGGACTGTACGCATGAATGCTGCTCTCTCTAATTGTTACAGTCAGACTCAAATAATCAGGGTCCATTTGAAGTCTTTCCAACTCTTGAGATCCTTCAGAACGATCTGCAGAGCAGTACACTGTAAAAAATATTGTTGGTTTAACTTAAAAAAAATAAGTAACCTGGTTGCCTTAAAATTTTAAGTTCATTAAAATGGAAAAATTGAGTTAATACAATGAAGGAGATTAAATTAATCACCATAAACTCAGAATATTATGTTATCTGATAAATAATCTAAGTTGATTTGACAAAAGAAAAAATGTTGTGATTACAAATCATGAAAATGTTTTTTACCCATCAGGAGCAACACAAACTTGACCCTATTCTATTCTACTTATCGTCATGGCTTAATTGATTTACCATGATTTTTTGGGCAAAGTCATTGCTGTTGTATAAATGCGTGTGGTGATTGTATAAATGTCGGTTAATGTCGGTTAACGTTTCAGTAAGTCCAAACAGACTTACTGACAGACTTACTGAAACGAGCTGCAAAAACAGCTCATTTCAGTAAGTCTGTTTGGATTGGGAGGAAATTTTGAGTTTTAAAATGTATAGTTTGTTTTAGTACATTGAACCCCATTAAAAAATATTTTTCTTTTGACATGATGCAGTTTAAACAGGAGGAGAAGGAATAATTCATCTCAACAGCACGAAGACGCTAAGGATGTTGTACAGGTGAGAGCGTCTGACCAAACAGGTTATTAAAAATATTTTGTGTTCTGTCACTTATATTTTGTATTATGCTCTCTTTTCTCCCTTAACTCTCAGTCGGGTTCAGCAACACTCTATGATAATGCTGAACCCTTATCTATGGTCTGTACACAGGATGAAGTGCTTCACATGAAAGATCAGGACGTTCATTATTCAACTATTATTTTCAAACAGTCTCACGTGAAGAACACATCTTTGGCACCTACTACTGTACATTCAACGTCAGATGATGTTCACTATGAATCTGTGAAGTTCAGTAGACCCGTTTAGACCCGCTATTAAAAAAACTACTAACTGAACTACAGCCATATTGTGAACAAGCTTTTGCTCTTGCCAAATGTCTATGGTTTTTCTGTAGTTTAAAACAGAATTTTTCTTAAATTATTCAAAAATATGGAGGATTTTGTAATGAGTGACATGAGTAATAATCTTTATAATGCATGTTTTTATCAAACACTTTTATTGCCTGCTTAAATTGCGTGTATGTCTTTAGATTAAACTAATAAATTATGTCAGATTGTCAAAAGATTTTTATTTCAAATAAATGCTGTTTCTCAACATTTGTTCATCATCTTCATCATCAAAAAAAAAATGGGGAAAATTAAAAAATGTTCAAATAATTATATGTAATGTAAAAAAAAAAAAGACAAATGCTGGTCCTCATAATGTGTCCTGGATTATCTTGAGTCAAGATACGTGCTAGTCAAATGCAATGGTTTGTCATATGCCTATAAATATAAAATGTGATTTAACAACCTTAAAATCTATGGGTTACTAATTACCAATGAGTCGACACTAAGGGAGGAGTGTAGTGGAATGTTTTCAAGAGATTCACTCTGGAAATTATGAGCTACTGTTGCTCAACATAAAATGTAAGAAAAAATGCATCTGCTGACTGCATTAATATATAAATGTGTGTGTTTCATTAAACTTATGATTCACAGAGTTAATTCAGGAAAATGATCAAATAATGTTTGCCTTTAATTTATACTGTCTTGGAATATTTAAAATATGTTTTTGTCTATTTAGATTTGTATTTAATGTTTATTAAAATTAGGGGGAAAAAATCAACTAAAACTGTCTACCTGAGTTGAGTTTGAATGATTTTAGAAAATGATCAATCAAACTCAACTTTGAAAGTCAGTTTTAGTTGAGTTTTGTGTCATTTCATATTTTTAATAAACATTAAATAGAAATCTAAATAGACAAAAAATCTATATTTATAAATTTAAGCATCCCCTTTCTTTTTTTATGTGTGAGTTAATAAGAAAAGGGAAGGACATGAGATCATCAGAAAAGTCTGCAAAGCTTCTTAAACAGACAGAAAATACAACTCTGAGAACAGCGAACTGTAATGCAGGTAAATCTATCTTTCATTGTATTTAAACATTACATTAACTGTCATTTTAATTATTATTTTCTGAAGTTTGTTTAATGATTTATGATTCTGACGGTAAAGACCCTTCAAGTGTTTCAGTCAAACTCAATGACTGTGTCTTTTTCTCTCTCAGGACGAGCAGCTCTGTGTGTTTCATTGAATCTGAATGTACAGAAAGTGAAGAACATGAACTCCAGACTATTACCTCTGATCCTGCTGCTGCTGCACAATACAGGTTTGACAATTACTGTCTTATTCTCATCTGTCGGCTTTTAATTTAAACGTGGCTCTAATTATCTTTAACATGTTCCAAAAGTGATTGTTTTAACTTAACCCTAATGTTCTCCTCGTTTCCTGTTTACACTTGTGGTGTTTGGGGGTCAATATGACCCTAAACATTTGTAAAGCGATTGTAAAAAGTGATCAGTTGACTAAAAAGTGATCAGTGTATATATATATATATGTACACTGTAAACCCTAATAAGTTGAGACTACTCAAATTATTTGAGGAAAGTGGTTGCGTACGTTTTTTTGATTAATGGCAAAATTCAAACTTAATTAATTGAGTTGACCTAATGTGGTCTTCACATTGAATTAACTAAGTAAAGGTAACTTAAAAGACAAACAGACTAATCTCAAACTTTCCAGTTTATATTTTGTTGACTTATTAATTATTTTAAATAAATTATAAATCATTAAACCAAGTTTTGTTTTTCACATCAACAGATTTATTAGGGTTACATTACATATCTTAACGTCTATAATGCATACTGACTGAAAAAAACACTGTATATTAACATTTAATCAGTAAAAAATACAATTACAATACTTATTGATTCAAAATTTCTTTAGAAATCGGTCATTTAAAAGTGACATTGACCAGATCAGAACAATGGACCAGAACAAATAAAAGCACACTGTAATGAACAACAACAGACATTGTCTTGTATTGTCGATATTGTCATTTACTTTAACTTATCTTTAACTTAACTTATCTTTCACCTTTTGTAATAGTTGTGTGTGTGAGTCCCTCTGTTGTCCTCGGTGTGAATAGATAGATGTCAACATCATACAGTCACTTTTAGAAGGGGTTTGAATATTCAAAATATGCTATATGCAAAATAAATAAAAAAAATAAAAATGTACACGACCTGGATTTTTCTTAAGAAAGGAGAACTCCAGTCAATTTTAAAACTGAGCTAATTTTTTTTTGTACATTTGGAGTGCTGTCAGTAAAATTACGTGTTGCCTACACCGTGTTATCCTCTTTTTAAAAGTCGCACCCTGTTGACTTCAATGAGGCAAGTTCTAAACCTGCTTTTATCCTTAACATCCTTGTCATTTTGTCATTACGAGTGCACAGCCAAAAAATTTGAGGAGCCACGTATAATGGCTCCTACGCCCATGAATCAAAAGAATATTTGTACTGTGAAGGGGTTTCAGAAGACACTGAGGTGTTATTTCTTTGACATCAACATCAAAACTGCTGTCATGTGGTTGTTATAATAGGATCTTTCCTTCATCAACTTTTTGGTCTAAGTGTTTTCTTTTTCATCAGGTTCTCTAACACTGGACTCCCTCTCTGTGACCCGTAAAGATGTTTGTGCTCCGAGCAAAAGCCCTGTGGAGCTGATATGTTCTTATTCCAAAATCAAAATCAAAACTGTGTTATGGTTCAGCCAGAAACAAAGTACAAACTGGAGAAAGAATGATGAACCTGAAGATTTGACTTTAGACTCGGACTACTCAGGACGGGTGAAGCAGGAGGTCTTGAACGGCCGTTCAACACTCACAATATCAGACCTGAGAGGGAGAGACTCTGGAGAATATCAGCTCATGTTCATCATGAAGGATGGAGTTAAACGTCTCAGCTCAGTCGCCGCCAATTTAACAGTCACAGGTGAAACTGAGTCTAGATTCTCGTCACTTCAGCTGTTTTCTTTTGTCATGTGATGAAATATTTCTTATTTTTTTACTATAATTCAGACTTGCAGGTGAGAATGAATCCTGCAACAACAGACCCGAGAGATCAGAGTATAAAACTGACCTGTGATTCTTCCTGCACCACTGATGGGCATCATTACTGGATGAAGGATGGAAAGTATTTAAGACATACAAGCTCTAACAACATACTTGTGTCACCCAGCACAGAGGCTGGCAGATATTCCTGTGGTCTTGATTTTAACCTTAAACATCACTCCTCTTCTGTGTGTGAGTGTCAAATAATACACACAATGCGGTACAGTTTGTTCATCCATGTGTATATTTAAACATGTTTTAAAGTAAGTTTGAGTTTTACATGTTCATCTGTGACTCTTTCAGGTATTTCTAAGAGTGGCTGCTGGGATGTGTCTTACTCCTCTAGAAGTGTCTGTGCTTTGATGGGCTCAACAGTAGATATTTCCAGCACATACTCACATCCCTCTGGTTACATTCTAAATAAAACATTCTGGCATTACGTTCAGCCTGGTGACTTCAATGATCTGCGTGAGGAGCATCAGTTTGCTGGTCGTGTGGAGTATGAGGGAAACACACTGAGAATCAAAGAGCTCAAGATGAGTGACTCTGGAGAATATAGATTCAGGATCATCACTGACACAGCAGAAGGAAAATACTCTGGATCACCTGGAGTCATGCTTACTGTCACAGGTAACTGATCATGGTGGATTTGGTAACATTTTAATGAGAAGATTCACAGATTTTTTTTTATTTTTGTTTCATGTCAGTCAAAACCAATGTTAAGCCCAACTTGAAATACTTCAACTCTGTTTTTCAGATACGACAGTGATAAGCAGCCCAAACATTATATCAGAGGGACAGGAAGTGATATTAAGCTGTTCAACTAAATGCACCTTGAACATCAATCATACTTACATCTGGTACAAGAACGGATGGCAGGTAACGGATGGATTCACTAAAGCCAACAAGCTGTACCTGGACTCAGTCAGCAATGAAGATCTTCAGGAGTATTCCTGTGCTGTAGAAGGTGACACTTCTCTCATGATTTATGAGCTTTAGTCTGAAATGATTGTTTCTCTGATGGCCATGATTCAATTCACTTCTTTGTGTTGTGACGGTCCAGTGGACAGCACAGCGTTCAGCCATTATACAGTCATTCTGCTGGTGTTTTTACCTCAGTTTCTCATTATAGCGGCTCTGTGGATGTGGTGAGTAAAACATCCAGAGAATTCACAATTGCATGATGTACAGAGAATATAATTAAATGAATTCAGATTATAAGATTGTAAATTATGATTCAACAGCTTTTTCATCAGAATGCATCTAATCTCAAAGCCAAACTGAAGACAAAAGTGAAGGTGAGAAATGATTTATATAAAGAATCTGTTATAAGACATGCAACGAGAAACATTGTAAATGTATTTAATGTCTTTCTATTCGTCTGTTTCAGAATCTCATGTTCCACATCTGTTCAACTGCTGTCTGTCCATCAGAGCTGGTGGAGTGATGTCATTGTGTTCTTCCATTGTGAGATCATCACCTAGCAACAGTCAGAACTGTCAGCAGCAGCAACATCAGTGATGTCATATCCAGTGACTTATCAATCACTGCCCAGTTTTCATAATCAAACAAAACGATTGTACAGGTTTTAGTCATCCATGTTTTTCCTCCTTTTGCTAAATGTAAGATGTTCCTTCAATAAAAAAAATAAAATAAAGGTATTTATTTATTGATACTTCCTAATGATGGGTGTTTGTGTACTGTGTATCTTTATCTTATGATTTCTTTATTGTATTAGTGTGCGCTTTCATTTTATAGACCATTTTGCAAGATGTAAACAACACTGGTCCAGAAGCACTTCCTGTTTCAGTTTTTTTTAACACTACATAATAGCTGGGATTAAATACAACCAACAGAACATGTAAAACTGAATCAAAAAGTTAAACAAACATCTTTAAAAAAAATTCTTTACAGGTGAAATAAAGAAAACAGTTACAAACTGAAACAGGAAGTGTTTCTGGACCAGTGTTGTTTACATCTTGCAAAATGGTCTATATTTCAGTAGAAGAACTGTAACAACAATAATGATGCCTTTTATTGTGGGAAATATTTTAACAATTTGTCAAAAACTGGTGATGGGGATTGAGGACAAAGCAGCTTAGACGACATTTTTTCAACTGACTTCAATTATAAAAACTATATTTTTAAAAAGATTAGGGGAAAAACATCAGCTGCCAGTGTCAAAATGTCTTTGAAAGAGATGACACTCTTTGGCAGGGGTTCTCAGCAGTGTTGTGAACTCAAAACCATTTTTTTAATGGTCTCTGTCTTGTCATGGACTCGCAATTGACAAGCACTCGAACAGATTAGGACTCTGACTTATTCCAAGTCCACTCAAGTCCCATTCAAAATATGTCATGATTATTACTGTATGTTAATTAGGGGCCAAGCACCGATGTTGTGGAGCGATGTTAGCGTTCCTATAATTTTTATTATTATTCCGCCATTGGAGTCTTTGGCAGCCCATAGAACCGCTTGCGGGAAAGTTGTGAAATTTGTCACACTGATAGAGGATAGTCTCAAAAGTCACCAGTGCAAATTTGGCATCTCAAAATCAATCCCTCTAGAGCCACCACCTGTCCAAAATTTGACTAATTTTGCGCTAATAACTCTGGAACCGTGAGGCCTATCAACATAAGTCTTTTTTCATCTTATCCCTGAGCACATGACGATTCGATCACATCCCATGACGTCATCTTCTGTCATACAAATATGGCCGCCATTTTGAATGGTCCAAAAAACCTACTTTTGCGAACTCGTCCTAGACGGTTCGTCCGATTTTCACTAAAATTGAACCAGATTATCTCCAGGCAGTGCTGACAAAAAGTTATGGAATTCAAGTATCAAGAAACCTTTTTGGTTTCAGTCTCGACTCTGACTCGTCTCTCTTTGGTCTCTGTCTCGACTCGGACTCAACTCTCTTTGGTCTCTGTCTCGACTTGGACTCGACTCTCTTTGGTTTCTGTCTCGACTCAGACTCGACTCTCTTTGGTTTCGGTCTCGACTCAGACTCGACTCTCTTTGGTTTCTGTCTCGACTCAAACTCGACTCTCTTTGGTCTCTGTCTCGACTCCGACTCGACTCTCTTTGGTCTCTGTCTCGACTCCGACTCGACTCTCTTTGGTCTCTGTCTCAACTCGGACTCGACCCTCTTTGGTCTCTGTCTCGACTCGGACTCGACTCCCTTTGCTCTCGGTCTCGACTCGGACTCGACTCTCTTTGATCTCGGTCTCGACTCAGACTCGACTCTCTTTGGTCTTGGTCTCGACTTGGACTCGACTCACTTTGGTCTCGGTCTCGACTCTCTTTGGTCTCTGTCTCGACTCCGACTCGACTCTCTTTGGTCTCTGTCTCGACTCAGACTCGACTCTCTTTGGTCTCTGTCTCGACTCGGACTCGACTCCCTTTGCTCTCGGTCTCGACTCGGACTCGACTCTCTTTGATCTCGGTCTCGACTCAGACTCGACTCTCTTTGGTCTTGGTCTCGACTTGGACTCGACTCACTTTGGTCTCGGTCTCGACTCTCTTTGGTCTCGGTCTCCACTCAGACTCAACTCACTTTGGTCTCTGTCTTGACTCGGACTCAACTATAGACATATAGGCAGGATTATTTCCCATAATCCTGCCTATATGTCTATATTCCCATAATGTGCCTATAAAATATAAAATAAAAGTGATTTAAGGAGAAATAATTATATAATATTTGCCTTTAATTTATGCAGTTCTGGAATATTTAAATATTATTTTTTGTCTGTTTAGATTTATGTCTAATTTTACTTAAAAAATATAGAAAGTAATAAATCTCAATATTTAATTAATTTAAACTGATTAATAAGATCATGTGACAATGGCTAATGCTGACTTCCTGAGCTGAGTTTGACAGTAAACATTTTCTGAAGCGTAAGCATCTCCTTTTTTTGTGAGTTAGTAAGAAAAGGGAAGGAAATAAGATGACCAGAAAGTCTGCACAAATTCTAAAACAGACAGAAAATATAACCCCGAGAAAGACAGCAAATTGTAATGTAGGTAAATCCAATCGTTTGTTGCATTGAAACATTAAATTAAATATGATTTTAAGCATGATCTTCTGAAGGTTGTTTAATGATTTATGATTCTGACTGTAAAGACCCTTCAAGTGTTTCAGTCAAACTCAATGACTGTGTCTTTTTTCTCTCTCAGGACGAGCAGCTCTGTGTGTTTCATTGAATCTGAATGTACAGAAAGTGAAGAACATGAACTCCAGACTCTTATCTCTGATCCTCTTGCTGCTGCACAATACAGGTTTGACAATTACTGTCTTATTCTCATCGGTCAGGTTTTAATGTAAAGTAATGATACTTTGCCAATGTAATGTTCCTTAGTATGGACAACTAAATAGAATGTATTATAATCAATTATCCATACAGGTAGGCAAAAAAAGATCAATAGTATATATATATATATATATATATATATATATATATATATATATATATATATATATATAATCAATCACAATTAAATATTAATATATCAATTGTCTAGAATAGATAGATTGTCAGGATAACCATTAATGGAATTAATTTGTTATTGATTAATCTGTTGGTCCAGCAAACTGACTGTACGATCTTTCATCAACTCTCAAGAAAAGTTATCCTTCTTATAGACTCTCAAGAAAGGCAATTTCTCTGTCCATGAAAAATAACTTCCCTTTTCTATAAAAATGCTATTTAAGGTATCATCAATTGTAAAGTTTGTAGCTTAGATTGAACATTTTAGGTACTTTGCAATATGAGCAATAGACAGAGTCAATAAATGAAAACTGCGTATACCGGTATGTAGCATGCATAAGTGCTGCAATAGTAAATAAAAATAGTAGACCAGTATCAGAAATGAACTAGGTTGGGCTCAAGGAGGAAAAGGCGAAGTTTAATGAAACACAGACACAAGGTTGCCGATTGTGCCACATTAGAGATTGTATTATAGTGATACAAGACAACAAGCATTTACAATATTGACAAAGTTGTAAATGAGCATATACAAGCAGTTTCAGAATTCATACTCAACGATCAGTGCTCGAAGCCACATCAGTTCACACACACAATCCACAAACCGGGCAGAGTCCAATGAGTCAGAAGAAAAGTTTATGAGATCAGTATTAATGTGTGGAAGGGAGCGGCTTCAGAGCTTCCTACTGCACCTAAATCTTCACTTCGAGGCCTAGTGGCTTGCCATCCACACATAAACCCTAGCCTATACAAAACAGGACTTAAGCATTAAGTAACACTGGTTCCAAGCATCACAAATACACTCACCTAAAGGATTATTAGGAACACCTGTTCAATTTCTCATTAATGTAATTATCAAATCAACCTACAACAGCAGAAGACCCCACCGGGTACCACTCATCTCCACTAAAAATAGGAAAAAGAGGCTACAATTTGCAAGAGCTCACCAAAACTGGACAGTTGAAGACTGGAAAAATGTTGCCTGGTCTGATGAGTCTCGATTTCTGTTGAGACATTCAGATGGTAGAGTCAGAATTTGACGTAAACATAATGAGAACATGATCTATCATGCCTTGTTACCACTGTGCAGGCTGGTGGTGGTGGTGTAATGGTGTGGGGGATGTTTTCTTGGCACACTTTAGGCCCCTTAATGCCAATAGGGGGTTTGCAGTCACGTGATTGTGTTGACGCATGCACGGAATGCAGATGGAGGGCAAGGAGTGAAGAGCACAATGGACGGGATGGAGGAAAATCCATACTGTACCACTTTAGACGCTATTACAAGAGACATATATAAACAGAAAATTGAAACATATGTTGGACGTGATCCTTACGTTATGAAGAGGACCGATTTTTAACTGAATTGAGAGATTTTCCTGCCATCGAGGCTGACTTTACAAAGTTCGGAAACTGGTACGTTACACAAACAGCCACATAAGTCTATTTAAACACCTGAATAATGTAATTATAAGCCACATAAATGTATTAACTCACATTTGACGAAGTGATCACTGCACACACACACACACACACACACAGGCATTTTCCCATTCGGCTCCTCCCAACCGCAGACGTAGGTTTGCTAGGCATTTTTCCCGGTGTTTTTCTGTCAATTTCTTGTATTTTCCCCCCTTCTGAACAACAACTTTTGGCACACGACAAAAACTCCTCGTGGTTTGATCCATTTGAGCAACCATAAACGACGCAAAACATAGGCATTTTGAGTGTGTTATAGTACTTCCTAAATATAGAAAATCACTTCCTGCCCTCCATCTGCATTTCGCGCCATGGCAACGCAGTGGCGTGACGTCATATGAAAACAAGCTATTGGGTTCATTTAAATGCAATGTTTAAATGTTTCTGACCATGTCTATCCCTTTATGGCCACCATACCCATCCTCTGATGGCTACTTCCAGCAGGATAATGCACCACGTCACAAAGCTCGAATCATTTCAAATTGGTTTCTTGAACATGACAATGAGTTCGCTGTACTAAAATGGCCCCCACAGTCACCAGATCTCAACCCAATAGAGCATCTTTGGGATGTGGTGGAACGGGAGATTCAGCGCAGTCTCATCCCAAGACGTCATACAACTGACGCTTTTGACCATACGTCAACATCCGCCGTTTTAGGGTACCAACGTCGGTTAGCTGACGTTATCGAATTCTAACCCTACCCCAGACCTAAACCTACCCCGTCACCTAACTGACGTTAAAGGTAAAGCGTCAGTTGAATGACGCCCCAGGATCGTCATCTAACCGACGTTTAAGGGTACCCTAAAAAGGTGAATGTTGACGTATGGTCAAAAGCATCAGTTATATGACGTCTTGGGATGAGACTGTGTTAGGAGCTTTGTGTCCTGGATGTGCATCCCACAAATCTCCATCAACTGCAAGATGCGATCCTATCAATATGGGCTAACATTTCTAAAGAATACTTTCAGCACTTTGATTACATCTCATTATTAAATAGTGCACCACTTCATAATCATTCAACATCAAGATTGCTTTAAATGTCATTAAATATCAGTGCATTACTCAGAATATATACTGTATAGTCTGATTCAGTACAATAGTGCATGGCCATATTCAAAGGAAAATGACACAACCTTGCGTCACATCTTGCTTGGAATTCCTTTGATTCGGCCAAAGTGAGTAGAGAGGAGTGCACGATGGTCTCTGGAGAGGATCGCAAAGTTGTAAATGTAGTCAGAAAGCAATCGAATCCCAGACATGTGTGCACCATGCCGGTAATATAGATTGCTGTGAGTCCTGGAGTTCAGAGTGTAAAAGCTTTGGATTTCAGAAGCAGTGTGCATTATTTGTGTTCAGATGAACGGACGAATTTATCCAGATGCTACATGTAAAAAAAAAAAAAAAAAAAAAAAAAACTTTTTTGACAATATTTAAAATTGACCTAAATTGATCATCATGGTGGTGTGTGTGAGCAGCAGATTGGTGACTCTGGATTGTAACAATTGAGGATCTCTCCTCTGTCTGTATGTAAACTTCATCTCAGTAATAAAATGTTTTCTTGTTCAGGCTTTGTAACATTGGACCTCCTCTCTGTGTCCTGTGATCAAGAGAATATTTGTTCTGTGAAGGAGTTTCAGAAGACACTGAGCTGTCATTTCTCCCACATCAACATCAAAACTGTGTTCTGGTTCAGCCAGAAACAAAGTACAAACTGGAGAAAGAATGATGAACCTGAAGATTTGACTTTAGACTCGGACTACTCAGGACGGGTGAAGCAGGAGGTCTTATACGGCCGTTCAACACTCACAATATCAGACCTGAGAGAGAGAGACTCTGGAGAATATCAGCTCATGTTCATCATGAAGGATGGAGTTAAACGTCTCAGCTCAGTCGCCGTCAATCTAACAGTCACAGGTGAAACTGAGTCTAGATTCTCGTCGCTTCAGCTGTTTTCTTTTGTCATGTGATGAAATATTTCTTATTTTTACTATAATTCAGACTTGCAGGTGAGAATGAATCCTGCAACAACAGACCCGAGAGATCAGAGTATAAAACTGACCTGTGATTCTTCCTGCACCACTCATGGGTATTATTCCTGGATGAAGGATGGAAAGTATTTAAAATATACATGGTCTAACAACATACTTGTGTCACCCAGCACAGAGGCTGGCAGATATTCCTGTGGTCTTGATTTTAACCTTAAACATCACTCCTCTTCTGTGTGTGAGTGTCAAATAATACACACAATGCGGTACAGTTTGTTCATCCATGTGTATATTTAAACATGTTTTAAAGTAAGTGTGAGTTTTACATGTTCATCTGTGACTCTTTCAGGTATTTCTAAGAGTGGCTGCTGGGATGTGTCTTACTCCTCTAGAAGTGTCTGTGCTTTGATGGGCTCAACAGTAGATATTTCCAGCACATACTCACATCCCTCTGGTTACATTCTAAATAAAACATTCTGGCATTACGTTCAGCCTGGTGACTTCAATGATCTGCGTGAGGAGCATCAGTTTGCTGGTCGTGTGGAGTATGAGGGAAACACACTGAGAATCAAAGAGCTCAAGATGAGTGACTCTGGAGAATATAGATTCAGGATCATCACTGACACAGCAGAAGGAAAATACTCTGGATCACCTGGAGTCATGCTTACTGTCACAGGTAAACTGATCATGATGGATTTGGTAACATTTTAATTAGAAGATTCACAGAAAATTTACTGCCATCAACTATATTCCATTTTATTCTATACTATACTATACTATACATACTATAGACCATTTCACAAGATGTAAACAACACTGGTCCAGAAGCACTTCCTGTTTCAGTTTGTAACTGTTTTCTTTATTTCACATGTAAAGAAAACATCTTAAAGATGTTTGTTTAACTTTTTGATTCAGTTTTAAATGTTCTGTTGGTTGTATTTTATCCCACCTTTTATGTAGTGTTAAAAAAACTGAAACAGGAAGTGCTTCTGGACCAGTGTTGTTTACATCTTGTGAAATGGTCTATACTATACACATTTGAAGATTTTGTTTTCCATGTCAGTCAAAATCAATGTTAGGCCCAACTTGAAATACTTCAACTCTGTTTTTCAGATACGACAGTGATAAGCAGCCCAAACATTATATCAGAGGGACAGGAAGTGATATTAAGCTGTTCAACTAAATGCACCCTGAACAACAAACATACTTACAGCTGGTACAAGAACGGACGGCAGGTAACGGATGGATTCACTAAAGCCAACAAGCTGTACCTGGACTCAGTCATCAATGAAGATCTTAAGGAGTATTCCTGTGCTGTAGAAGGTGACACTTCTCTCATGATACATGTCACATGTGCTTTAGTCTGAAATGATTGCAGCAGTCTGAGTGTTTCTTATATGATTATTTATTGCTTACAGACAGAAAGGAAAGCACAGCACTACGCAACACTGTAGTCGTACTGTGTGGGTTTTTGACTCTTACGTTCATAGGAGTCCTGTGTTATAGGTCAGTAAATTTTGTTTTAGGTTGAAGGATTTTGAAAAACCTAAAATTATGAGCTAAAGTAATTAGAAATATTTAAGATTCTGTTATAATGTATTATAACAACCTTATAATATGTTGTATCATCTTATAAATAATCATAACATCAGGTACAATACATTATAATATGTGCGTACCTATTTGTGGTTATAACTTTTAAGAGTACAATGCATTATAACACACGAAGCATGCTTTAGTGTCACATAAAACTCTATATGACAAAAAGGTACTATACCACGCACATAGCACCCTTTATCGTTAATATAACGCGAACCCAAGGCGTCATAAATCCTTTACCATATATGAGACTACCCTACCCTTCCCCACAACTAAACCTACCCATCACAGCGCGTGTAACGGGTGCCATGTGCGTAGTATAGCGCCGTTTTGTTATATAGCGTCACCTATATGACGCTAAAGGATGAGAATGCGTTGATAATACACACATAATGCCTTATAGTGTATTGTATCATATCATAAATAATCATAACAACAATAATACCTGTGGTTATAACTATTGAGTATGATCATTTATAACACACAATGAACATAATTTTATCCACTTAAGTTATAATGGATTATATATCCCCTATTTTACTTTGCCAAGTCTCATATCTTGACATTGTTCACTTAGATAGCCTATGCATAGTATCTGTGAAGCAGAGTCAGAAGCGTGCAGATCCATGCGCAGTATACTGTATATTTATTAAGAATGGTCAGACAGGCAGAAGTCAACGATCAGCATACAATATAGAGCAGGTAATCCAGAGCATAAACAATACCAGGCAGAGGTCAGGACAGGCGGCAACAATCGTAATCCAGAAGAGACAGGCAAGGGTCGGGGCAGGCAGCAAACAGAGAATCAAAGTCCTAGAACAGTCACGGGTCGATACACGGGCAATCCAGATAATCAGTATAGAACCGCTCAGAAATGTCGCCGGGGCAAAACAAGACTTCGCACTGATACAGAGTCAGAGGGCTGCTTATATGGAGAGGTAAATGAGGAACACCTGTGTCGGTGATTAGACCTAGGTACGGGGCTTATGGGAAATGGAGTTCAGTACTCAGGAGATGGAGCTCTGGGTTGAGCGGAGAGAGCCACAGAGGCGCGATTCATGACAGTATCACACTTCATCTGGTCTTTTACTGCTTAAAGTAAAGTTTTATTTTAAACATCTAAAAAGCTTTTTAATTTGGTATTTCCAAGTGGTCTTTGTCTGCTTTAAGTAAAGTAAAAAGTTAAGCCTTCTTTCAAACAGCCATAAGATATCATATTACCGTCCTTCGGATGAGACGTTAAACCGAGGTCCTGACTCTCTGTGGTCATAAAAAATCCCAGGATGTCTTTCGAAAGAGTAGGGGTGTAACCCCGGCATCCTGGCCAAATTTGCCCAGTAGCCTCTTTCCATCATGGCCTCCTAATCATCCCCATATACACCAATTGGCTTCATCACTGTCTCCTCTTCACCAGTAAGCTGGTGTGTGGTGAGCGTTCTGGCGCAATATGGCTGCCGTCGCATCATCCAGGTGGATGCTGCACATTGGTGGTGGTTGAGGAGATCCCCCCCCCCCCCCTCTATGTGAAGCGCTTTGAGTTTCCAGAAAAAAAAAGCGCTATATAAATGTAATGAATTATTATTATTATTATTATCATGACGTGGTTATAAGGCATTTCACTCAAGGTCAAAATAAAATTTTATGAGGAAAAGTACAAAAGAACAATACATTCACAATGCAAATCATGTTATATTCATGCCCTGTTTGTGGTAAATAGAGTGTAATTTCTCCTGTGCCATTAATATGTTTATAAGCAAAAAAATAAAATAAAAACTCACTTTTAACACTTCAAACATTTTTAATTGATATTTAGAAGTGCACTGTAAAAAATAAAACCGTAATTTTTACGGTAAAAAAACGGCAGCTGTGGTTGCCAGAACTTTACCGTCAAAAATATGGCAGCAACGTTATTGGTTTTACAGATTTAACTTGCATCACAATTTACAGCAATAAACCGTATTTCAATATCTGATATAATGTTAATTTACCAACCTATTAAAGTTGTGATATCTGTTTTGTACCATTGTAATACACTGACAACCAACAATCATCACACCAGTGATGAGAATTACATGATCAATCAAAGCTCATCAAAACACAAGCAGATCTTCCACAAAAAGGTTTATAATTAAATAAAAAGTTAATCATGGTAACACACACGGAATATTAAAAAAAATGCAGTAAACATTAATTTAACAACATTAAATGTAACATAAAACCCTTCATAACTGATTAAAAAAACAAAGAAAACTATGAGGAAACATAGTTATTTCAACAAAAATACATAAAATGTGAAGTGTCACACAGGGAATTGTGGGATGGTTTTTCAGTGTAAATTATACAATGAGTTTTTCACTCACTTTTTCACTTTTAAAAACTGTAAATTTAACGGTATTAAATGTACCATGAGATCTATCACAGTTCTTTACCGTATAGTACGGAAACCTTTTGTTAACCAATTAACAGTTTTGCACTATAGATCACTCATAAAATGAAGTGTGATACTTTGCAGATCTAAGTAAACAATGTCAAGATATGAGACTTGGGAAAGTAAAAGATACTAAACTATGGGATATATAAAATACAATCATTGTGTGTTATAAATTATGATGATCATACTTGAGAGTTATAACCACAAATAGGTATGTTGTTACAATTATTTAATAATTATACAACACACTATATAAGGTGTGTATTATAATGCATTAAGAACACCCCTATGATGCATTATAAATCCAGGCTGTTATAATGCATTGTACTCTTAAACGTTATAACCACAATTAGGTAAGTATTATAATATATTGTACCTGTTGTTATGATTATTGGCAATATATAAGGCATGAATGATGCATGTTTTATGATGCTTTGGGATGTATTATAAATACAGGCTTCATAGAAAGAGTTACCATATAATATTTTAATATAATTTGTAATAAAAACATTATTATTATTTTTTTAATTGAATTTGGGCCCCACTGTGTACTTTATAGTTGTATTTCTTTAAGGAGGAGAAGATGTGCCTTGTCTAAAACCCACAAGGTTGAAAAGGAGGAGGTGCTGGTGAGAATGGATGACTCTAAATTTAGTTTTACACACATTTATTTAAAAATGTAACTTTTCTTATTTTTTATTGTGTTTCCCCCAACAGTATGACTCGGTGCACGATAATGCTGCATCCTCTGACCTCATGCAGAAAGCAGATGCTGACAATCAAGACATTCAATATTCCAGCATTAGTTTTAAAACAAAAGATGCATCTTCAATCCCTACAGCCTTATATGAAACATACACCAGAGAAACTGAGGATGTCCACTATTCCACTGTCATGTTCAAATAACACACTGTTACCCTCTAGTGAGCTAATCATATTATTGCATTTGAGATATATAACGGTAACACTTTACAATATGGGTGCACTATTAAGCATTAATTCATGCTTAACTAATGCACAGATAATACTGAATTCATTTGTAACTAATGATTATCTAAGCTATTCATTAATGATTACCACATTAGAAACTAATTAAGAGTCTGTAAGGTTAATGTATTAGTTCATACATGAATTGTTATTAATTTAATATGTAATTGTGGATTAATTCTATAACTAATTTTTTTAACGAATAGTGTTAATTAATATGTTAATTACCAGAATGAGCCAAAGCCTTGTATTTCAACTTCCAGATAATATGACAGGTACACTAATATGCATTCATATATGATTAATTACTTCATTGTAAGTGCAACTGGAAGTTGAAGTGCATAGCTTTGGATAATTGTGCTAATTACCACATTAATTTACACTATTAGTTAATAAAATATGTTATTAAGGAATTAATACACAATGACACATTGAATTAATAGCATTTCATGTATTACTTAATCTATTAATCATTTAGACTCTTTATTAGTTGCTGATGCAGTAATCATTAATTAATTAATGGTTAAGTTCTTCTTTAGTATACATTAACTCATGATTATCTGTGCATTAGTTAAGCATGAATTAATGCATATTAGTGCACCCGTATTGTAAAGTGTTACCTATATAACTTGCATAATTCATTGTTGTCCACACCCCAGCTACCGATTTCCACTTGTATCCCACACAAGTATCACTCCACACTCTTTCTCTAATTGCATAATAAAATAATTACAGTTTAAATCAATATTTCATGTTAATTTTTGTTTTTTGGTAAGAAGCCGAATAATGTGCTCAATAGGCAGAATAATGTATATTCAGCTGGTCATCCCTTCAGAATGATACCTCTGCTTCATGTAAGAAATCTTTTTGCAATAGTTTGACTGTACATGAGAGATACTATGCCTTTTTTTAACTATTTGATTGCTCACAAGTACTAAATAAAAGAAATATAATTACTTTGAGTTATATATAATAAATATAACATGCTTTATATAAATAGATATATATATATATATATATATACAAGAGTATTACAGGATTGAGCACTAAAGTCCAGGTTCTACTGGATTGCCAAGTTAGACCAATGAGCTGTCAGGAGAAACACAACCGGTTGGTTCTGCTAAACAACTGGTTAATCATACATTTTGAGATCAGTATTTGGCCAGAAAAAGCTTGACTTTAAAACAGACATGGTGTTTTTGCACAACCGCTGATCATGAGAACTGTTGTATTGGCCTTGACTATTGCTCTTGTGGGTAAGTAACCTACAACTTTTAAATGACATAATTTGATTGCATATCATAGCATATCATAATTTGACAAAATTACTACTGTAGGACATTTTTAAATGAATATTACTCCTTTTCTGATGTTTCAGCAAGTCAACGTGTGAATCTTCGTAAGTAGCTAATCTAATTTTACTAGTGATAAAAGGATATTTTTCTACAGTACTATATGTGTATTTTTTTTTGCACTTTTAGTCCCTGATTTAGCAAGGACCCAGAGCTATGCCTACAAATATGCCTACTTTGCTCTTCAGTGGTCTTCACCAGGAAGGTCTGGCCAGAGCTGGCATAAAGATCAGCAGCAAGGTTTTAATCAGTGCTGCAGCTGAGAATGTATTCCTGCTTAAGGTACCCGAACTTTAATGCCAATCATGGAGCTTTGATCTCTTACTGCCCACGTGTAATTGAAAAAAAAAACTCAAAGTGTTCCCATTCGTTTTAGCTCTCGAAACCTCAGCTGTTTGAGTACAGTGGCATCTGGCCCACAGATACTTTTGTCGCTTCCAAGCTTACCTCCGAACTGGCTGCTCAGCTTCAGATTCCCATTAAGTTTGAGTACACCAATGGTAAGGTTGGAAGGATATTCACCCCTTCTGTGGTCCCAACTACCGTCATCAACCTGCACAGAGGAATTCTGAACATACTTCAGCTCAACTTCAAGAACACCCAGAGCATCTATGAGGTTCAAGAGGTTAGACTCGCTAAAATTAAGTTTAATTCACAATACTATTGAGCTAGATTGAGCTGAGTCTTCTTTCTGATAAGGATGGGGTTCAAGGTATTTGCGAGACCCAATATCTGATTAGTGAAGATGTAGAAAACAACCAAACCATCATCACTAAGTCCAGGGATCTGACCCATTGCCAAGAGAGAATCATTAAGGATGTTGGCTTGACTTACATTGAAAAGTGCACTGAATGTCAGCAGGTCAGGTCAAAAACGTATTTACCTATCAATGTGGGTCTATAAAAATACTGGGGTTTATGACCTCACCTGAAATGATCAATATATACCAGTAGATGTGTGTCTTTAAATATCAATATGATCTATATATTCTTGGACAGAGGAGAAAGAGTCTCTCTGGGGCTGCGACCTACAACTACTTCATGAAGCCAACTCCAAGTGGTTTTGTGTTTACTGAAGCAACAGTCCAAGAGATTCATCAATTACGAGACTGGTGATGCTACCCAGATGGAAACCAGGCGAGATATTTGTTCATGCACTCGCGTTCTGTTTTAATTATGTTTGTGTAATTTTGTGTGTGTTTTATTTTCAATTTTTCAGACAAACCTTGACCTTTCTGGAGATTGTGGTATCTCTCATAATTCCAATCAGTGCTGAATATTTAGACCGTGGATCATTACATTATGAATTTAGCACTGAGACTCTCTGGAGTCCAATTCAGCTCATGAGAATCAGTAATCCACAGGCTCAAGTGAGAACATATTTCATATTGTAATTTTTCATTTGATATCTTTAACCTCATCTTCATTTTTTTCTTAATAAATAATAGTAGTATTTTAACTCTCCTTTTTGTTTTACTGGCATTCATCAAGATAGTAGATGCTCTGAATCATCTGGCAACCAAAAAACTAGAAGAAGTCCCTGAACATGTTCCTCTGAAATATATTCAGCTCATCCAGCTTATGCATTTTGCGAGTGTGGATGCTGTTGAGGGAATCTGGTCTCAGTTTAAAACCAGACCAAATTTCAGGTACATCAACAACAAAAAAAGAAAAAAAGAAAAAATCAATTTAACAGTCTGAAAAGCTTTTTTCTTTTTCTTTAAATTTTCACTCATCTTTCCTCTAAGGAAATGGATCTTAGATGCTCTTCCTGCAGTTGGCACCCTAGATGCTTTAACATTCATCAAGAAGATCTTCTTGGCAGATAAACTTTCCATCCCTGAGTTCACTCAAGTCCTTCTGGCCACTGTGCACATGGTCACTGCTAACTTGGACACCATTAAGATATACTCGGTAACACTTTACAATACGGGTGCACTAATAAGCATTCATTCATGCTTAACTAATGCACAGATAATACTGAATTAATGTGTAACTAATGATTATCTAATCTATTCATTAATGATTACCACATTAGGAACTAATTAAGAGTCTGTAAATTTCATGTATTATTTCATACATTAATTGTTATTAATTAAATATGTAATTGTGGATTAATTCCATAATAACTCATTTTTTAACTAATAGTGTTAATTAATATGTTAATTACCTGATTGAGCCAAAGCCTTGTATTTCAACTTCCAGATAATATGACAGGTACACTAATATGCATTAATACATGATTAATTACTTCATTGTTAGTGCAAATTCATGTGCAAATTACTACAATTACTAAATGACTAGTTAATAATGATGTGCCTCAACAAGTAAAGTCATAATATAATGATACCTTTGCAAATCATTAGCTAATGATTAATTAAAGCAGGCAACTGGAAGTTGAAGTGCATAGCTTTGGCTAATTGTGGTAATTAACACATTAATTTACACTGTTAGTTAATAAAATGTGTTATTAAGGAATTAATACACAATGACACATTGAATTAATAGCATTTCATGTATTACTTAATCTATTAATCATATAGACTCTTTATTAGTTGCTGATGCAGTAATCATCAATTAATGGTTTAGTTCTTCATTAGTTATACATTAACTCATGATTATCTGTGCATTTAGTTAAGCATGAATTAATGCATATTAGTGCACCCGTATTGTAAAGTGTTACCATATACTCTGTGTGTACACTCATATCTGAAGATTGACTCAAAGCTTAAACTCCTTATTTAGCATGAGAAATAATATCTGAACTTGTAACCAACACAGAGTCTGGCTTTGAGTCACAAAGTTCAAGAAACACCAGTTCTACGTGATGTGGCTATGCTTGGCTATGGGACAATGATTGGCAGGTATTGCAGTGATGCTCTTGAATGTCCAGTGGAGCTTCTGAAGGTAAAGCTTATTCTATATCAAGGATGGTTAACTTCAGTCCTGGCTGTTCACTGTCCTGCAGAGTTTAGATCCAACCCTAATCAAACACACCTTAAAGGGATACTCCACTTTTATTTGGAAATAGGCTCATTTTACAACTCCCCCAGAGTTAAACAGTTGAGTTTTACCGTTTTCGAATCCATTCAGCCGATTTTCTGATATTTAGAAGAATATCAGTAACCAGACAGTTTCTGGTCTCATTGACTTCCATAGTAGTAACACATATATATACTATGGTAGTCAATGAGACCAGAAACTACCTGGTTACTGATATTCTTCTAAATATCAGAAAATCGGCAGAATGAATTCGAAAACTCAACTGTTAAACTCTGGGAGTTGTAAAATGAGCCTATTTCCAAAAAAAGTGGAGTATCCCTTTAACAAGATTATTAATGTCTAAGATTACTAAAATAAGATTACTAGAAAGCTACAGGCTAGTGAGTTTTTATCAGGGTTGGAGATAAACTCTGCAGGACAGTGGCCCACCAGGACTGAAGTTACCTATTATTCGATTGAATGTATGTGCGGATATATGGACAACTTGCTCTTTTTCTTCTAGCCCATCCATGAGATTGTTTCTGAGGCGACTGCAAAGACTGACATTGCAGAGATCACCTTGATTCTGAAAGTACTGGGCAATGCTGGTCACCCTGCTAGCATTAAATACTTCACAAAGTTTCTACCAATATTTGGGACCCAAATCCCTACATTTCCCTTGAGAGTTCAAGTGTGTGCAATTTTGGCTCTGAAGACCGTTGCTAAAAAGGAACCAAAACTGGTTAGTCAGAGATTTGAGTCATGCTTCGTCATACTGATCAAATGGTTTACTATAGTGTTTCTCAACTGTTGGGTATGTAAAAAAAGTAATACATTTCTATCAACTAATTACATCTTCAACATGGTTATAGATTACTGTACAAATTACTCTTTCTAAAAAATATTGCAATACGTGTTTCTGATTACTTTCTAAATCCCATATCAAACTTGACCAGTTGAACAATACAAGGACAGAAACGAAACTACTCGTTTAAAGGGGTCATTAACTGAGAAATCAAATTTATTTGAGCTTTTCACATATAAAAGGTCATTCAAATCAGAGGGCTAAAATCAGTAAATGTAAAAAAAACCCCAAAAAACCCAACAACATTGTATAATGTACTAACATTATTAGTGCACCCCGAAATATTATAAAACAATAAAACAATGCAGTTCATGACCCCTTTAATTCTTTCAAATAAATACTGTAAAATTACATAAATTATTCTGAACTGACCACAGAATTTAAAGGGATAAGGTTACATTAAAAACATACATTTTAACAGTAGACATAACATTTTTGTTCCTTAGTCTAAACTGTATTTAATGCAATTACATGTAAATTAAATTACAGAAAATGTTTGAGTAAACCCTTTCTTTACTTTTTCAAGGGAAAATAAATAAAATTACAGTAATTAATTTCTTAGTAACACATTACACCCAACACTGGTTATTATATGCATCTCGCTTTGCATTTCAGGTCCAGAACATAGTTCTGCAGATTTTTGTAAACAAAGATCTTCACCCAGAGCTGCGAATGGTCTCATGTAACTGGCATAAATGCTATGTGGGATCTCAATATCTCAGCTCTGGAAGGGTCGAGTGCCTCCATTTTTGCACTCAGGTCTAAGTCTCATGGCCCTCTATCAGAATCCAGAGTTGTGAGAAGATTGGAGAAAATTA
Source organism: Pimephales promelas (assembly GCF_988280905.1). Taxonomy (NCBI): domain Eukaryota; kingdom Metazoa; phylum Chordata; class Actinopteri; order Cypriniformes; family Leuciscidae; genus Pimephales; species Pimephales promelas. The sequence continues at coordinate 15,744,361 of NC_142770.1, read as the reverse complement.
ATTTCTCGTTAAAGGATGTATAGGCCAAACCAGGTGTTATCAGAATCCAGATATTGACACGGATCGATCACAACATGTCTTCATATTGGGGACTGAAGTGAGTGTTGGCAGTCAGGTGCTGGAGGAGTGGAGGAACGGATGTGAAGAGGACACAATCAGTGCCAACACGCCCTCATCCACATAAACACTGCTGGGCTTATTACACACAACACTGATCTGGCACTGCACTACTGTGCACTAGACCAGACAGCAGGTGCACACGCACACACACACCGCAGTCAGTGTGTGAATCTCATCAAAACCAGATCCTGGTCACACTTCACCCCAAAATATAAAGCAGAAAATATAAAGACTTAGACCTGAGTGCCAAAATGGAGGCTCTAGACCCTTCCAGAGCTGAGATATTGAGATATTTATTATGGCATAAATGCTACGTGGGATCTCAATATCTCAGCTCAGGAAGGGTCTAGAGCCTCCATTTTTGCACTCAGGTCTAAGTCTCATGGCCCTCTATCAGAATCCAGGGTTTTGAGAAGATTTGAGAAACTTAATTTTTCGCCCGGAAAAAAAAACGAAAGGGGTACCACTGTCGTTTTTTTTTCGGGTCGATATTTTGAGTTTCGATATCTCAGCTCTGGAAGGGGCTAGAGCCTCCATTTTTGCACTCAGGTCTAAGTCTCATGGCCCTCTATCAGAATCCAGAGTTTTGAGAAGATTGGAGAAACTTAATTTCTCGCCCGGAAAAAAACCCCCGAAAGGGGTACCACTGTCGTTTTTTTTTTCGGGTCGAAATTTTGAGTTTCGATATCTCAGCTCTGGAAGGGCCTAGAGCCTCAATTTTTGCACACAGGTCTAAGTCTCATGGCCCTCTATCAGAAGCCAGAGTTTTGAGAAGATTGGAGAAACTTAATTTCTCGCCCGAAAAAAATAAAACAAAAGGGGTACTTCTGTCTCTTTTTTTTTCGGGTTGAAATTTTGAGTTTCGATATCTCAGCTCTGGAAGGGTATAGAGCCTCCATTTTTGCACTCAGTATAGGCCAAATCAGGTGTTATCAGAATCCCGATATTGACACGGATCCATCACAACATGTCTTCATATTAGGGACTGAAGTGAGTGTTGGCAGTCAGATGCTGGAGGAGTGGAGGAACGGATGTGAAGAGGACACAATCAGTGCCAACACGCCCTCATCCACATAAACACTGCTGGGCTTATTACACACAACACTGATCTGGCACTGCACTACTGTGCACTAGACCAGACAGCAGGTGCACACGCACACACACACACACACACACACACACACACACACACACACACACACACACACACACACACACACACACACACACACACACACCGCAGTCAGTGTGTGAATCTCATCAAAACCAGATCCTGATCACACTTCACCGCAAAATATAAAGCAGAAAATATAAAGACTTAGACCTGAGTGCCAAAATGGAGGCTCTAGACCCTTCCCGAGCTGAGACATTGAAATATTTCTTATGGCATAAATGCTACATGGAATCTCAATATCTCAGCTCTGGAAAGGTCTAGAGCCTCCATTTTTGTACTCAGGTCTAAGTCTCATGGCCCTCTATCAGACTCCAGAGTTTTGAGAAGATTGGAGAAACTTAATTTCTGCCCCCCCCCCCCCCCAAAAAAAAAAAACAAAAAAAAAAAACGAAAGGGGTACAAATGTCGTTTTTTTGGGTCAAAATTTTGAGTTTCTCTGATCTTCTCAAAACTCTGGATTCTGATAGAGGGCCTTGAGACTTAGACCTGAGTGCAAAAATGGAGGCTCTAGACCGTTCCAGAGCTGAGATATTAAGATATTTATAATGGTATTAATGTTACTTGTTATCTCAATATCTCAGCTCAGGAAGGGTCTAGAGCCTCCATTTTTGCACTCAGGTCTAAGTCTCATGGCCCTCTATCAGAATCCAGAGTTTTGAGAAGATAGGAGAAACTTAATTTTTCGCCCGAAAAAAAAAAAAAAAAAAAACGAAAGGGATACCACTGTCGTTTTTTTTTCGGGTCGAAATTTTGAGTTTCGTTATCTCAGCTCTGGAAGGGTCTAGAGCTTCCATTTTTGCACTCAGGTCTAAGTCTCATGGCCCTCTATCAGAATCCAGACTTTTGAGAAGATTGGAGAAACGTAATTTTTCGCCCGGAAAAAAAACGAAAGGGGTACCACTGTCGTTTTTTTTTCGGGCCGAATTTTTGAGTTTCGATATCTCAGCTCTGGAAGGGGCTAGAACCTCCATTTTTGCACTCAGGTCTAAGTCTCATGGCCCTCTATCAGAATTTGGGAAGATTGGAGAAACTTAATTTTTCGCCCCAAAAAAAAATGTAAGGGGTACCACTGTCGTTTTTTTTTCGGGCCGAATTTTTGAGTTTTGATATCTCAGCTCTGGAAGGGGCTAGAACCTCCATTTTTGCACTCAGGTCTAAGTCTCATGGCCCTCTATCAGAATTTGGGAAGATTGGAGAAACTTAATTTTTCGCCCAAAAAAAAAAAACGTAAGGGGTACCACTGTCGTTTTTTTTTCGGGCCGAATTTTGGAGTTTCGATATCTCAGCTCTGGAAGGGACTAGAGCCTCCATTTTTGCACTCAGATCTAAGTCTCATGGCCCTCTATCAGAATTTGGGAACATTGGAGAAACTTAATTTTTCGCCCAAAAAAAAAATGTAAGGGGTACCACTGTCGTTTTTTTTTCGGGCCGAATTTTTGAGTTTTGATATCTCAGCTCTGGAAGGGGCTAGAACCTCCATTTTTGCACTCAGGTCTAAGTCTCATGGCCCTCTATCAGAATTTGGGAACATTGGAGAAACTTAATTTTTCACCCCCCAAAAAAACGTAAGGGGTACCACTGTCGTTTTTTTTTCGGGCCGAATTTTTGAGTTACGATATCTCAGCTCTGGAAGGGGCTAGAACCTCCATTTTTGCACTCAGGTCTAAGTCTCATGGCCCTCTATCAGAATTTGGGAAGATTGGAGAAACTTAATTTTTCGCCCAAAAAACAACGTAAGGGGTACCACTGTCGTTTTTGTTTTCGGGCCGAATTTTTGAGTTTCGATATCTCAGCTCTGGAAGGGGCTAGAGCCTCCATTTTTGCACTCAGGTCTAAGTCTCATGGCCCTCTATCAGAATTTGGGAAGATTGGAGAAACTTAATTTTTCGCCCAAAAAAAAAAAACGTAAGGGGTACCACTGTCGTTTTTTTTTCGGGCCGAATTTTTGAGTTTCGATATCTCAGCTCTGGAAGGGGCTAGAACCTCCATTTTTGCACTCAGGTCTAAGTCTTATGGCCCTCTATCAGAATTTGGGAAGATTGGAGAAACTTAATTTTTCGCCCAAAAAAAAAAAACGTAAGGGGTACCACTGTCGTTTTTTTTTCGGGCCGAATTTTTGAGTTTCGATATCTCAGCTCTGGAAGGGGCTAGAACCTCCATTTTTGCACTCAGGTCTAAGTCTCATGGCCCTCTATCAGAATTTGGGAAGATTGGAGAAACTTAATTTTTCGCCCGAAAAAAAAACCGTAAGGGGTACCACTGTCGTTTTTTTTTCGGGCCGAATTTTTGAGTTTCGATATCTCAGCTCTGGAAGGGGCTAGAACCTCCATTTTTGCACTCAGGTCTAAGTCTTATGGCCCTCTATCAGAATTTGGGAAGATTGGAGAAACTTAATTTTTCGCCCAAAAAAAAAAACGTAAGGGGTACCACTGTCGTTTTTTTTTCGGGCCGAATTTTTGAGTTTCGATATCTCAGCTCTGGAAGGGGCTAGAACCTCCATTTTTGCACTCAGGTCTAAGTCTCATGGCCCTCTATCAGAATTTGGGAAGATTGGAGAAACTTAATTTTTCGCCCAAAAAAAAAAACGTAAGGGGTACCACTGTCGTTTTTTTTTCGGGCCGAATTTTTGAGTTTCGATATCTCAGCTCTGGAAGGGGCTAGAACCTCCATTTTTGCACTCAGGTCTAAGTCTTATGGCCCTCTATCAGAATTTGGGAAGATTGGAGAAACTTAATTTTTCGCCCCCAAAAAAAAAAACGTAAGGGGTACCACTGTCGTTTTTTTTTCGGGCCGAATTTTTGAGTTTCGATATCTCAGCTCTGGAAGGGGCTAGAACCTCCATTTTTGCACTCAGGTCTAAGTCTCATGACCCTCTATCAGAATTTGGGAAGATTGGAGAAACTTAATTTTTCGCCCGAAAAAAAAAAACGTAAGGGGTACCACTGTCGTTTTTTTTTCGGGCCGAATTTTTGAGTTTCGATATCTCAGCTCTGGAAGGGGCTAGAACCTCCATTTTTGCACTCAGGTCTAAGTCTTATGGCCCTCTATCAGAATTTGGGAAGATTGGAGAAACTTAATTTTTCGCCCAAAAAAAAAAACGTAAGGGGTACCACTGTCGTTTTTTTTTCGGGCCGAATTTTTGAGTTTCGATATCTCAGCTCTGGAAGGGGCTAGAACCTCCATTTTTGCACTCAGGTCTAAGTCTCATGGCCCTCTATCAGAATTTGGGAAGATTGGAGAAACTTAATTTTTCGCCCCAAAAAAAAAAACGTAAGGGGTACCACTGTCGTTTTTTTTTCGGGCCGAATTTTTGAGTTTCGATATCTCAGCTCTGGAAAGGGCTAGAGCCTCCATTTTTGCACTCAGGTCTAAGTCTCATGGCCCTCTATCAGAATTTGGGAAGATTGGAGAAACTTAATTTTTCGCCCAAAAAAAAAAAACGTAAGGGGTACCACTGTCGTTTTTTTTTCGGGCCGAATTTTTGAGTTTCGATATCTCAGCTCTGGAAGGGGCTAGAACCTCCATTTTTGCACTCAGGTCTAAGTCTTATGGCCCTCTATCAGAATTTGGGAAGATTGGAGAAACTTAATTTTTCGCCCAAAAAAAAAAAAACGTAAGGGGTACCACTGTCGTTTTTTTTTCGGGCCGAATTTTTGAGTTTCGATATCTCAGCTCTGGAAGGGGCTAGAACCTCCATTTTTGCACTCAGGTCTAAGTCTCATGGCCCTCTATCCGAATTTGGGAAGATTGGAGAAACTTAATTTTTCGCCCGAAAAAAAAAACCGTAAGGGGTACCACTGTCGTTTTTTTTTTCGGGCCGAATTTTTGAGTTTCGATATCTCAGCTCTGGAAGGGGCTAGAACCTCCATTTTTGCACTCAGGTCTAAGTCTTATGGCCCTCTATCAGAATTTGGGAAGATTGGAGAAACTTAATTTTTCGCCCAAAAAAAAAAACGTAAGGGGTACCACTGTCGTTTTTTTTTCGGGCCGAATTTTTGAGTTTCGATATCTCAGCTCTGGAAGGGGCTAGAACCTCCATTTTTGCACTCAGGTCTAAGTCTCATGGCCCTCTATCAGAATTTGGGAAGATTGGAGAAACTTAATTTTTCGCCCCAAAAAAAAAAACGTAAGGGGTACCACTGTCGTTTTTTTTTCGGGCCGAATTTTTGAGTTTCAATATCTCAGCTCTGGAAGGGGCTAGAACCTCCATTTTTGCACTCAGGTCTAAGTCTCATGGCCCTCTATCAGAATTTGGGAAGATTGGAGAAACTTAATTTTTCGCCCGAAAAAAAAAACGTAAGGGGTACCACTGTCGTTTTTTTATCGGGCCGAATTTTTGAGTTTCGATATCTCAGCTCTGGAAGGGGCTAGAACCTCCATTTTTGCACTCAGGTCTCAGTCTCATGGCCCTCTATCAGAATTTGGGAAGATTGGAGAAACTTAATTTTTCGCCCAAAAAAAAAAACGTAAGGGGTACCACTGTCGTTTTTTTTTCGGGCCGAATTTTTGAGTTTCGATATCTCAGCTCTGGAAAGGGCTAGAGCCTCCATTTTTGCACTCAGGTCAAAGTCTCATGGCCCACTATCAGAATTTGGGAAGATTGGAGAAACTTAATTTTTCGCCCAAAAAAAAAAAACGTAAGGGGTACCACTGTCGTTTTTTTTTTCGGGCCGAATTTTTGAGTTTCGATATCTCAGCTCTGGAAAGGGCTAGAGCCTCCATTTTTGCACTCAGGTCTAAGTCTCATGGCCCTCTATCAGAATTTGGGAAGATTGGAGAAACTTAATTTTTCGCCCAAAAAAAAAACGTAAGGGGTACCACTGTCGTTTTTTTTTCGGGCCGAATTTTTGAGTTTCGATATCTCAGCTCTGGAAGGGGCTAGAGCCTCCATTTTTGCACTCAGGTCTAAGTCTCGTGGCCCTCTATCAGAATTTGGGAAGATTGGAGAAACTTAATTTTTCGCCCAAAAAAAAAAACGTAAGGGGTACCACTGTCGTTTTTTTTTCGGGCCGAATTTTTGAGTTTCGATATCTCAGCTCTGGAAGGGGCTAGAACCTCCATTTTTGCACTCAGGTCTAAGTCTCATGGCCCTCTATCAGAATTTGGGAAGATTGGAGAAACTTAATTTTTCGCCCAAAAAAAAAAACGTAAGGGGTACCACTGTCGTTTTTTTTTCGGGCCGAATTTTTGAGTTTCGATATCTCAGCTCTGGAAGGGGCTAGAACCTCCATTTTTGCACTCAGGTCTAAGTCTCATGGCCCTCTATCAGAATTTGGGAAGATTGGAGAAACTTAATTTTTCGCCCGAAAAAAAAAACGTAAGGGGTACCACTGTCGTTTTTTTTTCGGGCCGAATTTTTGAGTTTCGATATCTCAGCTCTGGAAGGGGCTAGAACCTCCATTTTTGCACTCAGGTCTAAGTCTCATGGCCCTCTATCAGAATTTGGGAAGATTGGAGAAACTTAATTTTTCGCCCAAAAAAAAAAACGTAAGGGGTACCACTGTCGTTTTTTTTCGGGCCGAATTTTTGAGTTTCGATATCTCAGCTCTGGAAGGGGCTAGAACCTCCATTTTTGCACTCAGATCTAAGTCTTATGGCCCTCTATCAGAATTTGGGAAGATTGGAGAAACGTAATTTTTCGCCCGAAAAAAAAAACGTAAGGGGTACCACTGTCGTTTTTTTTTCGGGCCGAATTTTTGAGTTTCGATATCTCAGCTCTGGAAGGGGCTAGAACCTCCATTTTTGCACTCAGGTCTAAGTCTCATGGCCCTCTATCAGAATTTGGGAAGATTGGAGAAACTTAATTTTTCGCCCAAAAAAAAAAACGTAAGGGGTACCACTGTCGTTTTTTTTTTCGGGCCGAATTTTTGAGTTTCGATATCTCAGCTCTGGAAGGGGCTAGAACCTCCATTTTTGCACTCAGGTCTAAGTCTCATGGCCCTCTATCAGAATTTGGGAAGATTGGAGAAACTTAATTTTTCGCCCAAAAAAAACCGTAAGGGGTACCACTGTCGTTTTTTTATCGGGCCGAATTTTTGAGTTTCGATATCTCAGCTCTGGAAGGGGCTAGAACCTCCATTTTTGCACTCAGGTCTCAGTCTCATGGCCCTCTATCAGAATTTGGGAAGATTGGAGAAACTTAATTTTTCGCCCGAAAAAAAAAACGTAAGGGGTACCACTGTCGTTTTTTTTTCGGGCCGACTTTTTGAGTTTCGATATCTCAGCTCTGGAAGGGGCTAGAGACTCCATTTTTGCACTCAGGTCTAAGTCTCATGGCCCTCTATCAGAATTTGGGAAGATTGGAGAAACTTAATTTTTCGACCAAAAAAAAAACCGTAAGGGGTACCACTGTCGTTTTTTTTTCGGGCCGAATTTTTGAGTTTCGATATCTCAGCTCTGGAAGGGGCTAGAGCCTCCATTTTTGCACTCAGGTCTAAGTCTCATGGCCCTCTATCAGAATTTGGGAAGATTGGAGAAACTTAATTTTTTGCCCAAAAAAAAAAAACGTAAGGGGTACCACTGTCGTTTTTTTTTTCGGGCCGAATTTTTGAGTTTCGATATCTCAGCTCTGGAAAGGGCTAGAGCCTCCATTTTTGCACTCAGGTCTAAGTCTCATGGCCCTCTATCAGAATTTGGGAAGATTGGAGAAACTTAATTTTTCGCCCAAAAAAAAAACGTAAGGGGTACCACTGTCGTTTTTTTTTCGGGCCGAATTTTTGAGTTTCGATTTCTCAGCTCTGGAAGGGGCTAGAACCTCCATTTTTGCACTCAGGTCTAAGTCGCATGGCCCTCTATCAGAATTTGGGAAGATTGGAGAAACTTAATATTTCGCCCAAAAAAAAAACGTAAGGGGTACCACTGTCGTTTTTTTATCGGGCCGAATTTTTGAGTTTCGATATCTCAGCTCTGGAAGGGGCTAGAACCTCCATTTTTGCACTCAGATCTCAGTCTCATGGCCCTCTATCAGAATTTGGGTAGATTGGAGAAACTTAATTTTTCGCCCAAAAAAAAAAACCGTAAGGGGTACCACTGTCGTTTTTTTTTTCGGGCCGAATTTTTGAGTTTCGATATCTCAGCTCTGGAAAGGGCTAGAGCCTCCATTTTTGCACTCAGGTCTAAGTCTCATGGCCCTCTATCAGAATTTGGGAAGATTGGAGAAACTTAATTTTTCGCCCAAAAAAAAAACGTAAGGGGTACCACTGTCGTTTTTTTTTTGGGCCGAATTTTTGAGTTTCGATATCTCAGCTCTGGAAGGGGCTAGAACCTCAATTTTTGCACTCAGGTCTAAGTCTCATGGCCCTCTATCAGAATTTGGGAAGATTGGAGAAACTTAATTTTTCGCCCCAAAAAAAAAACGTAAGGGGTACCACTGTCGTTTTTTTTCGGGCCGAATTTTTGAGTTTCGATATCTCAGCTCTGGAAGGGGCTAGAGCCTCCATTTTTGCACTCAGGTCTAAGTCTCATGGCCCTCTATCAGAATTTGGGAAGATTGGAGAAACTTAATTTTTCGCCCGAAAAAAAAAACGTAAGGGGTACCACTGTCGTTTTTTTTTCGGGCCGAATTTTTGAGTTTCGATATCTCAGCTCTGGAAGGGGCTAGAACCTCCATTTTTGCACTCAGGTCTAAGTCTCATGGCCCTCTATCAGAATTTGGGAAGATTGGAGAAACTTAATTTTTCGCCCGAAAAAAAAAACGTAAGGGGTACCACTGTCGTTTTTTTTTTCGGGCCGAATTTTTGAGTTTCGATATCTCAGCTCTGGAAGGGGCTAGAACCTCCATTTTTGCACTCAGGTCTCAGTCTCATGGCCCTCTATCAGAATTTGGGAAGATTGGAGAAACTTAATTTTTCGCCCAAAAAAAAAAACGTAAGGGGTACCACTGTCGTTTTTTTTTCGGGCCGAATTTTTGAGTTTCGATATCTCAGCTCTGGAAGGGGCTAGAACCTCCATTTTTGCACTCAGATCTCAGTCTCATGGCCCTCTATCAGAATTTGGGAAGATTGGAGAAACTTAATTTTTCGCCCAAAAAAAAAAACGTAAGGGGTACCACTGTCGTTTTTTTTTTGGGCCGAATTTTTGAGTTTCGATATCTCAGCTCTGGAAGGGGCTAGAACCTCAATTGTTGCACTCAGGTCTAAGTCTCATGGCCCTCTATCAGAATTTGGGAAGATTGGAGAAACTTAATTTTTCGCCCAAAAAAAAAAAACGTAAGGGGTACCACTGTCGTTATTTTTTTCTGGCCGAATTTTTGAGTTTCTTTATTTCAGCTCTGGAAGGGGCTAGAGCCTCCATTTTTGCACTCAGGTCTAAGTCTCATGGCCCTCTATCAGAATTTGGGAAGATTGGAGAAACTTAATTTTTCGCCCGAAAAAAAAAACTTAAGGGGTACCACTGTCGTTTTTTTTTCGGGCCGAATTTTTGAGTTTCGATATCTCAGCTCTGGAAGGGGCTAGAACCTCCATTTTTGCACTCAGGTCTAAGTCTCATGGCCCTCTATCAGAATTTGGGAAGATTGGAGAAACTTAATTTTTCGCCCGAAAAAAAAAACGTAAGGGGTACCACTGTCGTTTTTTTTTTCGGGCCGAATTTTTGAGTTTCGATATCTCAGCTCTGGAAGGGGCTAGAACCTCCATTTTTGCACTCAGGTCTAAGTCTCATGGCCCTCTATCAGAATTTGGGAAGATTGGAGAAACTTAATTTTTCGCCCAAAAAAAAAACGTAAGGGGTACCACTGTCGTTTTTTTTTCGGGCCGAATTTTTGAGTTTCGATATCTCAGCTCTGGAAGGGGCTAGAACCTCCATTTTGCACTCAGGTCTAAGTCTCATGGCCCTCTATCAGAATTTGGGAAGATTGGAGAAACTTAATTTTTCGCCCAAAAAAAAAAAAACGTAAGGGGTACCACTGTCGTTTTTTTATCGGGCCGAATTTTTGAGTTTCGATATCTCAGCTCTGGAAGGGGCTAGAACCTCCATTTTTGCACTCAGGTCTAAGTCTCATGGCCCTCTATCAGAATTTGGGAAGATTGGAGAAACTTAATTTTTCGCCCAAAAAAAAAAAACGTAAGGGGTACCACTGTGGTTTTTTTTTCGGGCCGAATTTTTGAGTTTCGATATCTCAGCTCTGGAAGGGGCTAGAGCCTCCATTTTTGCACTCAGGTCTAAGTCTCATGGCCCTCTATCAGAATTTGGGAAGATTGGAGAAACTTAATTTTTCGCCCAAAAAAAAAAACGTAAGTGGTACCACTGTCGTTTTTTTTTCGGGCCGAATTTTTGAGTTTCGATATCTCAGCTCTGGAAGGGGCTAGAACCTCCATTTTTGCACTCAGGTCTAAGTCTCATGGCCCTCTATCAGAATTTGGGAAGATTGGAGAAACTTAATTTTTCGCCCAAAAAAAAAACGTAAGGGGTACCACTGTCGTTTTTTTTTCGGGCCGAATTTTTGAGTTTCGATATCTCAGCTCTGGAAGGGGCTAGAACCTCCATTTTTGCACTCAGGTCTAAGTCTCATGGCCCTCTATCAGAATTTGGGAAGATTGGAGAAACTTAATTTTTCGCCCAAAAAAAAAAACGTAAGGGGTACCACTGTCGTTTTTTTTTCGGGCCGAATTTTTGAGTTTCGATATCTCAGCTCTGGAAGGGGCTAGAACCTCCATTTTTGCACTCAGGTCTAAGTCTCATGGCCCTCTTTCAGAATTTGGGAAGATTGGAGAAACTTAATTTTTCGCCCAAAAAAAAAAACGTAAGGGGTACCACTGTCGTTTTTTTTCGGGCCGAATTTTTGAGTTTCGATATCTCAGCTCTGGAAGGGGCTAGAACCTCCATTTTTGCACTCAGGTCTAAGTCTTATGGCCCTCTATCAGAATTTGGGAAGATTGGAGAAACTTAATTTTTCGCCCAAAAAAAAAAACGTAAGGGGTACCACTGTCGTTTTTTTTCGGGCCGAATTTTTGAGTTTCGATATCTCAGCTCTGGAAGGGGCTAGAACCTCCATTTTTGCACTCAGGTCTAAGTCTTATGGCCCTCTATCAGAATTTGGGAAGATTGGAGAAACGTAATTTTTCGCCCGAAAAAAAAAACGTAAGGGGTACCACTGTCGTTTTTTTTTCGGGCCGAATTTTTGAGTTTCGATATCTCAGCTCTGGAAGGGGCTAGAACCTCCATTTTTGCACTCAGGTCTAAGTCTTATGGCCCTCTATCAGAATTTGGGAAGATTGGAGAAACTTAATTTTTCGCCCAAAAAAAAAAAACGTAAGGGGTACCACTGTCGTTTTTTTTTCGGGCCGAATTTTTGAGTTTCGATATCTCAGCTCTGGAAGGGGCTAGAACCTCCATTTTTGCACTCAGGTCTAAGTCTCATGGCCCTCTATCAGAATTTGGGAAGATTGGAGAAACTTAATTTTTCGCCCAAAAAAAAACGTAAGGGGTACCACTGTCGTTTTTTTATCGGGCCGAATTTTTGAGTTTCGATATCTCAGCTCTGGAAGGGGCTAGAACCTCCATTTTTGCACTCAGGTCTCAGTCTCATGGCCCTCTATCAGAATTTGGGAAGATTGGAGAAACTTAATTTTTCGCCCGAAAAAAAAAACGTAAGGGGTACCACTGTCGTTTTTTTTTCGGGCCGACTTTTTGAGTTTCGATATCTCAGCTCTGGAAGGGGCTAGAGACTCCATTTTTGCACTCAGGTCTAAGTCTCATGGCCCTCTATCAGAATTTGGGAAGATTGGAGAAACTTAATTTTTCGACCAAAAAAAAAACCGTAAGGGGTACCACTGTCGTTTTTTTATCGGGCCGAATTTTTGAGTTTCGATATCTCAGCTCTGGAAGGGGCTAGAACCTCCATTTTTGCACTCAGGTCTCAGTCTCATGGCCCTCTATCAGAATTTGGGAAGATTGGAGAAACTTAATTTTTCGCCCAAAAATAAAACGTAAGGGGTACCACTGTCGTTTTTTTTTTCGGGCCGAATCTTTGAGTTTCGATATCTCAGCTCTGGAAAGGGCTAGAGCCTCCATTTTTGCACTCAGGTCTAAGTCTCATGGCCCTCTATCAGAATTTGGGAAGATTGGAGAAACTTAATTTTTCGCCCAAAAAAAAAAACGTAAGGGGTACCACTGTCGTTTTTTTTTCGGGCCGAATTTTTGAGTTTCGATATCTCAGCTCTGGAAGGGGCTAGAACCTCCATTTTTGCACTCAGGTCTAAGTCTCATGGCCCTCTATCAGAATTTGGGAAGATTGGAGAAACTTAATTTTTCGCCCAAAAAAAAAAACCGTAAGGGGTACCACTGTGTTTTTTTTTTCGGGCCGAATTTTTGAGTTTCGATATCTCAGCTCTGGAAGGGGCTAGAGCCTCCATTTTTGCACTCAGGTCTAAGTCTCATGGCCCTCTATCAGAATTTGGGAAGATTGGAGAAACTTAATTTTTCGCCCAAAAAAAAAAACGTAAGTGGTACCACTGTCGTTTTTTTTTCGGGCCGAATTTTTGAGTTTCGATATCTCAGCTCTGGAAGGGGCTAGAACCTCCATTTTTGCACTCAGGTCTAAGTCTCATGGCCCTCTATCAGAATTTGGGAAGATTGGAGAAACTTAATTTTTCGCCCAAAAAAAAAACGTAAGGGGTACCACTGTCGTTTTTTTTTCGGGCCGAATTTTTGAGTTTCGATATCTCAGCTCTGGAAGGGGCTAGAACCTCCATTTTTGCACTCAGGTCTAAGTCTCATGGCCCTCTATCAGAATTTGGGAAGATTGGAGAAACTTAATTTTTCGCCCCAAAAAAAAAAAACGTAAGGGGTACCACTGTCGTTTTTTTTTCGGGCCGAATTTTTGAGTTTCGATATCTCAGCTCTGGAAGGGGCTAGAACCTCCATTTTTGCACTCAGGTCTAAGTCTCATGGCCCTCTATCAGAAATTGGGAAGATTGGAGAAAATTAATTTTTCGCCCGAAAAAAAAAAACGTAAGGGGTACCACTGTCGTTTTTTTTTTCGGGCCGAATTTTTGAGTTTCGATATCTCAGCTCTGGAAGGGGCTAGAACCTCCATTTTTGCACTCAGGTCTAAGTCTCATGGCCCTCTATCAGAATTTGGGAAGATTGGAGAAACTTAATTTTTCGCCCAAAAAAAAAAACGTAAGGGGTACCACTGTCGTTTTTTTTTCGGGCCGAATTTTTGAGTTTCGATATCTCAGCTCTGGAAGGGGCTAGAACCTCCATTTTTGCACTCAGGTCTAAGTCTCATGGCCCTCTATCAGAATTTGGGAAGATTGGAGAAACTTAATTTTTCGCCCGAAAAAAAAAACGTAAGGGGTACCACTGTCGTTTTTTTTTCGGGCCGAATTTTTGAGTTTCGATATCTCAGCTCTGGAAGGGGCTAGAACCTCCATTTTTGCACTCAGGTCTAAGTCTTATGGCCCTCTATCAGAATTTGGGAAGATTGGAGAAACTTAATTTTTCGCCCAAAAAAAAAAACGTAAGGGGTACCACTGTCGTTTTTTTTTCGGGCCGAATTTTTGAGTTTCGATATCTCAGCTCTGGAAGGGGCTAGAACCTCCATTTTTGCACTCAGGTCTAAGTCTCATGGCCCTCTATCAGAATTTGGGAAGATTGGAGAAACTTAATTTTTCGCCCGAAAAAAAAAACGTAAGGGGTACCACTGTCGTTTTTTTTTCGGGCCGAATTTTTGAGTTTCGATATCTCAGCTCTGGAAGGGGCTAGAACCTCCATTTTTGCACTCAGGTCTAAGTCTTATGGCCCTCTATCAGAATTTGGGAAGATTGGAGAAACTTAATTTTTCGCCCAAAAAAAAAAAACGTAAGGGGTACCACTGTCGTTTTTTTTTCGGGCCGAATTTTTGAGTTTCGATATCTCAGCTCTGGAAGGGGCTAGAACCTCCATTTTTGCACTCAGGTCTAAGTCTCATGGCCCTCTATCAGAATTTGGGAAGATTGGAGAAACTTAATTTTTCGCCCCAAAAAAAAAAACGTAAGGGGTACCACTGTCGTTTTTTTTTCGGGCCGAATTTTTGAGTTTCGATATCTCAGCTCTGGAAAGGGCTAGAGCCTCCATTTTTGCACTCAGGTCTAAGTCTCATGGCCCTCTATCAGAATTTGGGAAGATTGGAGAAACTTAATTTTTCGCCCCAAAAAAAAAAAACGTAAGGGGTACCACTGTCGTTTTTTTTTCGGGCCGAATTTTTGAGTTTCGATATCTCAGCTCTGGAAAGGGCTAGAGCCTCCATTTTTGCACTCAGGTCTAAGTCTCATGGCCCTCTATCAGAATTTGGGAAGATTGGAGAAACTTAATTTTTCGCCCAAAAAAAAAAAACGTAAGGGGTACCACTGTCGTTTTTTTTTCGGGCCGAATTTTTGAGTTTCGATATCTCAGCTCTGGAAGGGGCTAGAACCTCCATTTTTGCACTCAGGTCTAAGTCTCATGGCCCTCTATCAGAATTTGGGAAGATTGGAGAAACTTAATTTTTCGCCCCAAAAAAAAAAACGTAAGGGGTACCACTGTCGTTTTTTTTTCGGGCCGAATTTTTGAGTTTCGATATCTCAGCTCTGGAAAGGGCTAGAGCCTCCATTTTTGCACTCAGGTCTAAGTCTCATGGCCCTCTATCAGAATTTGGGAAGATTGGAGAAACTTAATTTTTCGCCCAAAAAAAAAAACGTAAGGGGTACCACTGTCGTTTTTTTTTCGGGCCGAATTTTTGAGTTTCGATATCTCAGCTCTGGAAGGGGCTAGAACCTCCATTTTTGCACTCAGGTCTAAGTCTTATGGCCCTCTATCAGAATTTGGGAAGATTGGAGAAACTTAATTTTTCGCCCAAAAAAAAAAAACGTAAGGGGTACCACTGTCGTTTTTTTTTCGGGCCGAATTTTTGAGTTTCGATATCTCAGCTCTGGAAGGGGCTAGAACCTCCATTTTTGCACTCAGGTCTAAGTCTCATGGCCCTCTATCAGAATTTGGGAAGATTGGAGAAACTTAATTTTTCGCCCAAAAAAAAAACGTAAGGGGTACCACTGTCGTTTTTTTTTTTCGGGCCGAATTTTTGAGTTTCGATATCTCAGCTCTGGAAGGGGCTAGAACCTCCATTTTTGCACTCAGGTCTAAGTCTCATGGCCCTCTATCATAATTTGGGAAGATTGGAGAAACGTAATTTTTCGCCCGAAAAAAAAACGTAAGGGGTACCACTGTCGTTTTTTTTTTTCGGGCCGAATTTTTGAGTTTCGATATCTCAGCTCTGGAAGGGGCTAGAACCTCCATTTTTGCACTCAGGTCTAAGTCTCATGGCCCTCTATCAGAATTTGGGAAGATTGGAGAAACTTAATTTTTCGCCCGAAAAAAAAAACACGTAAGGGGTACCACTGTCGTTTTTTTTTCGGGCCGAATTTTTGAGTTTCGATATCTCAGCTCTGGAAGGGGCTAGAACCTCCATTTTTGCACTCAGGTCTAAGTCTCATGGCCCTCTATCAGAATTTGGGAAGATTGGAGAAACTTAATTTTTCGCCCGAAAAAAAAAACGTAAGGGGTACCACTGTCGTTTTTTTTTCGGGCCGAATTTTTGAGTTTCGATATCTCAGCTCTGGAAGGGGCTAGAACCTCCATTTTTGCACTCAGGTCTAAGTCTTATGGCCCTCTATCAGAATTTGGGAAGATTGGAGAAACTTAATTTTTCGCCCAAAAAAAAAAAAACGTAAGGGGTACCACTGTCGTTTTTTTTTCGGGCCGAATTTTTGAGTTTCGATATCTCAGCTCTGGAAGGGGCTAGAACCTCCATTTTTGCACTCAGGTCTAAGTCTCATGGCCCTCTATCAGAATTTGGGAAGATTGGAGAAACTTAATTTTTCGCCCCAAAAAAAAAAACGTAAGGGGTACCACTGTCGTTTTTTTTTTCGGGCCGAATTTTTGAGTTTCGATATCTCAGCTCTGGAAAGGGCTAGAGCCTCCATTTTTGCACTCAGGTCTAAGTCTCATGGCCCTCTATCAGAATTTGGGAAGATTGGAGAAACTTAATTTTTCGCCCAAAAAAAAAAACGTAAGGGGTACCACTGTCGTTTTTTTTTCGGGCCGAATTTTTGAGTTTCGATATCTCAGCTCTGGAAGGGGCTAGAACCTCCATTTTTGCACTCAGGTCTAAGTCTCATGGCCCTCTATCAGAATTTGGGAAGATTGGAGAAACTTAATTTTTCGCCCCAAAAAAAAAAACGTAAGGGGTACCACTGTCGTTTTTTTTTCGGGCCGAATTTTTGAGTTTCGATATCTCAGCTCTGGAAAGGGCTAGAGCCTCCATTTTTGCACTCAGGTCTAAGTCTCATGGCCCTCTATCAGAATTTGGGAAGATTGGAGAAACTTAATTTTTCGCCCCAAAAAAAAAAACGTAAGGGGTACCACTGTCGTTTTTTTTTCGGGCCGAATTTTTGAGTTTCGATATCTCAGCTCTGGAAAGGGCTAGAGCCTCCATTTTTGCACTCAGGTCTAAGTCTCATGGCCCTCTATCAGAATTTGGGAAGATTGGAGAAACTTAATTTTTCGCCCAAAAAAAAAAAACGTAAGGGGTACCACTGTCGTTTTTTTTTCGGGCCGAATTTTTGAGTTTCGATATCTCAGCTCTGGAAGGGGCTAGAACCTCCATTTTTGCACTCAGGTCTAAGTCTCATGGCCCTCTATCAGAATTTGGGAAGATTGGAGAAACTTAATTTTTCGCCCCAAAAAAAAAAACGTAAGGGGTACCACTGTCGTTTTTTTTTCGGGCCGAATTTTTGAGTTTCGATATCTCAGCTCTGGAAAGGGCTAGAGCCTCCATTTTTGCACTCAGGTCTAAGTCTCATGGCCCTCTATCAGAATTTGGGAAGATTGGAGAAACTTAATTTTTCGCCCAAAAAAAAAAACGTAAGGGGTACCACTGTCGTTTTTTTTTCGGGCCGAATTTTTGAGTTTCGATATCTCAGCTCTGGAAGGGGCTAGAACCTCCATTTTTGCACTCAGGTCTAAGTCTTATGGCCCTCTATCAGAATTTGGGAAGATTGGAGAAACTTAATTTTTCGCCCAAAAAAAAAAAAACGTAAGGGGTACCACTGTCGTTTTTTTTTCGGCCGAATTTTTGAGTTTCGATATCTCAGCTCTGGAAGGGGCTAGAACCTCCATTTTTGCACTCAGGTCTAAGTCTCATGGCCCTCTATCAGAATTTGGGAAGATTGGAGAAACTTAATTTTTCGCCCGAAAAAAAAAACGTAAGGGGTACCACTGTCGTTTTTTTTTCGGGCCGAATTTTTGAGTTTCGATATCTCAGCTCTGGAAGGGGCTAGAACCTCCATTTTTGCACTCAGGTCTAAGTCTTATGGCCCTCTATCAGAATTTGGGAAGATTGGAGAAGCTTAATTTTTCGCCCAAAAAAAAAAACGTAAGGGGTACCACTGTCGTTTTTTTTTCGGGCCGAATTTTTGAGTTTCGATATCTCAGCTCTGGAAAGGGCTAGAGCCTCCATTTTTGCACTCAGGTCTAAGTCTCATGGCCCTCTATCAGAATTTGGGAAGATTGGAGAAACTTAATTTTTCGCCCAAAAAAAAAACGTAAGGGGTACCACTGTCGTTTTTTTTTCGGGCCGAATTTTTGAGTTTCGATATCTCAGCTCTGGAAGGGGCTAGAGCCTCCATTTTTGCACTCAGGTCTAAGTCTCGTGGCCCTCTATCAGAATTTGGGAAGATTGGAGAAACTTAATTTTTCGCCCAAAAAAAAAAACGTAAGGGGTACCACTGTCGTTTTTTTTTCGGGCCGAATTTTTGAGTTTCGATATCTCAGCTCTGGAAGGGGCTAGAACCTCCATTTTTGCACTCAGGTCTAAGTCTCATGGCCCTCTATCAGAATTTGGGAAGATTGGAGAAACTTAATTTTTCGCCCGAAAAAAAAAACGTAAGGGGTACCACTGTCGTTTTTTTTTCGGGCCGAATTTTTGAGTTTCGATATCTCAGCTCTGGAAGGGGCTAGAACCTCCATTTTTGCACTCAGGTCTAAGTCTTATGGCCCTCTATCAGAATTTGGGAAGATTGGAGAAACTTAATTTTTCGCCCAAAAAAAAAAACGTAAGGGGTACCACTGTCGTTTTTTTTTCGGGCCGAATTTTTGAGTTTCGATATCTCAGCTCTGGAAAGGGCTAGAGCCTCCATTTTTGCACTCAGGTCTAAGTCTCATGGCCCTCTATCAGAATTTGGGAAGATTGGAGAAACTTAATTTTTCGCCCAAAAAAAAAACGTAAGGGGTACCACTGTCGTTTTTTTTTCGGGCCGAATTTTTGAGTTTCGATATCTCAGCTCTGGAAGGGGCTAGAGCCTCCATTTTTGCACTCAGGTCTAAGTCTCGTGGCCCTCTATCAGAATTTGGGAAGATTGGAGAAACTTAATTTTTCGCCCAAAAAAAAAAACGTAAGGGGTACCACTGTCGTTTTTTTTTCGGGCCGAATTTTTGAGTTTCGATATCTCAGCTCTGGAAGGGGCTAGAACCTCCATTTTTGCACGCAGGTCTAAGTCTCATGGCCCTCTATCAGAATTTGGGAAGATTGGAGAAACTTAATTTTTCGCCCAAAAAAAAAAACGTAAGGGGTACCACTGTCGTTTTTTTTTCGGGCCGAATTTTTGAGTTTCGATATCTCAGCTCTGGAAGGGGCTAGAACCTCCATTTTTGCACTCAGGTCTAAGTCTCATGGCCCTCTATCAGAATTTGGGAAGATTGGAGAAACTTAATTTTTCGCCCAAAAAAAAAAACGTAAGGGGTACCACTGTCGTTTTTTTTTCGGGCCGAATTTTTGAGTTTCGATATCTCAGCTCTGGAAGGGGCTAGAACCTCCATTTTTGCACTCAGGTCTAAGTCTCATGGCCCTCTATCAGAATTTGGGAAGATTGGAGAAACTTAATTTTTCGCCCAAAAAAAAAAACGTAAGGGGTACCACTGTCGTTTTTTTTTCGGGCCGAATTTTTGAGTTTCGATATCTCAGCTCTGGAAGGGGCTAGAACCTCCATTTTTGCACTCAGGTCTAAGTCTTATGGCCCTCTATCAGAATTTGGGAAGATTGGAGAAACGTAATTTTTCGCCCGAAAAAAAAACGTAAGGGGTACCACTGTCGTTTTTTTTTCGGGCCGAATTTTTGAGTTTCGATATCTCAGCTCTGGAAGGGGCTAGAACCTCCATTTTTGCACTCAGGTCTAAGTCTCATGGCCCTCTATCAGAATTTGGGAAGATTGGAGAAACTTAATTTTTCGCCCAAAAAAAAAAACGTAAGGGGTACCACTGTCGTTTTTTTTTTCGGGCCGAATTTTTGAGTTTCGATATCTCAGCTCTGGAAGGGGCTAGAACCTCCATTTTTGCACTCAGGTCTAAGTCTCATGGCCCTCTATCAGAATTTGGGAAGATTGGAGAAACTTAATTTTTCGCCCGAAAAAAAAAAACGTAAGGGGTACCACTGTCGTTTTTTTTTCGGGCCGAATTTTTGAGTTTCGATATCTCAGCTCTGGAAGGGGCTAGAACCTCCATTTTTGCACTCAGGTCTAAGTCTCATGGCCCTCTATCAGAATTTGGGAAGATTGGAGAAACTTAATTTTTCGCCCGAAAAAAAAAACGTAAGGGGTACCACTGTCGTTTTTTTTTCGGGCCGAATTTTTGAGTTTCGATATCTCAGCTCTGGAAGGGGCTAGAACCTCCATTTTTGCACTCAGGTCTAAGTCTTATGGCCCTCTATCAGAATTTGGGAAGATTGGAGAAACTTAATTTTTCGCCCAAAAAAAAAAAACGTAAGGGGTACCACTGTCGTTTTTTTTTCGGGCCGAATTTTTGAGTTTCGATATCTCAGCTCTGGAAGGGGCTAGAACCTCCATTTTTGCACTCAGGTCTAAGTCTCAT
Organism: Pimephales promelas; assembly: GCF_988280905.1. NCBI lineage: Eukaryota > Metazoa > Chordata > Actinopteri > Cypriniformes > Leuciscidae > Pimephales > Pimephales promelas. The sequence goes on along the minus strand of NC_142770.1, from coordinate 15,724,188 downwards.
GGCCCTCTATCAGAATTTGGGAAGATTGGAGAAACTTAATTTTTCGCCCCAAAAAAAAAACGTAAGGGGTACCACTGTCGTTTTTTTTTCGGGCCGAATTTTTGAGTTTCGATATCTCAGCTCTGGAAAGGGCTAGAGCCTCCATTTTTGCACTCAGGTCTAAGTCTCATGGCCCTCTATCAGAATTTGGGAAGATTGGAGAAACTTAATTTTTCGCCCAAAAAAAAAAAACGTAAGGGGTACCACTGTCGTTTTTTTTTCGGGCCGAATTTTTGAGTTTCGATATCTCAGCTCTGGAAGGGGCTAGAACCTCCATTTTTGCACTCAGGTCTAAGTCTCATGGCCCTCTATCAGAATTTGGGAAGATTGGAGAAACTTAATTTTTCGCCCGAAAAAAAAAACGTAAGGGGTACCACTGTCGTTTTTTTTTCGGGCCGAATTTTTGAGTTTCGATATCTCAGCTCTGGAAGGGGCTAGAACCTCCATTTTTGCACTCAGGTCTAAGTCTCATGGCCCTCTATCAGAATTTGGGAAGATTGGAGAAACTTAATTTTTCGCCCAAAAAAAAAAACGTAAGGGGTACCACTGTCGTTTTTTTTTTCGGGCCGAATTTTTGAGTTTCGATATCTCAGCTCTGGAAGGGGCTAGAACCTCCATTTTTGCACTCAGGTCTAAGTCTCATGGCCCTCTATCAGAATTTGGGAAGATTGGAGAAACTTAATTTTTCGCCCGAAAAAAAAAAACGTAAGGGGTACCACTGTCGTTTTTTTTTCGGGCCGAATTTTTGAGTTTCGATATCTCAGCTCTGGAAGGGGCTAGAACCTCCATTTTTGCACTCAGGTCTAAGTCTCATGGCCCTCTATCAGAATTTGGGAAGATTGGAGAAACTTAATTTTTCGCCCGAAAAAAAAAACGTAAGGGGTACCACTGTCGTTTTTTTTTCGGGCCGAATTTTTGAGTTTCGATATCTCAGCTCTGGAAGGGGCTAGAACCTCCATTTTTGCACTCAGGTCTAAGTCTTATGGCCCTCTATCAGAATTTGGGAAGATTGGAGAAACTTAATTTTTCGCCCAAAAAAAAAAAACGTAAGGGGTACCACTGTCGTTTTTTTTTCGGGCCGAATTTTTGAGTTTCGATATCTCAGCTCTGGAAGGGGCTAGAACCTCCATTTTTGCACTCAGGTCTAAGTCTCATGGCCCTCTATCAGAATTTGGGAAGATTGGAGAAACTTAATTTTTCGCCCCAAAAAAAAAAACGTAAGGGGTACCACTGTCGTTTTTTTTTCGGGCCGAATTTTTGAGTTTCGATATCTCAGCTCTGGAAAGGGCTAGAGCCTCCATTTTTGCACTCAGGTCTAAGTCTCATGGCCCTCTATCAGAATTTGGGAAGATTGGAGAAACTTAATTTTTCGCCCAAAAAAAAAAAACGTAAGGGGTACCACTGTCGTTTTTTTTTCGGGCCGAATTTTTGAGTTTCGATATCTCAGCTCTGGAAGGGGCTAGAACCTCCATTTTTGCACTCAGGTCTAAGTCTCATGGCCCTCTATCAGAATTTGGGAAGATTGGAGAAACTTAATTTTTCGCCCGAAAAAAAAAACGTAAGGGGTACCACTGTCGTTTTTTTTTCGGGCCGAATTTTTGAGTTTCGATATCTCAGCTCTGGAAGGGGCTAGAACCTCCATTTTTGCACTCAGGTCTAAGTCTTATGGCCCTCTATCAGAATTTGGGAAGATTGGAGAAACTTAATTTTTCGCCCAAAAAAAAAAACGTAAGGGGTACCACTGTCGTTTTTTTTTCGGGCCGAATTTTTGAGTTTCGATATCTCAGCTCTGGAAAGGGCTAGAGCCTCCATTTTTGCACTCAGGTCTAAGTCTCATGGCCCTCTATCAGAATTTGGGAAGATTGGAGAAACTTAATTTTTCGCCCAAAAAAAAAACGTAAGGGGTACCACTGTCGTTTTTTTTTTTCGGGCCGAATTTTTGAGTTTCGATATCTCAGCTCTGGAAGGGGCTAGAACCTCCATTTTTGCACTCAGGTCTAAGTCTCATGGCCCTCTATCATAATTTGGGAAGATTGGAGAAACGTAATTTTTCGCCCGAAAAAAAAACGTAAGGGGTACCACTGTCGTTTTTTTTTTCGGGCCGAATTTTTGAGTTTCGATATCTCAGCTCTGGAAGGGGCTAGAACCTCCATTTTTGCACTCAGGTCTAAGTCTCATGGCCCTCTATCATAATTTGGGAAGATTGGAGAAACGTAATTTTTCGCCCGAAAAAAAAACGTAAGGGGTACCACTGTCGTTTTTTTTTCGGGCCGAATTTTTGAGTTTCGATATCTCAGCTCTGGAAAGGGCTAGAGCCTCCATTTTTGCACTCAGGTCTAAGTCTCATGGCCCTCTATCAGAATTTGGGAAGATTGGAGAAACTTAATTTTTCGCCCAAAAAAAAAACGTAAGGGGTACCACTGTCGTTTTTTTTTTCGGGCCGAATTTTTGAGTTTCGATATCTCAGCTCTGGAAGGGGCTAGAACCTCCATTTTTGCACTCAGGTCTAAGTCTCATGGCCCTCTATCATAATTTGGGAAGATTGGAGAAACGTAATTTTTCGCCCGAAAAAAAAACGTAAGGGGTACCACTGTCGTTTTTTTTTTCGGGCCGAATTTTTGAGTTTCGATATCTCAGCTCTGGAAGGGGCTAGAACCTCCATTTTTGCACTCAGGTCTAAGTCTCATGGCCCTCTATCATAATTTGGGAAGATTGGAGAAACGTAATTTTTCGCCCGAAAAAAAAACGTAAGGGGTACCACTGTCGTTTTTTTTTTCGGGCCGAATTTTTGAGTTTCGATATCTCAGCTCTGGAAGGGGCTAGAACCTCCATTTTTGCACTCAGGTCTAAGTCTCATGGCCCTCTATCAGAATTTGGGAAGATTGGAGAAACTTAATTTTTCGCCCGAAAAAAAAAAACGTAAGGGGTACCACTGTCGTTTTTTTTTCGGGCCGAATTTTTGAGTTTCGATATCTCAGCTCTGGAAGGGGCTAGAACCTCCATTTTTGCACTCAGGTCTAAGTCTCATGGCCCTCTATCAGAATTTGGGAAGATTGGAGAAACTTAATTTTTCGCCCGAAAAAAAAAACGTAAGGGGTACCACTGTCGTTTTTTTTTCGGGCCGAATTTTTGAGTTTCGATATCTCAGCTCTGGAAGGGGCTAGAACCTCCATTTTTGCACTCAGGTCTAAGTCTTATGGCCCTCTATCAGAATTTGGGAAGATTGGAGAAACTTAATTTTTCGCCCAAAAAAAAAAAACGTAAGGGGTACCACTGTCGTTTTTTTTTTCGGGCCGAATTTTTGAGTTTCGATATCTCAGCTCTGGAAGGGGCTAGAACCTCCATTTTTGCACTCAGGTCTAAGTCTCATGGCCCTCTATCAGAATTTGGGAAGATTGGAGAAACTTAATTTTTCGCCCCAAAAAAAAAAACGTAAGGGGTACCACTGTCGTTTTTTTTTCGGGCCGAATTTTTGAGTTTCGATATCTCAGCTCTGGAAAGGGCTAGAGCCTCCATTTTTGCACTCAGGTCTAAGTCTCATGGCCCTCTATCAGAATTTGGGAAGATTGGAGAAACTTAATTTTTCGCCCAAAAAAAAAAACGTAAGGGGTACCACTGTCGTTTTTTTTTCGGGCCGAATTTTTGAGTTTCGATATCTCAGCTCTGGAAGGGGCTAGAACCTCCATTTTTGCACTCAGGTCTAAGTCTCATGGCCCTCTATCAGAATTTGGGAAGATTGGAGAAACTTAATTTTTCGCCCCAAAAAAAAAAACGTAAGGGGTACCACTGTCGTTTTTTTTTCGGGCCGAATTTTTGAGTTTCGATATCTCAGCTCTGGAAAGGGCTAGAGCCTCCATTTTTGCACTCAGGTCTAAGTCTCATGGCCCTCTATCAGAATTTGGGAAGATTGGAGAAACTTAATTTTTCGCCCCAAAAAAAAAAACGTAAGGGGTACCACTGTCGTTTTTTTTTCGGGCCGAATTTTTGAGTTTCGATATCTCAGCTCTGGAAAGGGCTAGAGCCTCCATTTTTGCACTCAGGTCTAAGTCTCATGGCCCTCTATCAGAATTTGGGAAGATTGGAGAAACTTAATTTTTCGCCCAAAAAAAAAAAACGTAAGGGGTACCACTGTCGTTTTTTTTTCGGGCCGAATTTTTGAGTTTCGATATCTCAGCTCTGGAAGGGGCTAGAACCTCCATTTTTGCACTCAGGTCTAAGTCTCATGGCCCTCTATCAGAATTTGGGAAGATTGGAGAAACTTAATTTTTCGCCCCAAAAAAAAAAACGTAAGGGGTACCACTGTCGTTTTTTTTTCGGGCCGAATTTTTGAGTTTCGATATCTCAGCTCTGGAAAGGGCTAGAGCCTCCATTTTTGCACTCAGGTCTAAGTCTCATGGCCCTCTATCAGAATTTGGGAAGATTGGAGAAACTTAATTTTTCGCCCAAAAAAAAAAACGTAAGGGGTACCACTGTCGTTTTTTTTTCGGGCCGAATTTTTGAGTTTCGATATCTCAGCTCTGGAAGGGGCTAGAACCTCCATTTTTGCACTCAGGTCTAAGTCTTATGGCCCTCTATCAGAATTTGGGAAGATTGGAGAAACTTAATTTTTCGCCCAAAAAAAAAAAAACGTAAGGGGTACCACTGTCGTTTTTTTTTCGGGCCGAATTTTTGAGTTTCGATATCTCAGCTCTGGAAGGGGCTAGAACCTCCATTTTTGCACTCAGGTCTAAGTCTCATGGCCCTCTATCAGAATTTGGGAAGATTGGAGAAACTTAATTTTTCGCCCGAAAAAAAAAACGTAAGGGGTACCACTGTCGTTTTTTTTTCGGGCCGAATTTTTGAGTTTCGATATCTCAGCTCTGGAAGGGGCTAGAATCTCCATTTTTGCACTCAGGTCTAAGTCTTATGGCCCTCTATCAGAATTTGGGAAGATTGGAGAAACTTAATTTTTCGCCCAAAAAAAAAAACGTAAGGGGTACCACTGTCGTTTTTTTTTCGGGCCGAATTTTTGAGTTTCGATATCTCAGCTCTGGAAAGGGCTAGAGCCTCCATTTTTGCACTCAGGTCTAAGTCTCATGGCCCTCTATCAGAATTTGGGAAGATTGGAGAAACTTAATTTTTCGCCCAAAAAAAAAACGTAAGGGGTACCACTGTCGTTTTTTTTTCGGGCCGAATTTTTGAGTTTCGATATCTCAGCTCTGGAAGGGGCTAGAGCCTCCATTTTTGCACTCAGGTCTAAGTCTCGTGGCCCTCTATCAGAATTTGGGAAGATTGGAGAAACTTAATTTTTCGCCCAAAAAAAAAAACGTAAGGGGTACCACTGTCGTTTTTTTTTCGGGCCGAATTTTTGAGTTTCGATATCTCAGCTCTGGAAGGGGCTAGAACCTCCATTTTTGCACGCAGGTCTAAGTCTCATGGCCCTCTATCAGAATTTGGGAAGATTGGAGAAACTTAATTTTTCGCCCAAAAAAAAAAACGTAAGGGGTACCACTGTCGTTTTTTTTTCGGGCCGAATTTTTGAGTTTCGATATCTCAGCTCTGGAAGGGGCTAGAACCTCCATTTTTGCACTCAGGTCTAAGTCTCATGGCCCTCTATCAGAATTTGGGAAGATTGGAGAAACTTAATTTTTCGCCCAAAAAAAAAAACGTAAGGGGTACCACTGTCGTTTTTTTTTTCGGGCCGAATTTTTGAGTTTCGATATCTCAGCTCTGGAAGGGGCTAGAACCTCCATTTTTGCACTCAGGTCTAAGTCTCATGGCCCTCTATCAGAATTTGGGAAGATTGGAGAAACTTAATTTTTCGCCCAAAAAAAAAAACGTAAGGGGTACCACTGTCGTTTTTTTTTCGGGCCGAATTTTTGAGTTTCGATATCTCAGCTCTGGAAGGGGCTAGAACCTCCATTTTTGCACTCAGGTCTAAGTCTTATGGCCCTCTATCAGAATTTGGGAAGATTGGAGAAACGTAATTTTTCGCCCGAAAAAAAAAACGTAAGGGGTACCACTGTCGTTTTTTTTTCGGGCCGAATTTTTGAGTTTCGATATCTCAGCTCTGAAAGGGGCTAGAACCTCCATTTTTGCACTCAGGTCTAAGTCTCATGGCCCTCTATCAGAATTTGGGAAGATTGGAGAAACGTAATTTTTCGCCCCAAAAAAAAAACGTAAGGGGTACCACTGTCGTTTTTTTTTTCGGGCCGAATTTTTGAGTTTCGATATCTCAGCTCTGGAAGGGGCTAGAACCTCCATTTTTGCACTCAGGTCTAAGTCTCATGGCCCTCTATCAGAATTTGGGAAGATTGGAGAAACTTAATTTTTCGCCCAAAAAAAAACGTAAGGGGTACCACTGTCGTTTTTTTATCGGGCCGAATTTTTGAGTTTCGATATCTCAGCTCTGGAAGGGGCTAGAACCTCCATTTTTGCACTCAGGTGTCAGTCTCATGGCCCTCTATCAGAATTTGGGAAGATTGGAGAAACTTAATTTTTTGCCCAAAAAAAAACGTAAGGGGTACCACTGTCGTTTTTTTTTCGGGCCGAATTTTTGAGTTTCGATATCTCAGCTCTGGAAAGGGCTAGAGCCTCCATTTTTGCACTCAGGTCTAAGTCTCATGGCCCTCTATCAGAATTTGGGAAGATTGGAGAAACTTAATTTTTCGCCCAAAAAAAAAACGTAAGGGGTACCACTGTCGTTTTTTTTTTTCGGGCCGAATTTTTGAGTTTCGATATCTCAGCTCTGGAAGGGGCTAGAACCTCCATTTTTGCACTCAGGTCTAAGTCTCATGGCCCTCTATCATAATTTGGGAAGATTGGAGAAACGTAATTTTTCGCCCGAAAAAAAAACGTAAGGGGTACCACTGTCGTTTTTTTTTTCGGGCCGAATTTTTGAGTTTCGATATCTCAGCTCTGGAAGGGGCTAGAACCTCCATTTTTGCACTCAGGTCTAAGTCTCATGGCCCTCTATCAGAATTTGGGAAGATTGGAGAAACTTAATTTTTCGCCCGAAAAAAAAAAAACGTAAGGGGTACCACTGTCGTTTTTTTTTTCGGGCCGAATTTTTGAGTTTCGATATCTCAGCTCTGGAAGGGGCTAGAACCTCCATTTTTGCACTCAGGTCTAAGTCTCATGGCCCTCTATCAGAATTTGGGAAGATTGGAGAAACTTAATTTTTCGCCCGAAAAAAAAAACGTAAGGGGTACCACTGTCGTTTTTTTTTCGGGCCGAATTTTTGAGTTTCGATATCTCAGCTCTGGAAGGGGCTAGAACCTCCATTTTTGCACTCAGGTCTAAGTCTTATGGCCCTCTATCAGAATTTGGGAAGATTGGAGAAACTTAATTTTTCGCCCAAAAAAAAAAAACGTAAGGGGTACCACTGTCGTTTTTTTTTCGGGCCGAATTTTTGAGTTTCGATATCTCAGCTCTGGAAGGGGCTAGAACCTCCATTTTTGCACTCAGGTCTAAGTCTCATGGCCCTCTATCAGAATTTGGGAAGATTGGAGAAACTTAATTTTTCGCCCAAAAAAAAAAAACGTAAGGGGTACCACTGTCGTTTTTTTTTCGGGCCGAATTTTTGAGTTTCGATATCTCAGCTCTGGAAGGGGCTAGAACCTCCATTTTTGCACTCAGGTCTAAGTCTCATGGCCCTCTATCAGAATTTGGGAAGATTGGAGAAACGTAATTTTTCGCCCCAAAAAAAAAAACGTAAGGGGTACCACTGTCGTTTTTTTTTCGGGCCGAATTTTTGAGTTTCGATATCTCAGCTCTGGAAAGGGCTAGAGCCTCCATTTTTGCACTCTGGTCTAAGTCTCATGGCCCTCTATCAGAATTTGGGAAGATTGGAGAAACTTAATTTTTCGCCCAAAAAAAAAAACGTAAGGGGTACCACTGTCGTTTTTTTTTCGGGCCGAATTTTTGAGTTTCGATATCTCAGCTCTGGAAGGGGCTAGAACCTCCATTTTTGCACTCAGGTCTAAGTCTTATGGCCCTCTATCAGAATTTGGGAAGATTGGAGAAACTTAATTTTTCGCCCAAAAAAAAAAAAACGTAAGGGGTACCACTGTCGTTTTTTTTTCGGGCCGAATTTTTGAGTTTCGATATCTCAGCTCTGGAAGGGGCTAGAACCTCCATTTTTGCACTCAGGTCTAAGTCTCATGGCCCTCTATCAGAATTTGGGAAGATTGGAGAAACTTAATTTTTCGCCCAAAAAAAAAACGTAAGGGGTACCACTGTCGTTTTTTTTTTCGGGCCGAATTTTTGAGTTTCGATATCTCAGCTCTGGAAGGGGCTAGAACCTCAATTTTTGCACTCAGGTCTAAGTCTCATGGCCCTCTATCAGAATTTGGGAAGATTGGAGAAACTTAATTTTTCGCCCCAAAAAAAAAAACGTAAGGGGTACCACTGTCGTTTTTTTTTCGGGCCGAATTTTTGAGTTTCGATATCTCAGCTCTGGAAAGGGCTAGAGCCTCCATTTTTGCACTCAGGTCTAAGTCTCATGGCCCTCTATCAGAATTTGGGAAGATTGGAGAAACTTAATTTTTCGCCCAAAAAAAAAACGTAAGGGGTACCACTGTCGTTTTTTTTTCGGGCCGAATTTTTGAGTTTCGATATCTCAGCTCTGGAAGGGGCTAGAACCTCCATTTTTGCACTCAGGTCTAAGTCTCATGGCCCTCTATCAGAATTTGGGAAGATTGGAGAAACTTAATTTTTCGCCCCAAAAAAAAAAACGTAAGGGGTACCACTGTCGTTTTTTTTTCGGGCCGAATTTTTGAGTTTCGATATCTCAGCTCTGGAAAGGGCTAGAGCCTCCATTTTTGCACTCAGGTCTAAGTCTCATGGCCCTCTATCAGAATTTGGGAAGATTGGAGAAACTTAATTTTTCGCCCCAAAAAAAAAAACGTAAGGGGTACCACTGTCGTTTTTTTTTCGGGCCGAATTTTTGAGTTTCGATATCTCAGCTCTGGAAAGGGCTAGAGCCTCCATTTTTGCACTCAGGTCTAAGTCTCATGGCCCTCTATCAGAATTTGGGAAGATTGGAGAAACTTAATTTTTCGCCCAAAAAAAAAAAACGTAAGGGGTACCACTGTCGTTTTTTTTTCGGGCCGAATTTTTGAGTTTCGATATCTCAGCTCTGGAAGGGGCTAGAACCTCCATTTTTGCACTCAGGTCTAAGTCTCATGGCCCTCTATCAGAATTTGGGAAGATTGGAGAAACTTAATTTTTCGCCCCAAAAAAAAAAACGTAAGGGGTACCACTGTCGTTTTTTTTTCGGGCCGAATTTTTGAGTTTCGATATCTCAGCTCTGGAAAGGGCTAGAGCCTCCATTTTTGCACTCAGGTCTAAGTCTCATGGCCCTCTATCAGAATTTGGGAAGATTGGAGAAACTTAATTTTTCGCCCAAAAAAAAAAACGTAAGGGGTACCACTGTCGTTTTTTTTTCGGGCCGAATTTTTGAGTTTCGATATCTCAGCTCTGGAAGGGGCTAGAACCTCCATTTTTGCACTCAGGTCTAAGTCTTATGGCCCTCTATCAGAATTTGGGAAGATTGGAGAAACTTAATTTTTCGCCCAAAAAAAAAAAACGTAAGGGGTACCACTGTCGTTTTTTTTTCGGGCCGAATTTTTGAGTTTCGATATCTCAGCTCTGGAAGGGGCTAGAACCTCCATTTTTGCACTCAGGTCTAAGTCTCATGGCCCTCTATCAGAATTTGGGAAGATTGGAGAAACTTAATTTTTCGCCCGAAAAAAAAAACGTAAGGGGTACCACTGTCGTTTTTTTTTCGGGCCGAATTTTTGAGTTTCGATATCTCAGCTCTGGAAGGGGCTAGAACCTCCATTTTTGCACTCAGGTCTAAGTCTTATGGCCCTCTATCAGAATTTGGGAAGATTGGAGAAACTTAATTTTTCGCCCAAAAAAAAAAACGTAAGGGGTACCACTGTCGTTTTTTTTTCGGGCCGAATTTTTGAGTTTCGATATCTCAGCTCTGGAAAGGGCTAGAGCCTCCATTTTTGCACTCAGGTCTAAGTCTCATGGCCCTCTATCAGAATTTGGGAAGATTGGAGAAACTTAATTTTTCGCCCAAAAAAAAAACGTAAGGGGTACCACTGTCGTTTTTTTTTCGGGCCGAATTTTTGAGTTTCGATATCTCAGCTCTGGAAGGGGCTAGAGCCTCCATTTTTGCACTCAGGTCTAAGTCTCGTGGCCCTCTATCAGAATTTGGGAAGATTGGAGAAACTTAATTTTTCGCCCAAAAAAAAAAACGTAAGGGGTACCACTGTCGTTTTTTTTTCGGGCCGAATTTTTGAGTTTCGATATCTCAGCTCTGGAAGGGGCTAGAACCTCCATTTTTGCACGCAGGTCTAAGTCTCATGGCCCTCTATCAGAATTTGGGAAGATTGGAGAAACTTAATTTTTCGCCCAAAAAAAAAAACGTAAGGGGTACCACTGTCGTTTTTTTTTCGGGCCGAATTTTTGAGTTTCGATATCTCAGCTCTGGAAGGGGCTAGAACCTCCATTTTTGCACTCAGGTCTAAGTCTCATGGCCCTCTATCAGAATTTGGGAAGATTGGAGAAACTTAATTTTTCGCCCAAAAAAAAAAACGTAAGGGGTACCACTGTCGTTTTTTTTTTCGGGCCGAATTTTTGAGTTTCGATATCTCAGCTCTGGAAGGGGCTAGAACCTCCATTTTTGCACTCAGGTCTAAGTCTCATGGCCCTCTATCAGAATTTGGGAAGATTGGAGAAACTTAATTTTTCGCCCAAAAAAAAAAACGTAAGGGGTACCACTGTCGTTTTTTTTTCGGGCCGAATTTTTGAGTTTCGATATCTCAGCTCTGGAAGGGGCTAGAACCTCCATTTTTGCACTCAGGTCTAAGTCTTATGGCCCTCTATCAGAATTTGGGAAGATTGGAGAAACGTAATTTTTCGCCCGAAAAAAAAAACGTAAGGGGTACCACTGTCGTTTTTTTTTCGGGCCGAATTTTTGAGTTTCGATATCTCAGCTCTGAAAGGGGCTAGAACCTCCATTTTTGCACTCAGGTCTAAGTCTCATGGCCCTCTATCAGAATTTGGGAAGATTGGAGAAACGTAATTTTTCGCCCCAAAAAAAAAACGTAAGGGGTACCACTGTCGTTTTTTTTTTCGGGCCGAATTTTTGAGTTTCGATATCTCAGCTCTGGAAGGGGCTAGAACCTCCATTTTTGCACTCAGGTCTAAGTCTCATGGCCCTCTATCAGAATTTGGGAAGATTGGAGAAACTTAATTTTTCGCCCGAAAAAAAAAACGTAAGGGGTACCACTGTCGTTTTTTTTTCGGGCCGAATTTTTGAGTTTCGATATCTCAGCTCTGGAAGGGGCTAGAACCTCCATTTTTGCACTCAGGTCTAAGTCTTATGGCCCTCTATCAGAATTTGGGAAGATTGGAGAAACTTAATTTTTCGCCCAAAAAAAAAAACGTAAGGGGTACCACTGTCGTTTTTTTTTCGGGCCGAATTTTTGAGTTTCGATATCTCAGCTCTGGAAGGGGCTAGAACCTCCATTTTTGCACTCAGGTCTAAGTCTCATGGCCCTCTATCATAATTTGGGAAGATTGGAGAAACTTAATTTTTCGCCCCAAAAAAAAAAACGTAAGGGGTACCACTGTCGTTTTTTTTTCGGGCCGAATTTTTGAGTTTCGATATCTCAGCTCTGGAAAGGGCTAGAGCCTCCATTTTTGCACTCAGGTCTAAGTCTCATGGCCCTCTATCAGAATTTGGGAAGATTGGAGAAACTTAATTTTTCGCCCAAAAAAAAAAAACGTAAGGGGTACCACTGTCGTTTTTTTTTCGGGCCGAATTTTTGAGTTTCGATATCTCAGCTCTGGAAGGGGCTAGAACCTCCATTTTTGCACTCAGGTCTAAGTCTCATGGCCCTCTATCAGAATTTGGGAAGATTGGAGAAACTTAATTTTTCGCCCGAAAAAAAAAACGTAAGGGGTACCACTGTCGTTTTTTTTTCGGGCCGAATTTTTGAGTTTCGATATCTCAGCTCTGGAAGGGGCTAGAACCTCCATTTTTGCACTCAGGTCTAAGTCTTATGGCCCTCTATCAGAATTTGGGAAGATTGGAGAAACTTAATTTTTCGCCCAAAAAAAAAAACGTAAGGGGTACCACTGTCGTTTTTTTTTCGGGCCGAATTTTTGAGTTTCGATATCTCAGCTCTGGAAAGGGCTAGAGCCTCCATTTTTGCACTCAGGTCTAAGTCTCATGGCCCTCTATCAGAATTTGGGAAGATTGGAGAAACTTAATTTTTCGCCCAAAAAAAAAACGTAAGGGGTACCACTGTCGTTTTTTTTTCGGGCCGAATTTTTGAGTTTCGATATCTCAGCTCTGGAAGGGGCTAGAGCCTCCATTTTTGCACTCAGGTCTAAGTCTCGTGGCCCTCTATCAGAATTTGGGAAGATTGGAGAAACTTAATTTTTCGCCCAAAAAAAAAAACGTAAGGGGTACCACTGTCGTTTTTTTTTCGGGCCGAATTTTTGAGTTTCGATATCTCAGCTCTGGAAGGGGCTAGAACCTCCATTTTTGCACTCAGGTCTAAGTCTCATGGCCCTCTATCAGAATTTGGGAAGATTGGAGAAACTTAATTTTTCGCCCCAAAAAAAAAAACGTAAGGGGTACCACTGTCGTTTTTTTTTCGGGCCGAATTTTTGAGTTTCGATATCTCAGCTCTGGAAAGGGCTAGAGCCTCCATTTTTGCACTCAGGTCTAAGTCTCATGGCCCTCTATCAGAATTTGGGAAGATTGGAGAAACTTAATTTTTCGCCCAAAAAAAAAAAACGTAAGGGGTACCACTGTCGTTTTTTTTTCGGGCCGAATTTTTGAGTTTCGATATCTCAGCTCTGGAAGGGGCTAGAACCTCCATTTTTGCACTCAGGTCTAAGTCTCATGGCCCTCTATCAGAATTTGGGAAGATTGGAGAAACTTAATTTTTCGCCCGAAAAAAAAAAACGTAAGGGGTACCACTGTCGTTTTTTTTTCGGGCCGAATTTTTGAGTTTCGATATCTCAGCTCTGGAAGGGGCTAGAACCTCCATTTTTGCACTCAGGTCTAAGTCTTATGGCCCTCTATCAGAATTTGGGAAGATTGGAGAAACTTAATTTTTCGCCCAAAAAAAAAAACGTAAGGGGTACCACTGTCGTTTTTTTTTCGGGCCGAATTTTTGAGTTTCGATATCTCAGCTCTGGAAAGGGCTAGAGCCTCCATTTTTGCACTCAGGTCTAAGTCTCATGGCCTTCTATCAGAATTTGGGAAGATTGGAGAAACTTAATTTTTCGCCCAAAAAAAAAACGTAAGGGGTACCACTGTCGTTTTTTTTTCGGGCCGAATTTTTGAGTTTCGATATCTCAGCTCTGGAAGGGGCTAGAGCCTCCATTTTTGCACTCAGGTCTAAGTCTCGTGGCCCTCTATCAGAATTTGGGAAGATTGGAGAAACTTAATTTTTCGCCCAAAAAAAAAAACGTAAGGGGTACCACTGTCGTTTTTTTTTCGGGCCGAATTTTTGAGTTTCGATATCTCAGCTCTGGAAGGGGCTAGAACCTCCATTTTTGCACGCAGGTCTAAGTCTCATGGCCCTCTATCAGAATTTGGGAAGATTGGAGAAACTTAATTTTTCGCCCAAAAAAAAAAAACGTAAGGGGTACCACTGTCGTTTTTTTTTCGGGCCGAATTTTTGAGTTTCGATATCTCAGCTCTGGAAGGGGCTAGAACCTCCATTTTTGCACTCAGGTCTAAGTCTCATGGCCCTCTATCAGAATTTGGGAAGATTGGAGAAACTTAATTTTTCGCCCAAAAAAAAAACGTAAGGGGTACCACTGTCGTTTTTTTTTCGGGCCGAATTTTTGAGTTTCGATATCTCAGCTCTGGAAAGGGCTAGAGCCTCCATTTTTGCACTCAGGTCTAAGTCTCATGGCCCTCTATCAGAATTTGGGAAGATTGGAGAAACTTAATTTTTCGCCCAAAAAAAAAAACGTAAGGGGTACCACTGTCGTTTTTTTTTCGGGCCGAATTTTTGAGTTTCGATATCTCAGCTCTGGAAGGGGCTAGAACCTCCATTTTTGCACTCAGGTCTAAGTCGCATGGCCCTCTATCAGAATTTGGGAAGATTGGAGAAACTTAATTTTTCGCCCAAAAAAAAAAAACGTAAGGGGTACCACTGTCGTTTTTTTTTTCGGGCCGAATTTTTGAGTTTCGATATCTCAGCTCTGGAAGGGGCAAGAACCTCCATTTTTGCACTCAGGTCTAAGTCTCATGGCCCTCTATCAGAATTTGGGAAGATTGGAGAAACTTAATTTTTCGCCCAAAAAAAAAAACGTAAGGGGTACCACTGTCGTTTTTTTTTCGGGCCGAATTTTTGAGTTTCGATATCTCAGCTCTGGAAGGGGCTAGAACCTCAATTTTTGCACTCAGGTCTAAGTCTCATGGCCCTCTATCAGAGTTTGGGAAGATTGGAGAAACTTAATTTTTCGCCCGAAAAAAAAAACGTAAGGGGTACCACTGTCGTTTTTTTTTTCGGGCCGAATTTTTGAGTTTCGATATCTCAGCTCTGGAAGGGGCTAGAACCTCCATTTTTGCACTCAGGTCTAAGTCTCATGGCCCTCTATCAGAATTTGGGAAGATTGGAGAAACTTAATTTTTCGCCCAAAAAAAAACGTAAGGGGTACCACTGTCGTTTTTTTATCGGGCCGAATTTTTGAGTTTCGATATCTCAGCTCTGGAAGGGGCTAGAACCTCCATTTTTGCACTCAGGTCTCAGTCTCATGGCCCTCTATCAGAATTTGGGAAGATTGGAGAAACTTAATTTTTCGCCCGAAAAAAAAAACGTAAGGGGTACCACTGTCGTTTTTTTTTCGGGCCGACTTTTTGAGTTTCGATATCTCAGCTCTGGAAGGGGCTAGAGACTCCATTTTTGCACTCAGGTCTAAGTCTCATGGCCCTCTATCAGAATTTGGGAAGATTGGAGAAACTTAATTTTTCTACCAAAAAAAAAAACCGTAAGGGGTACCACTGTCGTTTTTTTTTCGGGCCGAATTTTTGAGTTTCGATATCTCAGCTCTGGAAGGGGCTAGAGCCTCCATTTTTGCACTCAGGTCTAAGTCTCATGGCCCTCTATCAGAATTTGGGAAGATTGGAGAAACTTAATTTTTTGCCCAAAAAAAAAAAACGTAAGGGGTACCACTGTCGTTTTTTTTTTCGGGCCGAATTTTTGAGTTTCGATATCTCAGCTCTGGAAAGGGCTAGAGCCTCCATTTTTGCACTCAGGTCTAAGTCTCATGGCCCTCTATCAGAATTTGGGAAGATTGGAGAAACTTAATTTTTCGCCCAAAAAAAAAAACGTAAGGGGTACCACTGTCGTTTTTTTTTCGGGCCGAATTTTTGAGTTTCGATATCTCAGCTCTGGAAGGGGCTAGAACCTCCATTTTTGCACTCAGGTCTAAGTCGCATGGCCCTCTATCAGAATTTGGGAAGATTGGAGAAACTTAATTTTTCGCCCAAAAAAAAAAAACGTAAGGGGTACCACTGTCGTTTTTTTTTTTCGGGCCGAATTTTTGAGTTTCGATATCTCAGCTCTGGAAGGGGCTAGAACCTCCATTTTTGCACTCAGGTCTAAGTCTCATGGCCCTCTATCAGAATTTGGGAAGATTGGAGAAACTTAATTTTTCGCCCAAAAAAAAAAACGTAAGGGGTACCACTGTCGTTTTTTTTTCGGGCCGAATTTTTGAGTTTCGATATCTCAGCTCTGGAAGGGGCTAGAACCTCAATTTTTGCACTCAGGTCTAAGTCTCATGGCCCTCTATCAGAGTTTGGGAAGATTGGAGAAACTTAATTTTTCGCCCGAAAAAAAAAACGTAAGGGGTACCACTGTCGTTTTTTTTTTCGGGCCGAATTTTTGAGTTTCGATATCTCAGCTCTGGAAGGGGCTAGAACCTCCATTTTTGCACTCAGGTCTAAGTCTCATGGCCCTCTATCAGAATTTGGGAAGATTGGAGAAACTTAATTTTTCGCCCGAAAAAAAAAACGTAAGGGGTACCACTGTCGTTTTTTTTTTCGGGCCGAATTTTTGAGTTTCGATATCTCAGCTCTGGAAGGGGCTAGAACCTCAATTTTTGCACTCAGGTCTAAGTCTCATGGCCCTCTATCAGAATTTGGGAAGATTGGAGAAACTTAATTTTTCGCCCGAAAAAAAAAACGTAAGGGGTACCACTGTCGTTTTTTTTTCGGGCCGAATTTTTGAGTTTCGATATCTCAGCTCTGGAAGGGGCTAGAACCTCCATTTTTGCACTCAGGTCTAAGTCTCATGGCCCTCTATCAGAATTTGGGAAGATTGGAGAAACTTAATTTTTCGCCCAAAAAAAAAAACGTAAGGGGTACCACTGTCGTTTTTTTTTCGGGCCGAATTTTTGAGTTTCGATATCTCAGCTCTGGAAGGGGCTAGAACCTCCATTTTTGCACTCAGGTCTAAGTCTCATGGCCCTCTATCAGAATTTGGGAAGATTGGAGAAACTTAATTTTTCGCCCGAAAAAAAAAACGTAAGGGGTACCACTGTCGTTTTTTTTTCGGGCCGAATTTTTGAGTTTCGATATCTCAGCTCTGGAAGGGGCTAGAACCTCCATTTTTGCACTCAGGTCTAAGTCTCATGGCCCTCTATCAGAATTTGGGAAGATTGGAGAAACTTAATTTTTCGCCCGAAAAAAAAAACGTAAGGGGTACCACTGTCGTTTTTTTTTCGGGCCGAATTTTTGAGTTTCGATATCTCAGCTCTGGAAGGGGCTAGAACCTCCATTTTTGCACTCAGGTCTAAGTCTCATGGCCCTCTATCAGAATTTGGGAAGATTGGAGAAACTTAATTTTTCGCCCAAAAAAAAAAACGTAAGGGGTACCACTGTCGTTTTTTTTTCGGGCCGAATTTTTGAGTTTCGATATCTCAGCTCTGGAAGGGGCTAGAACCTCCATTTTTGCACTCAGGTCTAAGTCTCATGGCCCTCTATCAGAATTTGGGAAGATTGGAGAAACTTAATTTTTCGCCCCAAAAAAAAAACGTAAGGGGTACCACTGTCGTTTTTTTTTCGGGCCGAATTTTTGAGTTTCGATATCTCAGCTCTGGAAGGGGCTAGAACCTCCATTTTTGCACTCAGGTCTAAGTCTCATTGCCCTCTATCAGAATTTGGGAAGATTGGAGAAACTTAATTTTTCGCCCAAAAAAAAAAAACGTAAGGGGTACCACTGTCGTTTTTTTTTTCGGGCCGAATTTTTGAGTTTCGATATCTCAGCTCTGGAAGGGGCTAGAACCTCCATTTTTGCACTCAGGTCTAAGTCTCATGGCCCTCTATCAGAATTTGGGAAGATTGGAGAAACTTAATTTTTCGCCCAAAAAAAAAAAAATGTAAGGGGTACCACTGTCGTTTTTTTTTTCGGGCCGAATTTTTGAGTTTCGATATCTCAGCTCTGGAAGGGGCTAGAACCTCAATTTTTGCACTCAGGTCTAAGTCTCATGGCCCTCTATCAGAATTTGGGAAGATTGGAGAAACTTAATTTTTCGCCCAAAAAAAAACGTAAGGGGTACCACTGTCGTTTTTTTATCGGGCCGAATTTTTGAGTTTCGATATCTCAGCTCTGGAAGGGGCTAGAACCTCCATTTTTGCACTCAGGTCTCAGTCTCATGGCCCTCTATCAGAATTTGGGAAGATTGGAGAAACTTAATTTTTCGCCCAAAAAAAAACGTAAGGGGTACCACTGTCGTTTTTTTTTCGGGCCGAATTTTTGAGTTTCGATATCTCAGCTCTGGAAAGGGCTAGAGCCTCCATTTTTGCACTCAGGTCTAAGTCTCATGGCCCTCTATCAGAATTTGGGAAGATTGGAGAAACTTAATTTTTCGCCCAAAAAAAAAACGTAAGGGGTACCACTGTCGTTTTTTTTTTTCGGGTCGAATTTTTGAGTTTCGATATCTCAGCTCTGGAAGGGGCTAGAACATCCATTTTTGCACTCAGGTCTAAGTCTCATGGCCCTCTATCATAATTTGGGAAGATTGGAGAAACGTAATTTTTCGCCCGAAAAAAAAACGTAAGGGGTACCACTGTCGTTTTTTTTTTTCGGGCCGAATTTTTGAGTTTCGATATCTCAGCTCTGGAAGGGGCTAGAACCTCCATTTTTGCACTCAGGTCTAAGTCTCATGGCCCTCTATCAGAATTTGGGAAGATTGGAGAAACTTAATTTTTCGCCCAAAAAAAAAAACGTAAGGGGTACCACTGTCGTTTTTTTTTTCGGGCCGAATTTTTGAGTTTCGATATCTCAGCTCTGGAAGGGGCTAGAACCTCCATTTTTGCACTCAGGTCTAAGTCTCATGGCCCTCTATCAGAATTTGGGAAGATTGGAGAAACTTAATTTTTCGCCCAAAAAAAAACGTAAGGGGTACCACTGTCGTTTTTTTATCGGGCCGAATTTTTGAGTTTCGATATCTCAGCTCTGGAAAGGGCTAGAGCCTCCATTTTTGCACTCAGGTCTAAGTCTCATGGCCCTCTATCAGAATTTGGGAAGATTGGAGAAACTTAATTTTTCGCCCCAAAAAAAAAAACGTAAGGGGTACCACTGTCGTTTTTTTTTCGGGCCGAATTTTTGAGTTTCGATATCTCAGCTCTGGAAAGGGCTAGAGCCTCCATTTTTGCACTCAGGTCTAAGTCTCATGGCCCTCTATCAGAATTTGGGAAGATTGGAGAAACTTAATTTTTCGCCCAAAAAAAAAAAACGTAAGGGGTACCACTGTCGTTTTTTTTTCGGGCCGAATTTTTGAGTTTCGATATCTCAGCTCTGGAAGGGGCTAGAACCTCCATTTTTGCACTCAGGTCTAAGTCTTATGGCCCTCTATCAGAATTTGGGAAGATTGGAGAAACGTAATTTTTCGCCCGAAAAAAAAAACGTAAGGGGTACCACTGTCGTTTTTTTTTCGGGCCGAATTTTTGAGTTTCGATATCTCAGCTCTGAAAGGGGCTAGAACCTCCATTTTTGCACTCAGGTCTAAGTCTCATGGCCCTCTATCAGAATTTGGGAAGATTGGAGAAACGTAATTTTTCGCCCCAAAAAAAAAACGTAAGGGGTACCACTGTCGTTTTTTTTTTCGGGCCGAATTTTTGAGTTTCGATATCTCAGCTCTGGAAGGGGCTAGAACCTCCATTTTTGCACTCAGGTCTAAGTCTCATGGCCCTCTATCAGAATTTGGGAAGATTGGAGAAACTTAATTTTTCGCCCGAAAAAAAAAACGTAAGGGGTACCACTGTCGTTTTTTTTTCGGGCCGAATTTTTGAGTTTCGATATCTCAGCTCTGGAAGGGGCTAGAACCTCCATTTTTGCACTCAGGTCTAAGTCTTATGGCCCTCTATCAGAATTTGGGAAGATTGGAGAAACTTAATTTTTCGCCCAAAAAAAAAAACGTAAGGGGTACCACTGTCGTTTTTTTTTCGGGCCGAATTTTTGAGTTTCGATATCTCAGCTCTGGAAGGGGCTAGAACCTCCATTTTTGCACTCAGGTCTAAGTCTCATGGCCCTCTATCATAATTTGGGAAGATTGGAGAAACTTAATTTTTCGCCCCAAAAAAAAAAACGTAAGGGGTACCACTGTCGTTTTTTTTTCGGGCCGAATTTTTGAGTTTCGATATCTCAGCTCTGGAAAGGGCTAGAGCCTCCATTTTTGCACTCAGGTCTAAGTCTCATGGCCCTCTATCAGAATTTGGGAAGATTGGAGAAACTTAATTTTTCGCCCAAAAAAAAAAAAACGTAAGGGGTACCACTGTCGTTTTTTTTTCGGGCCGAATTTTTGAGTTTCGATATCTCAGCTCTGGAAGGGGCTAGAACCTCCATTTTTGCACTCAGGTCTAAGTCTCATGGCCCTCTATCAGAATTTGGGAAGATTGGAGAAACTTAATTTTTCGCCCGAAAAAAAAAACGTAAGGGGTACCACTGTCGTTTTTTTTTCGGGCCGAATTTTTGAGTTTCGATATCTCAGCTCTGGAAGGGGCTAGAACCTCCATTTTTGCACTCAGGTCTAAGTCTTATGGCCCTCTATCAGAATTTGGGAAGATTGGAGAAACTTAATTTTTCGCCCAAAAAAAAAAACGTAAGGGGTACCACTGTCGTTTTTTTTTCGGGCCGAATTTTTGAGTTTCGATATCTCAGCTCTGGAAAGGGCTAGAGCCTCCATTTTTGCACTCAGGTCTAAGTCTCATGGCCCTCTATCAGAATTTGGGAAGATTGGAGAAACTTAATTTTTCGCCCAAAAAAAAAACGTAAGGGGTACCACTGTCGTTTTTTTTTCGGGCCGAATTTTTGAGTTTCGATATCTCAGCTCTGGAAGGGGCTAGAGCCTCCATTTTTGCACTCAGGTCTAAGTCTCGTGGCCCTCTATCAGAATTTGGGAAGATTGGAGAAACTTAATTTTTCGCCCAAAAAAAAAAAACGTAAGGGGTACCACTGTCGTTTTTTTTTCGGGCCGAATTTTTGAGTTTCGATATCTCAGCTCTGGAAGGGGCTAGAACCTCCATTTTTGCACTCAGGTCTAAGTCTCATGGCCCTCTATCAGAATTTGGGAAGATTGGAGAAACTTAATTTTTCGCCCCAAAAAAAAAAACGTAAGGGGTACCACTGTCGTTTTTTTTTCGGGCCGAATTTTTGAGTTTCGATATCTCAGCTCTGGAAAGGGCTAGAGCCTCCATTTTTGCACTCAGGTCTAAGTCTCATGGCCCTCTATCAGAATTTGGGAAGATTGGAGAAACTTAATTTTTCGCCCAAAAAAAAAAAAACGTAAGGGGTACCACTGTCGTTTTTTTTTCGGGCCGAATTTTTGAGTTTCGATATCTCAGCTCTGGAAGGGGCTAGAACCTCCATTTTTGCACTCAGGTCTAAGTCTCATGGCCCTCTATCAGAATTTGGGAAGATTGGAGAAACTTAATTTTTCGCCCGAAAAAAAAAAACGTAAGGGGTACCACTGTCGTTTTTTTTTCGGGCCGAATTTTTGAGTTTCGATATCTCAGCTCTGGAAGGGGCTAGAACCTCCATTTTTGCACTCAGGTCTAAGTCTTATGGCCCTCTATCAGAATTTGGGAAGATTGGAGAAACTTAATTTTTCGCCCAAAAAAAAAAACGTAAGGGGTACCACTGTCGTTTTTTTTTCGGGCCGAATTTTTGAGTTTCGATATCTCAGCTCTGGAAAGGGCTAGAGCCTCCATTTTTGCACTCAGGTCTAAGTCTCATGGCCTTCTATCAGAATTTGGGAAGATTGGAGAAACTTAATTTTTCGCCCAAAAAAAAAACGTAAGGGGTACCACTGTCGTTTTTTTTTCGGGCCGAATTTTTGAGTTTCGATATCTCAGCTCTGGAAGGGGCTAGAGCCTCCATTTTTGCACTCAGGTCTAAGTCTCGTGGCCCTCTATCAGAATTTGGGAAGATTGGAGAAACTTAATTTTTCGCCCAAAAAAAAAAACGTAAGGGGTACCACTGTCGTTTTTTTTTCGGGCCGAATTTTTGAGTTTCGATATCTCAGCTCTGGAAGGGGCTAGAACCTCCATTTTTGCACGCAGGTCTAAGTCTCATGGCCCTCTATCAGAATTTGGGAAGATTGGAGAAACTTAATTTTTCGCCCAAAAAAAAAAAACGTAAGGGGTACCACTGTCGTTTTTTTTTCGGGCCGAATTTTTGAGTTTCGATATCTCAGCTCTGGAAGGGGCTAGAACCTCCATTTTTGCACTCAGGTCTAAGTCTCATGGCCCTCTATCAGAATTTGGGAAGATTGGAGAAACTTAATTTTTCGCCCAAAAAAAAAACGTAAGGGGTACCACTGTCGTTTTTTTTTCGGGCCGAATTTTTGAGTTTCGATATCTCAGCTCTGGAAAGGGCTAGAGCCTCCATTTTTGCACTCAGGTCTAAGTCTCATGGCCCTCTATCAGAATTTGGGAAGATTGGAGAAACTTAATTTTTCGCCCAAAAAAAAAAACGTAAGGGGTACCACTGTCGTTTTTTTTTCGGGCCGAATTTTTGAGTTTCGATATCTCAGCTCTGGAAGGGGCTAGAACCTCCATTTTTGCACTCAGGTCTAAGTCGCATGGCCCTCTATCAGAATTTGGGAAGATTGGAGAAACTTAATTTTTCGCCCAAAAAAAAAAACGTAAGGGGTACCACTGTCGTTTTTTTTTTTCGGGCCGAATTTTTGAGTTTCGATATCTCAGCTCTGGAAGGGGCAAGAACCTCCATTTTTGCACTCAGGTCTAAGTCTCATGGCCCTCTATCAGAATTTGGGAAGATTGGAGAAACTTAATTTTTCGCCCAAAAAAAAAAACGTAAGGGGTACCACTGTCGTTTTTTTTTCGGGCCGAATTTTTGAGTTTCGATATCTCAGCTCTGGAAGGGGCTAGAACCTCAATTTTTGCACTCAGGTCTAAGTCTCATGGCCCTCTATCAGAATTTGGGAAGATTGGAGAAACTTAATTTTTCGCCCCAAAAAAAAAAACGTAAGGGGTACCACTGTCGTTTTTTTTTCGGGCCGAATTTTTGAGTTTCGATATCTCAGCTCTGGAAAGGGCTAGAGCCTCCATTTTTGCACTCAGGTCTAAGTCTCATGGCCCTCTATCAGAATTTGGGAAGATTGGAGAAACTTAATTTTTCGCCCAAAAAAAAAAAACGTAAGGGGTACCACTGTCGTTTTTTTTTCGGGCCGAATTTTTGAGTTTCGATATCTCAGCTCTGGAAGGGGCTAGAACCTCCATTTTTGCACTCAGGTCTAAGTCTCATGGCCCTCTATCAGAATTTGGGAAGATTGGAGAAACTTAATTTTTCGCCCGAAAAAAAAAAACGTAAGGGGTACCACTGTCGTTTTTTTTTCGGGCCGAATTTTTGAGTTTCGATATCTCAGCTCTGGAAGGGGCTAGAACCTCCATTTTTGCACTCAGGTCTAAGTCTTATGGCCCTCTATCAGAATTTGGGAAGATTGGAGAAACTTAATTTTTCGCCCAAAAAAAAAAACGTAAGGGGTACCACTGTCGTTTTTTTTTCGGGCCGAATTTTTGAGTTTCGATATCTCAGCTCTGGAAAGGGCTAGAGCCTCCATTTTTGCACTCAGGTCTAAGTCTCATGGCCTTCTATCAGAATTTGGGAAGATTGGAGAAACTTAATTTTTCGCCCAAAAAAAAAACGTAAGGGGTACCACTGTCGTTTTTTTTTCGGGCCGAATTTTTGAGTTTCGATATCTCAGCTCTGGAAGGGGCTAGAGCCTCCATTTTTGCACTCAGGTCTAAGTCTCGTGGCCCTCTATCAGAATTTGGGAAGATTGGAGAAACTTAATTTTTCGCCCAAAAAAAAAAACGTAAGGGGTACCACTGTCGTTTTTTTTTCGGGCCGAATTTTTGAGTTTCGATATCTCAGCTCTGGAAGGGGCTAGAACCTCCATTTTTGCACGCAGGTCTAAGTCTCATGGCCCTCTATCAGAATTTGGGAAGATTGGAGAAACTTAATTTTTCGCCCAAAAAAAAAAAACGTAAGGGGTACCACTGTCGTTTTTTTTTCGGGCCGAATTTTTGAGTTTCGATATCTCAGCTCTGGAAGGGGCTAGAACCTCCATTTTTGCACTCAGGTCTAAGTCTCATGGCCCTCTATCAGAATTTGGGAAGATTGGAGAAACTTAATTTTTCGCCCAAAAAAAAAACGTAAGGGGTACCACTGTCGTTTTTTTTTCGGGCCGAATTTTTGAGTTTCGATATCTCAGCTCTGGAAAGGGCTAGAGCCTCCATTTTTGCACTCAGGTCTAAGTCTCATGGCCCTCTATCAGAATTTGGGAAGATTGGAGAAACTTAATTTTTCGCCCAAAAAAAAAAACGTAAGGGGTACCACTGTCGTTTTTTTTTCGGGCCGAATTTTTGAGTTTCGATATCTCAGCTCTGGAAGGGGCTAGAACCTCCATTTTTGCACTCAGGTCTAAGTCGCATGGCCCTCTATCAGAATTTGGGAAGATTGGAGAAACTTAATTTTTCGCCCAAAAAAAAAAAACGTAAGGGGTACCACTGTCGTTTTTTTTTTTCGGGCCGAATTTTTGAGTTTCGATATCTCAGCTCTGGAAGGGGCAAGAACCTCCATTTTTGCACTCAGGTCTAAGTCTCATGGCCCTCTATCAGAATTTGGGAAGATTGGAGAAACTTAATTTTTCGCCCAAAAAAAAAAACGTAAGGGGTACCACTGTCGTTTTTTTTTCGGGCCGAATTTTTGAGTTTCGATATCTCAGCTCTGGAAGGGGCTAGAACCTCAATTTTTGCACTCAGGTCTAAGTCTCATGGCCCTCTATCAGAGTTTGGGAAGATTGGAGAAACTTAATTTTTCGCCCGAAAAAAAAAACGTAAGGGGTACCACTGTCGTTTTTTTTTTCGGGCCGAATTTTTGAGTTTCGATATCTCAGCTCTGGAAGGGGCTAGAACCTCCATTTTTGCACTCAGGTCTAAGTCTCATGGCCCTCTATCAGAATTTGGGAAGATTGGAGAAACTTAATTTTTCGCCCGAAAAAAAAAACGTAAGGGGTACCACTGTCGTTTTTTTTTTCGGGCCGAATTTTTGAGTTTCGATATCTCAGCTCTGGAAGGGACTAGAACCTCAATTTTTGCACTCAGGTCTAAGTCTCATGGCCCTCTATCAGAATTTGGGAAGATTGGAGAAACTTAATTTTTCGCCCGAAAAAAAAAACGTAAGGGGTACCACTGTCGTTTTTTTTTCGGGCCGAATTTTTGAGTTTCGATATCTCAGCTCTGGAAGGGGCTAGAACCTCCATTTTTGCACTCAGGTCTAAGTCTCATGGCCCTCTATCAGAATTTGGGAAGATTGGAGAAACTTAATTTTTCGCCCAAAAAAAAAAACGTAAGGGGTACCACTGTCGTTTTTTTTTCGGGCCGAATTTTTGAGTTTCGATATCTCAGCTCTGGAAGGGGCTAGAACCTCCATTTTTGCACTCAGGTCTAAGTCTCATGGCCCTCTATCAGAATTTGGGAAGATTGGAGAAACTTAATTTTTCGCCCAAAAAAAAAAACGTAAGGGGTACCACTGTCGTTTTTTTTTTCGGGCCGAATTTTTGAGTTTCGATATCTCAGCTCTGGAAGGGGCTAGAACCTCCATTTTTGCACTCAGGTCTAAGTCTCATGGCCCTCTATCAGAATTTGGGAAGATTGGAGAAACTTAATTTTTCGCCCAAAAAAAAACGTAAGGGGTACCACTGTCGTTTTTTTATCGGGCCGAATTTTTGAGTTTCGATATCTCAGCTCTGGAAGGGGCTAGAACCTCCATTTTTGCACTCAGGTCTCAGTCTCATGGCCCTCTATCAGAATTTGGGAAGATTGGAGAAACTTAATTTTTCGCCCGAAAAAAAAAACGTAAGGGGTACCACTGTCGTTTTTTTTTCGGGCCGACTTTTTGAGTTTCGATATCTCAGCTCTGGAAGGGGCTAGAGACTCCATTTTTGCACTCAGGTCTAAGTCTCATGGCCCTCTATCAGAATTTGGGAAGATTGGAGAAACTTAATTTTTCTACCAAAAAAAAAAACCGTAAGGGGTACCACTGTCGTTTTTTTTTCGGGCCGAATTTTTGAGTTTCGATATCTCAGCTCTGGAAGGGGCTAGAGCCTCCATTTTTGCACTCAGGTCTAAGTCTCATGGCCCTCTATCAGAATTTGGGAAGATTGGAGAAACTTAATTTTTTGCCCAAAAAAAAAAAACGTAAGGGGTACCACTGTCGTTTTTTTTTTCGGGCCGAATTTTTGAGTTTCGATATCTCAGCTCTGGAAAGGGCTAGAGCCTCCATTTTTGCACTCAGGTCTAAGTCTCATGGCCCTCTATCAGAATTTGGGAAGATTGGAGAAACTTAATTTTTCGCCCAAAAAAAAAAACGTAAGGGGTACCACTGTCGTTTTTTTTTCGGGCCGAATTTTTGAGTTTCGATATCTCAGCTCTGGAAGGGGCTAGAACCTCCATTTTTGCACTCAGGTCTAAGTCGCATGGCCCTCTATCAGAATTTGGGAAGATTGGAGAAACTTAATTTTTCGCCCAAAAAAAAAAAACGTAAGGGGTACCACTGTCGTTTTTTTTTTTCGGGCCGAATTTTTGAGTTTCGATATCTCAGCTCTGGAAGGGGCTAGAACCTCCATTTTTGCACTCAGGTCTAAGTCTCATGGCCCTCTATCAGAATTTGGGAAGATTGGAGAAACTTAATTTTTCGCCCAAAAAAAAAAACGTAAGGGGTACCACTGTCGTTTTTTTTTCGGGCCGAATTTTTGAGTTTCGATATCTCAGCTCTGGAAGGGGCTAGAACCTCAATTTTTGCACTCAGGTCTAAGTCTCATGGCCCTCTATCAGAGTTTGGGAAGATTGGAGAAACTTAATTTTTCGCCCGAAAAAAAAAACGTAAGGGGTACCACTGTCGTTTTTTTTTTCGGGCCGAATTTTTGAGTTTCGATATCTCAGCTCTGGAAGGGGCTAGAACCTCCATTTTTGCACTCAGGTCTAAGTCTCATGGCCCTCTATCAGAATTTGGGAAGATTGGAGAAACTTAATTTTTCGCCCGAAAAAAAAAACGTAAGGGGTACCACTGTCGTTTTTTTTTTCGGGCCGAATTTTTGAGTTTCGATATCTCAGCTCTGGAAGGGGCTAGAACCTCAATTTTTGCACTCAGGTCTAAGTCTCATGGCCCTCTATCAGAATTTGGGAAGATTGGAGAAACTTAATTTTTCGCCCGAAAAAAAAAACGTAAGGGGTACCACTGTCGTTTTTTTTTCGGGCCGAATTTTTGAGTTTCGATATCTCAGCTCTGGAAGGGGCTAGAACCTCCATTTTTGCACTCAGGTCTAAGTCTCATGGCCCTCTATCAGAATTTGGGAAGATTGGAGAAACTTAATTTTTCGCCCAAAAAAAAAAACGTAAGGGGTACCACTGTCGTTTTTTTTTCGGGCCGAATTTTTGAGTTTCGATATCTCAGCTCTGGAAGGGGCTAGAACCTCCATTTTTGCACTCAGGTCTAAGTCTCATGGCCCTCTATCAGAATTTGGGAAGATTGGAGAAACTTAATTTTTCGCCCGAAAAAAAAAACGTAAGGGGTACCACTGTCGTTTTTTTTTCGGGCCGAATTTTTGAGTTTCGATATCTCAGCTCTGGAAGGGGCTAGAACCTCCATTTTTGCACTCAGGTCTAAGTCTCATGGCCCTCTATCAGAATTTGGGAAGATTGGAGAAACTTAATTTTTCGCCCGAAAAAAAAAACGTA